>NC_139974.1:14220669-14724749 GCF_963993115.1 Abramis brama
ACTACCCGCGATTGGCTGTTCAGTGTCGACGTCACTCTTTTATGTGCACGCGCGCGTGGAGTAATCATAGCTTAAGGATCAAAGCCTGAGTTGACAGAGAAAGTTGATGAGCTGCATCATGGTACCAATAAAGCCTGATTGCATCGGTTTGGTTTTGTCAATTCAAAACTAATCCTGTAACCCCGAGTTTGTTCAGCTACCTTCATGGTACAGGCCCCAGGTGTGTTGGAGCTGGTTGGAGCTAAACTCTGCAGGGACAGCGGCCCTCCAGGACCGAGATTGGTGAACCCTGCTATAGATTGGACACAGAAAGCGCATGTGCATTATGTCATCATTTTCACAGATTCGCTTTTTTATTGTTTACACGGAGACCGTTTTCAAAAACTTGCACTTTGAAACCCATGTTCAAAAGTTTGCGTTTTCAGGCACCCAAAACGCTGTTGTCATGTAAATGAATGGCCAAAACTCATAAAAAGTATTCCGTTTTTAGTTGAAAATGGTGTCGTGTAGACGCCCCTTAGCTTGACTCCATTTATCCATTAATCAAGTCCACATGGTTTAGATCAGATAATTGTCCAACAAAAGGTTCCCAGAGCACTTTAACAAGATAGGTAAACATAAATACAGGTAAGGACGGTCAATGAACAAATAGTCCGTAGAACATACACAAAGGCCAGACAAAGATCGACTGGCTGAGCTGAGCTTTTATACAAGTCCAAACAACCATAATTAGTAGCAGGTGTGTCCAATCAACACTCTGGTGAGTGAGAACGGGTAAGTAACAATTCAGAGGCTGCATCTTTCGAAGGGCACATTCGAAGGCAGAGTGCGTCACCGCGACGTGACGAAGGCTGTCCAAATTCGAAGGCTCCTTCGAATGCGGTCTTCGTTTCCCGTGAAATGAAGGATACAATAGATGGATCCTTCGAGGCCTTGCCTACCCCAGATTTCATTGCGCGCCAGAGACGACAGGATTTTTTTTTTAAAGGGAAATTACCAAATTGCTCTTTTAAACATAAGTATTGAGTTTTACCTTACTCAAATATCTAATGATAAAAATGTAAAAAAGTAAATAATTTAGTGGATCAAATGTTGACATATCTTACTAAGATGCGATTATATATAGTTTATACACTTTATTTTATACAGAAATGGACCATGGTGAACATATTTGGACAGTTTGTGAACCCTGTTTGGTTTAATATAAATTTTAAAAAGTCCAGTAAAAACGTTATTGCCACTCATCAACAGCAGCTGTCACAGTTGATAGGCGACAAGAACAGTCCTTAGTAGGCTGGACCGTCCCATTTAACAATGCTCAGTCTGACCTTCACGGCCTTTGAAGGATGCAGTTTTTGAATTGGGACACAGCAACAGTGAGAGCAATCCTGAGTCCACATGTGGCAAAAAGAAAAAGAATGAGACCAGGATGTGACACAGTCCAGACTGCAAACCTGCATCCATGGGATTACTAAAAGAAGGGTCCAAAACAAACACCATCCAAGTGCCAAACGCAAGTAAAAATTGGCTTTGAGTAAATAAATAAAACTCTTCAATTGGCTGGTAACTTTATTAGAAAGTGCAACATAATACGCACTCTAACAGTAAGAATGATTATCTGACTCTAGCTGTAGGAAGTTACAGGAGCTATTCAAATCAGACATACTTGTCTACTAAAGAAAACATTTGTCACACGTTTTCTAACTTTTGCCTCAGTGGAAAATTCACCATCATAAGTTCATCAAGCGTGCCTAAAGGTTTTTTTTTCCCTTCAGAACTCCATGTGGCAACACATATGCTGAATATTCCTTGCGTTAGGCAACCAACACAAAGCTCCAAGGAACAAAATCACAATGTATTGTGGCATTGTTGATTTCATGTTTTGCGGCAAGGCTCAAATCAGAGCGAATTTGATCTAATTACTTACTAGGAATAAAAATTTGCACAAGACAGGTTTAAGGGGTTTTTATGATTGGTTGAAGCTTTACATTTCACTGTAATATTGCATGTTGTGTATGTGTGTTACTATTGGTGAGTATAGTCGCAGAAGTGAAGTGCTGGCTTGCTGGAACCATTCATTATTGCAATAGGTGTGTGTGTTTTTGTCTATTATGTTGCTTGTTACTGTTCGCCGTCTCTGTGTAACTTTGTAGCAAGACATAAATAAAGCCATCTGAAATAATACAATTTGTGTCAGACCTCACATTCCCTCCATAACTCAAATCTGATGCTTTGAGTGGCACATTGACACATAATAACAAAATATATACACTACCATTCAAAAGGGGTCAGTAGTGACAGTAGACACGTTTCCATTACAGATTTGCGCAAACTTTTGCGATTTTTTTCTAAATGTCGACAAAAAAACATTTGCGAAATGACGCCGTTTCCATTAACCGATGTTATGCGACTAAAACTTAGCGATAAGTCATACCAATAATCATGGCAACGGGCGTTGGTAGGTTTATGTATATCCCAGCAACTGCACTGGCCATTATTATTAATCAAAGGAGACGTAGGCGTGTTATCCAAGCATTAATGGCAAGGAAAGACCCTTATACTGGGAGCGGCACATATGAGGTGTTTCTCCCTCATATCTGCTTCGAGGTCTTGATTGTG
The DNA here is from genome assembly GCF_963993115.1 of Abramis brama. Lineage (NCBI taxonomy): Eukaryota > Metazoa > Chordata > Actinopteri > Cypriniformes > Leuciscidae > Abramis > Abramis brama. The sequence goes on from NC_139974.1 coordinate 14,223,289, forward strand.
GCATTTCTTTGTGGTTTAGAATCCAATATTCCTGTAATTCTTTTGTCTTTTTGAATTTAATAAAGAACTCTCGTATTCTGTCCAAACATACCGTGTCATCTACGTCAGGTGACTGTAAATGCGCAAAAAATGTTTCCATTGCAGTTTTCCGAAATATTTATTTTTCGAATTGCCTGAAAAACCACCTCATGCGAGCGTAAAAACTTGTTTGCGATAAATGGGAGTTTTTGCAAAATTGACGTGTTTCCACTGGGCGTATTTTCAATTCGCAATTTCAATTTGCTCGATTTGAAGGGTAATGGAAACGCGGCTAATGAAGGCATTTATAACATAACAAAGAGACTATAATATTCAGCAAACACAGCAAATCAGCATATTTGAATGATTTCAGAAGGATCATGTGACACTGAAGAAAACTCTACTTTTCCATCACAGGAATAAGTACAATTTTAAAATCGTTTCAAATAGAAAACTTATTTTAAATTGTTATAATATATCTTACAATATTACTGTTTATAACTGTATTTTTTATCAAATTAATGTAGCCTTGGAGAGCATAAGAAACTTTCAAAAATATTAAAAAATGTTTTATAAAGCTTCAAAACTTAACGGTAGTATAATTATGTACCAAATAATGCAAACTGCAGTCTTGTGGCTTAAAAATATTAACAGCTGGTACATTTTTTTCAATTCACCCACCATTAGCTGGTGAAGCAAAAACGTCACTACTCTATTACTGCCCCAAGAAGATAGGTTTAGTTTGTTTCCCAGGAAAAACAAAATGAATGCTTTGTACAAGGTGTTATCAATCCATTTAGTTCCACTGGGGTCAGGATTCAGTCCTGATTCCACCTCATTTCATCTTATCAGGACAATGGGGACTGTGGAGGTAACAGCCAGGTGCTTATTGCCTTACATCTGATGGAACGAGTACTACTCATCACTACTCCATCTTGGACTAATTGAGTCTCTCTGACACTGTAATCTGAACAACTCTCACCCCAGACAAACACGTGTGCTAATTAACAGAAGCTTCATTAGGATACAAAGAATAAAGTAGAAAGAGGACACCACTGAATGAGATCCCTTAAGTGATTAACAAACAGGGCAATTCAGCACAAGCTGTGATACCCATCACTTACTAAATAGGACACAAGACAACTGTTAGGTTTAGGTTTAGGCATTACATACTAAGTTAGATTTGAGATATTCCTACTTGATGTCACAGATCACAGACCAGGTGGCAAGACACTCGGAAAATAACGTAGGCTATGTATAAAGAAACAAAATTCCATTTGTTTCACATTTGTACAGTTAAACAGAGAGAAGATCATTTTCTCAGATCAAGATCACACATCTGTTCTAAATATATGAATGAACTTTAATTTAATGGTGAATTTTAATTGCTTAAAATTGAATTTTTGGATGTCACACATGGATTCAGAATTGAATTGAGAATGCCTTTTAAATTCCCATTCAGTTCCTCGATTTGAATTGGACGCTGAATTCCAGAATTCCAATTTAAATTTGAACGCAAATTGGAATAAAATGGACTGAATTTCAAAGAAATCCATATAACTTGTGGGATGTAACAAATTTCATTTAAATTCCCACTCATTCATTAAACTGAAGCTTATCTTATATTGTGAGGAGTTCAAATGGTGTTCTGTTTCACTTTTACGGGTTGGATGGAACCCAGTATTAGCATTTGTTTTAAGATTCTGAGAGGATTTCGTTTCTAGTAAAAGCATATCAATTTGCAAGTCGTCAGTTATATTGATTCGGTTGGCATATCTTGTTGAGCTCTCAGGTATCACAACAGCAACTCGCCGTAGACGCCCCTTTAACCAGTCTGTAAGCCTTTTTCAGGAGGATCCAGTGAGACTTAAACAGGTCAGTTTCCCGCGACAGCTGTGTCCAAGGCTTGATTTAAAACGGTCACTTTAGGCGGGAACACATACTGACAGTGTCTGCTTAAACCCTGAGAGCACCTGGCAGGAAAGCGGCAGCAAATAAACCTTTTCCCTTTAAAATGTAAACGCCATCATGTCAGATGAGGTGGCGCAGTTTTCCTCACAATAAAAAGTGATTTATTCAGTGTTGGGTGGCTGTCAGCTTGTTTCTCCAGGCCTTCGGCGACTCTAATTTATACTTAAATTGCCTCCGAGGAGATACGGCGGAACAAGCCAATCCTGTAACCCCGAGTTTGTTCAGCTACCTTCATGGTACAGGCCCCAGGTGTGTTGGAGCTGGTTGGAGCTAAACTCTGCAGGGACAGCGGCCCTCCAGGACCGAGATTGGTGAACCCTGCTATAGATTGGACACAGAAAGCGCATGTGCATTATGTCATCATTTTCACAGATTCGCTTTTTTATTGTTTACACGGAGACCGTTTTCAAAAACTTGCACTTTGAAACCCATGTTCAAAAGTTTGCGTTTTCAGGCACCCAAAACGCTGTTGTCATGTAAATGAATGGCCAAAACTCATAAAAAGTATTCCGTTTTTAGTTGAAAATGGTGTCGTGTAGACGCCCCTTAGCTTGACTCCATTTATCCATTAATCAAGTCCACATGGTTTAGATCAGATAATTGTCCAACAAAAGGTTCCCAGAGCACTTTAACAAGATAGGTAAACATAAATACAGGTAAGGACGGTCAATGAACAAATAGTCCGTAGAACATACACAAAGGCCAGACAAAGATCGACTGGCTGAGCTGAGCTTTTATACAAGTCCAAACAACCATAATTAGTAGCAGGTGTGTCCAATCAACACTCTGGTGAGTGAGAACGGGTAAGTAACAATTCAGAGGCTGCATCTTTCGAAGGGCACATTCGAAGGCAGAGTGCGTCACCGCGACGTGACGAAGGCTGTCCAAATTCGAAGGCTCCTTCGAATGCGGTCTTCGTTTCCCGTGAAATGAAGGATACAATAGATGGATCCTTCGAGGCCTTGCCTACCCCAGATTTCATTGCGCGCCAGAGACGACAGGATTTTTTTTTTAAAGGGAAATTACCAAATTGCTCTTTTAAACATAAGTATTGAGTTTTACCTTACTCAAATATCTAATGATAAAAATGTAAAAAAGTAAATAATTTAGTGGATCAAATGTTGACATATCTTACTAAGATGCGATTATATATAGTTTATACACTTTATTTTATACAGAAATGGACCATGGTGAACATATTTGGACAGTTTGTGAACCCTGTTTGGTTTAATATAAATTTTAAAAAGTCCAGTAAAAACGTTATTGCCACTCATCAACAGCAGCTGTCACAGTTGATAGGCGACAAGAACAGTCCTTAGTAGGCTGGACCGTCCCATTTAACAATGCTCAGTCTGACCTTCACGGCCTTTGAAGGATGCAGTTTTTGAATTGGGACACAGCAACAGTGAGAGCAATCCTGAGTCCACATGTGGCAAAAAGAAAAAGAATGAGACCAGGATGTGACACAGTCCAGACTGCAAACCTGCATCCATGGGATTACTAAAAGAAGGGTCCAAAACAAACACCATCCAAGTGCCAAACGCAAGTAAAAATTGGCTTTGAGTAAATAAATAAAACTCTTCAATTGGCTGGTAACTTTATTAGAAAGTGCAACATAATACGCACTCTAACAGTAAGAATGATTATCTGACTCTAGCTGTAGGAAGTTACAGGAGCTATTCAAATCAGACATACTTGTCTACTAAAGAAAACATTTGTCACACGTTTTCTAACTTTTGCCTCAGTGGAAAATTCACCATCATAAGTTCATCAAGCGTGCCTAAAGGTTTTTTTTTCCCTTCAGAACTCCATGTGGCAACACATATGCTGAATATTCCTTGCGTTAGGCAACCAACACAAAGCTCCAAGGAACAAAATCACAATGTATTGTGGCATTGTTGATTTCATGTTTTGCGGCAAGGCTCAAATCAGAGCGAATTTGATCTAATTACTTACTAGGAATAAAAATTTGCACAAGACAGGTTTAAGGGGTTTTTATGATTGGTTGAAGCTTTACATTTCACTGTAATATTGCATGTTGTGTATGTGTGTTACTATTGGTGAGTATAGTCGCAGAAGTGAAGTGCTGGCTTGCTGGAACCATTCATTATTGCAATAGGTGTGTGTGTTTTTGTCTATTATGTTGCTTGTTACTGTTCGCCGTCTCTGTGTAACTTTGTAGCAAGACATAAATAAAGCCATCTGAAATAATACAATTTGTGTCAGACCTCACATTCCCTCCATAACTCAAATCTGATGCTTTGAGTGGCACATTGACACATAATAACAAAATATATACACTACCATTCAAAAGGGGTCAGTAGTGACAGTAGACACGTTTCCATTACAGATTTGCGCAAACTTTTGCGATTTTTTTCTAAATGTCGACAAAAAAACATTTGCGAAATGACGCCGTTTCCATTAACCGATGTTATGCGACTAAAACTTAGCGATAAGTCATACCAATAATCATGGCAACGGGCGTTGGTAGGTTTATGTATATCCCAGCAACTGCACTGGCCATTATTATTAATCAAAGGAGACGTAGGCGTGTTATCCAAGCATTAATGGCAAGGAAAGACCCTTATACTGGGAGCGGCACATATGAGGTGTTTCTCCCTCATATCTGCTTCGAGGTCTTGATTGTGGCATTTCTTTGTGGTTTAGAATCCAATATTCCTGTAATTCTTTTGTCTTTTTGAATTTAATAAAGAACTCTCGTATTCTGTCCAAACATACCGTGTCATCTACGTCAGGTGACTGTAAATGCGCAAAAAATGTTTCCATTGCAGTTTTCCGAAATATTTATTTTTCGAATTGCCTGAAAAACCACCTCATGCGAGCGTAAAAACTTGTTTGCGATAAATGGGAGTTTTTGCAAAATTGACGTGTTTCCACTGGGCGTATTTTCAATTCGCAATTTCAATTTGCTCGATTTGAAGGGTAATGGAAACGCGGCTAATGAAGGCATTTATAACATAACAAAGAGACTATAATATTCAGCAAACACAGCAAATCAGCATATTTGAATGATTTCAGAAGGATCATGTGACACTGAAGAAAACTCTACTTTTCCATCACAGGAATAAGTACAATTTTAAAATCGTTTCAAATAGAAAACTTATTTTAAATTGTTATAATATATCTTACAATATTACTGTTTATAACTGTATTTTTTATCAAATTAATGTAGCCTTGGAGAGCATAAGAAACTTTCAAAAATATTAAAAAATGTTTTATAAAGCTTCAAAACTTAACGGTAGTATAATTATGTACCAAATAATGCAAACTGCAGTCTTGTGGCTTAAAAATATTAACAGCTGGTACATTTTTTTCAATTCACCCACCATTAGCTGGTGAAGCAAAAACGTCACTACTCTATTACTGCCCCAAGAAGATAGGTTTAGTTTGTTTCCCAGGAAAAACAAAATGAATGCTTTGTACAAGGTGTTATCAATCCATTTAGTTCCACTGGGGTCAGGATTCAGTCCTGATTCCACCTCATTTCATCTTATCAGGACAATGGGGACTGTGGAGGTAACAGCCAGGTGCTTATTGCCTTACATCTGATGGAACGAGTACTACTCATCACTACTCCATCTTGGACTAATTGAGTCTCTCTGACACTGTAATCTGAACAACTCTCACCCCAGACAAACACGTGTGCTAATTAACAGAAGCTTCATTAGGATACAAAGAATAAAGTAGAAAGAGGACACCACTGAATGAGATCCCTTAAGTGATTAACAAACAGGGCAATTCAGCACAAGCTGTGATACCCATCACTTACTAAATAGGACACAAGACAACTGTTAGGTTTAGGTTTAGGCATTACATACTAAGTTAGATTTGAGATATTCCTACTTGATGTCACAGATCACAGACCAGGTGGCAAGACACTCGGAAAATAACGTAGGCTATGTATAAAGAAACAAAATTCCATTTGTTTCACATTTGTACAGTTAAACAGAGAGAAGATCATTTTCTCAGATCAAGATCACACATCTGTTCTAAATATATGAATGAACTTTAATTTAATGGTGAATTTTAATTGCTTAAAATTGAATTTTTGGATGTCACACATGGATTCAGAATTGAATTGAGAATGCCTTTTAAATTCCCATTCAGTTCCTCGATTTGAATTGGACGCTGAATTCCAGAATTCCAATTTAAATTTGAACGCAAATTGGAATAAAATGGACTGAATTTCAAAGAAATCCATATAACTTGTGGGATGTAACAAATTTCATTTAAATTCCCACTCATTCATTAAACTGAAGCTTATCTTATATTGTGAGGAGTTCAAATGGTGTTCTGTTTCACTTTTACGGGTTGGATGGAACCCAGTATTAGCATTTGTTTTAAGATTCTGAGAGGATTTCGTTTCTAGTAAAAGCATATCAATTTGCAAGTCGTCAGTTATATTGATTCGGTTGGCATATCTTGTTGAGCTCTCAGGTATCACAACAGCAACTCGCCGTAGACGCCCCTTTAACCAGTCTGTAAGCCTTTTTCAGGAGGATCCAGTGAGACTTAAACAGGTCAGTTTCCCGCGACAGCTGTGTCCAAGGCTTGATTTAAAACGGTCACTTTAGGCGGGAACACATACTGACAGTGTCTGCTTAAACCCTGAGAGCACCTGGCAGGAAAGCGGCAGCAAATAAACCTTTTCCCTTTAAAATGTAAACGCCATCATGTCAGATGAGGTGGCGCAGTTTTCCTCACAATAAAAAGTGATTTATTCAGTGTTGGGTGGCTGTCAGCTTGTTTCTCCAGGCCTTCGGCGACTCTAATTTATACTTAAATTGCCTCCGAGGAGATACGGCGGAACAAGCCAATCCTGTAACCCCGAGTTTGTTCAGCTACCTTCATGGTACAGGCCCCAGGTGTGTTGGAGCTGGTTGGAGCTAAACTCTGCAGGGACAGCGGCCCTCCAGGACCGAGATTGGTGAACCCTGCTATAGATTGGACACAGAAAGCGCATGTGCATTATGTCATCATTTTCACAGATTCGCTTTTTTATTGTTTACACGGAGACCGTTTTCAAAAACTTGCACTTTGAAACCCATGTTCAAAAGTTTGCGTTTTCAGGCACCCAAAACGCTGTTGTCATGTAAATGAATGGCCAAAACTCATAAAAAGTATTCCGTTTTTAGTTGAAAATGGTGTCGTGTAGACGCCCCTTAGCTTGACTCCATTTATCCATTAATCAAGTCCACATGGTTTAGATCAGATAATTGTCCAACAAAAGGTTCCCAGAGCACTTTAACAAGATAGGTAAACATAAATACAGGTAAGGACGGTCAATGAACAAATAGTCCGTAGAACATACACAAAGGCCAGACAAAGATCGACTGGCTGAGCTGAGCTTTTATACAAGTCCAAACAACCATAATTAGTAGCAGGTGTGTCCAATCAACACTCTGGTGAGTGAGAACGGGTAAGTAACAATTCAGAGGCTGCATCTTTCGAAGGGCACATTCGAAGGCAGAGTGCGTCACCGCGACGTGACGAAGGCTGTCCAAATTCGAAGGCTCCTTCGAATGCGGTCTTCGTTTCCCGTGAAATGAAGGATACAATAGATGGATCCTTCGAGGCCTTGCCTACCCCAGATTTCATTGCGCGCCAGAGACGACAGGATTTTTTTTTTAAAGGGAAATTACCAAATTGCTCTTTTAAACATAAGTATTGAGTTTTACCTTACTCAAATATCTAATGATAAAAATGTAAAAAAGTAAATAATTTAGTGGATCAAATGTTGACATATCTTACTAAGATGCGATTATATATAGTTTATACACTTTATTTTATACAGAAATGGACCATGGTGAACATATTTGGACAGTTTGTGAACCCTGTTTGGTTTAATATAAATTTTAAAAAGTCCAGTAAAAACGTTATTGCCACTCATCAACAGCAGCTGTCACAGTTGATAGGCGACAAGAACAGTCCTTAGTAGGCTGGACCGTCCCATTTAACAATGCTCAGTCTGACCTTCACGGCCTTTGAAGGATGCAGTTTTTGAATTGGGACACAGCAACAGTGAGAGCAATCCTGAGTCCACATGTGGCAAAAAGAAAAAGAATGAGACCAGGATGTGACACAGTCCAGACTGCAAACCTGCATCCATGGGATTACTAAAAGAAGGGTCCAAAACAAACACCATCCAAGTGCCAAACGCAAGTAAAAATTGGCTTTGAGTAAATAAATAAAACTCTTCAATTGGCTGGTAACTTTATTAGAAAGTGCAACATAATACGCACTCTAACAGTAAGAATGATTATCTGACTCTAGCTGTAGGAAGTTACAGGAGCTATTCAAATCAGACATACTTGTCTACTAAAGAAAACATTTGTCACACGTTTTCTAACTTTTGCCTCAGTGGAAAATTCACCATCATAAGTTCATCAAGCGTGCCTAAAGGTTTTTTTTTCCCTTCAGAACTCCATGTGGCAACACATATGCTGAATATTCCTTGCGTTAGGCAACCAACACAAAGCTCCAAGGAACAAAATCACAATGTATTGTGGCATTGTTGATTTCATGTTTTGCGGCAAGGCTCAAATCAGAGCGAATTTGATCTAATTACTTACTAGGAATAAAAATTTGCACAAGACAGGTTTAAGGGGTTTTTATGATTGGTTGAAGCTTTACATTTCACTGTAATATTGCATGTTGTGTATGTGTGTTACTATTGGTGAGTATAGTCGCAGAAGTGAAGTGCTGGCTTGCTGGAACCATTCATTATTGCAATAGGTGTGTGTGTTTTTGTCTATTATGTTGCTTGTTACTGTTCGCCGTCTCTGTGTAACTTTGTAGCAAGACATAAATAAAGCCATCTGAAATAATACAATTTGTGTCAGACCTCACATTCCCTCCATAACTCAAATCTGATGCTTTGAGTGGCACATTGACACATAATAACAAAATATATACACTACCATTCAAAAGGGGTCAGTAGTGACAGTAGACACGTTTCCATTACAGATTTGCGCAAACTTTTGCGATTTTTTTCTAAATGTCGACAAAAAAACATTTGCGAAATGACGCCGTTTCCATTAACCGATGTTATGCGACTAAAACTTAGCGATAAGTCATACCAATAATCATGGCAACGGGCGTTGGTAGGTTTATGTATATCCCAGCAACTGCACTGGCCATTATTATTAATCAAAGGAGACGTAGGCGTGTTATCCAAGCATTAATGGCAAGGAAAGACCCTTATACTGGGAGCGGCACATATGAGGTGTTTCTCCCTCATATCTGCTTCGAGGTCTTGATTGTGGCATTTCTTTGTGGTTTAGAATCCAATATTCCTGTAATTCTTTTGTCTTTTTGAATTTAATAAAGAACTCTCGTATTCTGTCCAAACATACCGTGTCATCTACGTCAGGTGACTGTAAATGCGCAAAAAATGTTTCCATTGCAGTTTTCCGAAATATTTATTTTTCGAATTGCCTGAAAAACCACCTCATGCGAGCGTAAAAACTTGTTTGCGATAAATGGGAGTTTTTGCAAAATTGACGTGTTTCCACTGGGCGTATTTTCAATTCGCAATTTCAATTTGCTCGATTTGAAGGGTAATGGAAACGCGGCTAATGAAGGCATTTATAACATAACAAAGAGACTATAATATTCAGCAAACACAGCAAATCAGCATATTTGAATGATTTCAGAAGGATCATGTGACACTGAAGAAAACTCTACTTTTCCATCACAGGAATAAGTACAATTTTAAAATCGTTTCAAATAGAAAACTTATTTTAAATTGTTATAATATATCTTACAATATTACTGTTTATAACTGTATTTTTTATCAAATTAATGTAGCCTTGGAGAGCATAAGAAACTTTCAAAAATATTAAAAAATGTTTTATAAAGCTTCAAAACTTAACGGTAGTATAATTATGTACCAAATAATGCAAACTGCAGTCTTGTGGCTTAAAAATATTAACAGCTGGTACATTTTTTTCAATTCACCCACCATTAGCTGGTGAAGCAAAAACGTCACTACTCTATTACTGCCCCAAGAAGATAGGTTTAGTTTGTTTCCCAGGAAAAACAAAATGAATGCTTTGTACAAGGTGTTATCAATCCATTTAGTTCCACTGGGGTCAGGATTCAGTCCTGATTCCACCTCATTTCATCTTATCAGGACAATGGGGACTGTGGAGGTAACAGCCAGGTGCTTATTGCCTTACATCTGATGGAACGAGTACTACTCATCACTACTCCATCTTGGACTAATTGAGTCTCTCTGACACTGTAATCTGAACAACTCTCACCCCAGACAAACACGTGTGCTAATTAACAGAAGCTTCATTAGGATACAAAGAATAAAGTAGAAAGAGGACACCACTGAATGAGATCCCTTAAGTGATTAACAAACAGGGCAATTCAGCACAAGCTGTGATACCCATCACTTACTAAATAGGACACAAGACAACTGTTAGGTTTAGGTTTAGGCATTACATACTAAGTTAGATTTGAGATATTCCTACTTGATGTCACAGATCACAGACCAGGTGGCAAGACACTCGGAAAATAACGTAGGCTATGTATAAAGAAACAAAATTCCATTTGTTTCACATTTGTACAGTTAAACAGAGAGAAGATCATTTTCTCAGATCAAGATCACACATCTGTTCTAAATATATGAATGAACTTTAATTTAATGGTGAATTTTAATTGCTTAAAATTGAATTTTTGGATGTCACACATGGATTCAGAATTGAATTGAGAATGCCTTTTAAATTCCCATTCAGTTCCTCGATTTGAATTGGACGCTGAATTCCAGAATTCCAATTTAAATTTGAACGCAAATTGGAATAAAATGGACTGAATTTCAAAGAAATCCATATAACTTGTGGGATGTAACAAATTTCATTTAAATTCCCACTCATTCATTAAACTGAAGCTTATCTTATATTGTGAGGAGTTCAAATGGTGTTCTGTTTCACTTTTACGGGTTGGATGGAACCCAGTATTAGCATTTGTTTTAAGATTCTGAGAGGATTTCGTTTCTAGTAAAAGCATATCAATTTGCAAGTCGTCAGTTATATTGATTCGGTTGGCATATCTTGTTGAGCTCTCAGGTATCACAACAGCAACTCGCCGTAGACGCCCCTTTAACCAGTCTGTAAGCCTTTTTCAGGAGGATCCAGTGAGACTTAAACAGGTCAGTTTCCCGCGACAGCTGTGTCCAAGGCTTGATTTAAAACGGTCACTTTAGGCGGGAACACATACTGACAGTGTCTGCTTAAACCCTGAGAGCACCTGGCAGGAAAGCGGCAGCAAATAAACCTTTTCCCTTTAAAATGTAAACGCCATCATGTCAGATGAGGTGGCGCAGTTTTCCTCACAATAAAAAGTGATTTATTCAGTGTTGGGTGGCTGTCAGCTTGTTTCTCCAGGCCTTCGGCGACTCTAATTTATACTTAAATTGCCTCCGAGGAGATACGGCGGAACAAGCCGAGAGACTAGGGGTGTCTGACTGCACCCCCGTTGACTCGTCTGCCCGAGCCCCCGGCCACGCCCCACCCATTTGCCCCTGCCCTCCGCCTGTCTCGGAGGTGAAGAGCTGGAAGAAGGCGTCGTAATGGTCTCATCTCCTAATGCCATTACCATCACTCTGAGGTTAAAGAGATCACTCCCAGGATCAATGACGAGCAGAAGACGCCAGCAGACACCAGTCACAGAGTGCCGAATTAATGCTTTGCCTCCTAATTGATCGAAAAGTGTTGCCAGAAGGTTCAAAGGTATTAAAAAAAAATGACTGTTTTCTAATTTACAGGCGCTGTCAACCGGAGAGAACGGAGGGAGTGGAATGGTGGTGTCTGGGTAATGGGCTAAGGGCAGACTTACGTAGCATGCTAACAGCACACTGTTGACTAAATGGCTGCTTTTCTGTGTACAGGTCATGAGTCTGTAATTTATGACTTCAATTTTGAAGGTTTCTTCTCCTCTCTAGATATGGTTTGTTTTAATGACTCGCGGAAGCTGCTGCGAAATGCATAAACTTTGACCCTGCGCTTTTTCAAGAGGTAAAGCACCTTTATAGTGGAAGAGAAGTTCGGAAATGCTAACAAGTAATTTTGGATCTGTTTAGAAGACATAAAAAACATATCCACTAATTTGCAAATACAGTAATAAACAAATACATTTTAAAATGTAGTAGAAACCCAGCACAACAGTTTTTAACATTAATAGTAATAAGAAATGTTTTTTTTGAGCACCAAATCAGCATATTCGAGTGATTTCTGATGGATCATGTGACACTGAAGACTGGCGTAATGGCTGAAAATTTTACTTTGTCATCACAGGAATAATTTACATTTTAAAACATATTACAGTATAAAACATTAATTTGAAATTGTAATAATATTTCACAATATTAGAGTTTTTACTGTATTTTTGAGGTGGGGGGTGGGGGGCTGGGCTTAAGTGACTTCTTTCAAAAATATCTTACCCGAACCCAAACGTTTGAACAGTAATGTATCTTTTATAAAATAACAAATAAACAAACAAACAAATAAATAAATAAATACATGTTTTGCTGTTAACAAGTTCTGATGGTTCACCAACTAAACCATCCAGGACCAGCATGGTAATTCATGCATTCTGTGCTGCCATCACTGTCATACCAATCATGCAGATATCTTCAGCTTCTTTTATTATTATTTTTTTCATTTTTAACACCATATAGCATAACCACAGCCCTGGGGGAGAGAGAAATAAAGAAAGACAGATAGACTGGGGGTATTTCTGCTCTTTTCCATTAGCTCGTGTTCTTATCCAGCTCCACAGCTGACTGATCAGCAATCAACACCAGTTTGTTTCAATCAGCCACTGCAGCCCTACCTGCTAATTTACTCTATGGCCCGTTAGAGGAAAATTTGTGTGCTTGTGAGTGTGACAGAAGAGAGACAGGAAGACAGCAGGATCCTGGGATGATCTCTCATTAGTGGATTCATTACCTAAAAGGCACCTGGATTTAGTGCCCCTGCACCCAATTTGTGAGGTCCTAAATCTATAAAATGTGTGTTTTTTTTTTGTTTGTTTTTTTTATCTACTTCAAACTACCTGGAATTAACTTGTTGATTAGCTAACTAAAATCAGAGACATTTTAAAGGGAGAAAACAGACTCTTATAAAAATAAATTGGAGAAATCTTAACACCGCTAGTTCTAACTTACATCTAAGAGCCAATCATCTCTTTCTCAAAGGTATCAGCTGTCTGTTTACTCTTGAATGCACAATTAGCTGGACCAGCCTAAAAAATATAGAAGCGCAATTTATGATACAAAAATAAGACAATTTACGAAATAAAACAAGCACAATACACTGGCTATGTTTACATGAACTTTTGTTTCAATCGGACTGAATTCATTTCGATTGATGAATCCGAACGTAGTGTTTACATGAACAAGTGATCGGGTTGATGTGCTCGTTTATATGTCACAAGCTTCAAATTGGAATCGATTTTTTGACATGCACGAATATACAGAGTTCCCTGCTGTTTGCGCATAATAACTATTCTCCTACATTGGTTCTTTCTTTGTTTTAAACAGCAGACTTAACATATTTATCCATTTCTGGTCATAATTTGGAGACAATGAGCATATGAACAATTGTTCTGTGCTGCTTATATTTATCACGCAGTATGAAAATCTGAAACAAGGACTGGTGGGACGTTGTCCTGCTCCACTTCACAGACGGTGAGGAGTGAATGGAGAATTTTAGAATGATGGGACACTCATTTATATGACACTTTATTCAACAGGAAGAACAGCTCGTTCAGCGCGTCATATGTCATTGCGCTATTTCAACGTCATTGCACATGCGCAGTCCTTTCAGTTTCGGTTTTCAATCCGTTCAAGTTTGTACATGTTTTCTCGATTGGATTAGAAAAGGAATAAACCAGCCCTTTCAATCCGAACGAAATTTTGATCGAGCTCAATCGGATCAATTAAGGTGTTTACATGAAGGCATTCAGTCCGATTAAGCCTTCAATCCGATTACTAACGGATTATTTGGTTGCATATAAACGTAGCCACTAATGAGCCAAAACATTATGACCAGTCACAGGTGAAACAAATATAGTTGATCATCTCCTACCAAGGCCACATATTAACGTCTGCGTAGATTAGATGATGAGAAAACAATTCTCATAATCACTGTGTTGGATGCAGGACAACTGGGCAGGAATAAAGATCTGAGCAACTTTGACAAGGACCTAAATGTTGGGGCAAGGCGACTGAGTCAGAATATTTCTAAAGCCCTATTCGCACGGGATTAGTATTACCCCTGGACCTCTGTAATTAAGAAATTACCCCCTGACGTCTGTGTTTTTGGTGGCTCATTCACACGGGCAAATAAATGTTCGTAATTCCCTCGAGTTTACGGACTTTACAGCGTGCGCCCACCCATTCACACTTCACTAGCTGAACGCGCTGAAACGAAGATCGCGCTGCAGTATTGCAATTCAAAAAAAGAACTTATTTAAAACCAATTTATTAGAGAAATATATTATATATATATTATAGAATATCATATTATTGTATAAATATATCTTCTTTTTCTTTTATTCTTTGTCCATATTTACAACAAGCCTGCCTGAAGAAGGTATTATAAATACCGAAAACGTCGCGATAGGCTTGTTTTTCTATTCATTTTATTTGGTTTATTTCATTTTATATCATTTTTACTCTTTCACACTTTGATTTCTTGAGATACTTACAGGATGGACGTCTTTAGAGGCCGTGTGAGACGAAGAAATGCTCCACGATACAGAAGTTACACTACCACAAAAAGCGTCCAAACTTTCCAAAAGAGCTTCCATGTTGCGTCAAAATACTTAATTTGACGTTTCCATGACAACGGTCCGAGTTGAGCTTCCGGATCACGTCCGTAGTAGTAGTTTGTTTTTTCTTTTGCAGCACTTCATAGTTTTTATTGGAGAAAAACAGACTGTTAAACGGCCGTAAAATGGACTGTTAAACGGCCCATAATGGTTATTACGTTCTTTAGGAAACGATAGGCTCACAGAAAAACAGCCCAAATCACAGACATGGGGATTCGCACGGGACTGGTATTATCAGAGGACCCCTGTGTTGGCCGAAATACGGTAGGTAATTTTCGGGGGAATTTTTACAGACATTTTTACAGACATGGCAGATTCGCACGGGATAAAAATCACAGACGACCTCTGCGATTATTACAAATTACCGGAGGTCCCTAGGTAATACTAATCCCGTGCGAATAGGGCTTAAAACGGCAAGGCTTATAGGTTTTTCCCAGTCAGCAGTGGTGAGATTTTCCCAACAGTGGTCTGAGACGGGACAAACCACAAACCAGCGACAGGGTGTTGGGCGCCCAAGGCTCATCGATAAACGAGGGCAATGAAGGCCATCCCGTCTGGTCAGAGCCAACAGAAGGTCTACTGTGGCAGAAGTCACACGAAATTTTAATGATGGCCATGGGAGGAATGTATCACAACACACAATGCATTACACTCTGCTGTATATGGAGCTGTGTGTAGCCTCAGACCAATCAGAGCGCCTTTAATGTCCCCTGTCCACCGTTGAAAGCGCCTACAATGGCCACGCAAGTGTCAGAACTGGACTCTGAACCAGTGGAAGAAGGTCGCCTGGTCCGATGAGCCAGGCAACCGGCATCCATGTAGATGTAAACCAACCTAAACATTCTTGCAGACCAGGTATACCCCTTGGCAATGGTGTTCCCTGGTAGAAGTGGCCTCTTGTAGCAGGATAAAGCACCCTACAACACTGCACACATTGTTCAGGAATGGTTTGAGGAACATGATGAAGAGTTCAAGGTGTTGCCCTGGCCTACAAATTCACCAGATCTCAATCCAATTGGGCATCTGTGGGATGTGCTGGACCAAAAAGTTCAATCCACGGCGGGTCCACCTCGCAACCTACAGGACTTGAAGGATCTGCTGCTAACATCAGATACCACAGGACACCTTTAGGGGTCTAGTACAGTGGGTCGGCACTGTTATGGTAGCACGTGGAGGACAACAGCATATTAGGCATGTGGTCATAATGTTTTGGCTGTATATGATACAATTGTTGTCAGATTTTATTCCTGATTTGAAACGTTATTTAAAATACTACATTGGCAAATAGTTAAATAGTATTGTTCATATAACTCATATAAATCAGTCCAGTTGTAGGTTTCATTTAGATAAACAAATCACTGTTCACGTAAATGATTCATTGATCAAACTGATTCATTTTAAATCATTCCTCTTTTTTGGTGTGAAATATTACACAAAATGCTGGTGTTTGTCACTGTTTCTAATGTTATTATTAGTCTAATTAGAATTTTTGTAAGTTTTGTAAATAAAGTTAAATGCAATGTTATTAACCTGGATGAGACAATTTTGCACCAGATAAATGCTCCATTTTCAGAAATCTGACAGTTATACATTTACATTAGGATATTGTCCCTTTAGTAGCTTCAATGCAGTTAGCTTAAATGCAGTTTAAAAAAAAAGAAAAAAAGTAGGTAGACGGCAATTATGAATTACGATCAGCTTGACAAACTAGTGTTCAAGCAGCTTCCCCAACACAATTTGGGTGTTTCAGAACAGCACATCTCTCTTCTTCCTTCCTTAAATTCCCCATTTAGTCAGATAACGTCATGTTGGGAGACAGATGTGGATGCGGTTGGCTTGTATTTAGCCATGCCCTTACGCAACTGCCGCATGCCGAGCCAAGATGGAGGATGTACAGCATATTCAGATACATTAACAACCTTGTTACCACTGATAAAGGCCTCACATGGCCTGGAATCTTCTCTCAGGCAAGACAAATCTATAAATAGAGTATACACTACATGTGTGAGTGAGAAAGATTAGCTTTCAACGCGTCTGATTTATATAGAGCCGGGGCAATCCCTTACAGTGAGGGTACAGCAGTCATCTCTTCATGTCTGTAATTCCCAGCATTGCCTGTGCGTGAAAGCCTCTGATACTCTTTTAGCCCCAAGGTGTAATGTTTGATAATATAACTACTGCTTCTGTCAAAGCGTTTTCTGTGCAAATACATTACAGACGCCTGGGACTCTAAACATTTATATTAAAGAGCAGAGAATGAGGAAGGAGCGAAGAAAGAAGAGTGGAAAAAATATGCATTGATTAAAAGCCCGAGATAGTCCATCCAATACCGCCCAAAGAACATCAGTTATTTTGCATTCTGACAAGCCGATTGATAACTTATACGCGCGAAGCAGGAATGACAAATGCAGATGGAAAGTGGCTTTGACAAAAACGATAACAGCATCAGTCTCCGGGGGCCACGGAGGTACGCATGCGAGCTGTTTAAAATATTTAATCATTTTATGAAGGCTGCAAGATGTTGTTTGACCCTGGAGGGAGCGTGAATGTCACATGGATCAGAAAACTGCAGAGACTTTGAAGTGAGACAAGGAAGGGAGCAGTTCCCGTAATGACTCCTACTTGATGTATTGTAATTTTCACATGTTATTCTGTCTCTGTGTCTGGAGGATAAGTAGAATCATCTAATCCTGAACAAGATGGGAAGAGAGAAAGCGAGCGAGCGAGAGAGAAATCAGGGTGTTTGTGAAGACTGAAACGTTATCAGATCCGAGCATCAGGCCTACAAAATGTTTTGCTTGTCCGTTTTTCATCTCTGGACAGAAAGCAATAAAAGTGGTGTGTAAAACACCTCAGGGCCGAGGCTGTCAGTGTCAAAGGTATCAAGATTTTTAGCATGTTAGCTTATTTTGCTGCTTACAGCCATGTTCGTTCTTCAGACCTCTCAAAGTGTCATTGATCCGAGTTGTCCTTTATGACAGTTCAGTTTGTCTAGCGTGAGCTTTAATGCTGTAGCTCTTGTTGCAGTTTTGTCAACAGTACATTTACATTTATTCCTTTGGTGTATGCTTTTATCCAAAGTGACTTACAGTGCATTTTAGGTAGGCATTTTATCAGTATTCCCTGGGACAAAATCAAATTAACAAGGTGTTTATATTCCTTAAAAAAAATATGATTTAAAAATATGTATATAAATAAATATATTAAATGTATATTAAAATGTATACATTAAAAATATACACAAATACAGACATTAATAATATAAAATACTAAAATGTAAAAGACTGAAGGTATAATATATAGTCAAACCAAAATTTATTCAGACACCTTCAACATTTATCACATTATCACAGTTTATTCGCTATAGTTTAGAAAATAGTAATGAAATATGACACGTACTCAGTTATTAAATCAAATATTTCACTGGTTTTTGCCATCCTTCTGTTAGACTGCCTCACAAATGAATTAGGTTCAATAGCTGTCAGCTGTTAAATTTAAGTACACATAGGTAATACCAATTTAGCCAATTACCAAGCAATTATTAATTTTGTTCAGTCTGTTGTGTAAAAAGGTTGCATTAGCAATTAAAGAAAAAACACTTAAGCAAAACATGGTCAGGTCAAAGTGTCTGAATAATTTCCCAAAACAGGTCTCAAATTTGTATTAATTTTACTGGTAGTCCACTGTGTGTAGAATTGTTGGGTATAATATGTCACAGTTTACTTTATTTTGCTATCCTCACTTACATACACTCACCTAAAGGATTATTAGGAACACCTGTTCAATTTCTCATTAATGCAATTATCTAATCAACCAATCACATGGCAGTTACTTCAATGCATTTAGGGGTGTGGTCCTGGTCAATACAATCTCCTGAACTCCAAACTGAATGTCAGAATGGGAAAGAAAGGTGATTTAAGCAATTTTGAGCGTGGCATGGTTGTTGGTGCCAGACGGGCCGGTCTGAGTATTTCACAATCTGCTCAGTTACTGGGATTTTCACGCACAACCATTTCTAGGGTTTACAAAGAATGGTGTGAAAAGGGAAAAACATCCAGTATGCGGCAGTCCTGTGGGCGAAAATGCCTTGTTGATGCTAGAGGTCAGAGGGGAATGGGCCGACTGATTCAAGCTGATAGAAGAGCAACTTTGACTGAAATAACCACTCGTTACAACCGAGGTATGCAGCAAAGCATTTGTGAAGCCACAACACGCACAACCTTGAGGCGGATGGGCTACAACAGCAGAAGACCCCACCGGGTACCACTCATCTCCACTACAAATAGGAAAAAGAGGCTACAATTTGCACGAGCTCACCAAAATTGGACAGTTGAAGACTGGAAAAATGTTGCCTGGTCTGATGAGTCTCGATTTCTGTTGAGACATTCAGATGGTAGAGTCAGAATTTGGCATAAACAGAATGAGAACATGGATCCATCATGCCTTGTTACCACTGTGCAGGCTGGTGGTGGTGGTGTAATGGTGTGGGGGATGTTTTCTTGGCACACTTTAGGCCCCTTAGTGCCAATTGGGCATCGTTTAAATGCCATGGCCTACCTGAGCATTGTTTCTGACCATGTCCATCCCTTTATGACCACCATGTACCCATCCTCTGATGGCTACTTCCAGCAGGATAATGCACCATGTCACAAAGCTCGAATCATTTCAAATTGGTTTCTTGAACATGACAATGAGTTCACTGTATTAAAATGGCCCCCACAGTCACCAGATCTCAACCCAATAGAGCATCTTTGGGACGTGGTGGAACGGGAGCTTCGTGCCCTGAATGTGCATCCCACACATCTCCATCAACTGCAAGATGCTATCCTATCAATATGGGCCAACATTTCTAAAGAATGCTTTCAGCACCTTGTTGAATCAATGCCACGTAGAATTAAGGCAGTTCTGAAGGCGAAAGGGGGTCAAACACAGTATTAGTATGGTGTTCCTAATAATCCTTTAGGTGAGTGTAAATTAAGTATATCGTACTGCACCCACTAGTAAAACAATATAAAAAAATATAGCTGCAAGCAGCCATTACCGGGGCCAAGCAGAATAAGACGACAAGACATGCCAACATGTCTGAAAGTGTCAGACCAACTGCAACAATGAGCAATTAAAGACATTTAAAGAGGATTTTAGGCAAAATGCCTGAAAAATCATAGAAACAATAATTAAAAATATGATTTAATGGATTATCACTTTCGACCAATAGGTGGTGCAGTTACAAAACTGATGTGATGGGGTCAGAGTGAAGTGACAATGACACATACAAAGTTTGGTGTCAATATGTCAAGGCATTGCAGAGATAAAGCCTGAATAGTGCTATTAGCATCATGCCTCAACTTTGCTGCTGTGCTATACGAAAACGGTTTCATCTATCGACACGAAATCCATAACTTTTAGTCGGCACGGTCTGGAGATGATACGATTCGATTTTGGTGAAAATCGGACAAACGGTCTAGGAGGAGTTCGAAAAAGTAGGTTTTGACTGAAAATCAAGATGGCGGACAGGAAGTTCGGCCAAATAAGGAAAACTTGGTATCTATGTTCTCGGCTTGACCCAAGGAATCTATTAAGACCAGTGGCATTTCAATAGCCAGATTTATTCAAAAGTTATTAGCCTTTTTGGAAATTTTGTTATAACTTTTGACCATGAAATATTTTGAGTACCTTCAGGGGATGGTGTTGTTGGCACATTCTGAGTTTCGTAATATTACACCAATGCATTTGTTTAGTATAGCATTTTATTTCACAAAACTGTATTGACGTCAATGGGAATTTCATGTTTTGTTCTATTATAGCGCCACCAAGAGGCTCAGTCCCACAATTTTTTTTTATGTGTCCTCAGAGTGAGCCAATGTGAGAGTGTGTCAATTTTGGTGAAAATATCTCAATTCACTTCAGAGTTATAGACATTTCTATGAAAAAACACGTAAAAAATGACTGACACATGACTTTGATTGAATTTTACTACCCCTTACTATCAATATTTTCGCATTTGGGCATTGGCGTTTAGCTATCAACCTATGTTTTCAAACTTCTGACGGTGGTTTCGTCTCGATCGGACAAGCGGTTTCGAAGATATAGCCAAATGTTTTTTAAGCGCTAAATCACAACGCTACACAAACCGTAAGGCGAAACCTAGCATGTTTGGTATCGTAGGACTCGGCAAGGTTTCAGGAGTCTAATTAGATGAGTCTCGTGAAAATAAGTCGACCACACCCAAAGTTATAAGCATTTGAAAAAAAAAAATTCACCACTAGGTGGCGCTGTTTCGAAACTTCTCACGCTCCTTCAGGACATTGTGCTGATGACCCATACCAAGTTTCGTGACAATCCGTTCATGCATTCTTAAAATACAGCATTTTAGCACAAAATTCAAAATGGCCGACAGTCAAAATGGCCGATATGGTAAAATTGGATATCAGTCGACTCGGCATGTCGCCCTGAATCTAACAAGACCAATTTTATGATTTTTTGGACAAACTGTTCAGAAGTTATAAGCAAAAATAGCCATTTTTCATATCTCTGGACCAGTAGGTGGCGCTGCGCCGAAACGCAGCATGTAGCCTCAGGTCATGCTTGGGATGACATGTACCAAGTTTGGTCTGAATCCGATAAAGCGTTGCGGAGATACAGCCTCACGTCTGTTTTTGCAGGCGCTACGTAAAATTTGTTCGAGCGTTTATCGAAAACGGTTAGACGAATCAACTTGAATTCCATAACTTTTGGTCAGCACTGCCTGAAGATGATCTGGTTCAATTTTCGTGCAAATCGGACAAACCATCTAGGACGAGTTTGAAAAAGTAGGTTTTTAGAAAAATTCTAAATGGCGTCCATATTTTAATGACGTCATAATCGAATCATCATGAGCTCAGGAATCAGAGGAAAAAATAATTTTGTTGATTGGCCTTACGGTTCAAAAGTTATTAGAAAAATAATACTGAAGCTTTGGACAGGTGGTGGCGCTAGAGGGAATGATTTAGAAACACCAAAATTGGTGTATTTAATGTTGGGACTGTCCTCTATCAGAATGTCAAACCATTACAACTTTCCCGCAATCGGTTCTATGGGCTGCCATAGACTCCCATGGCGGAAGAATAATAATAAGAAGAAATGGAACAGATACAATAGGTGCCTCCGCACCTTCGGTGCTTGGCCCCTAATTATATCTGGTGTTAATGGGTTTGACAGTATAAAATAGATATAATGATATTACAGTCATGCTGACATTCGTAAAAACATCACGACTGCAAGTGTGATTTTGCTTTTACCACAGTTCAGTATGCAAAATTTTATATTATGTAACTTACATTTTACACACAAAGACACAATCCCTTGAATGAATGATTTACTAACGTACTCATAAAGACAGTCTGTTTTTTCTTTATTGAATAATTCAGCGTTTTTTAATGAATCGGTTGAATGAATGATTCAAAGACTTACTCATAAAGACAGTCACTCGTTTCGTTACTGAATGAATCGTAAATGATTTGATGACTCGCTGTTGTTTTGGTCCTAAATTACATTACATTACATAATCAGATTACTTTTTTCAAGTAACTAGTAAAGTACCGCATTATTTTTAAATTTACAAAAAAAAAAAAAAAACTCAATTACTTTTTTCAAATAATAATGCGTTACTTTGTTTTCCCATTTATTAACTAAGTTACGAAATTAGTTACTTTTTTAGGGAGTAACACAATATTGTAACGCATCAGCCTACTTTTAAGTCATTTTCATTGATCACCTACTTGTGATGTGCACAAGTTAGTATTGCACCTAATATATCGTGAAAAGAGTAGCAAAAGTCTAGGAGCGTATAATTTGAAATTGCAGTGACAGATTTGAGAAGTTGCAAGTGCCTAATTGAGGTTGTACTGCAAATGTGAATGTAAGAATAAATGCAAATATATATAACAAGTTTGTGTCTGTCATTGTATTTCTGTGAATGGCATTTTACACATTTGTGACTACTTGTCTGCAGCTTCAAATTCAGAATACAGGTTTGTGACTATTGTCTGCGAGTGCAAATTTCAACATTCAACTTCAGATTTTGATTTTACAGGTTTTCACATTGGAGCTGTGAGTGTAAATGTTCGTGTACAAGTATGAATATTTATTGTACAAGTTCTCAAATTCACATCTAGTTTTCGAGTTTTTCTACTCTTTTACCTTCATAGCTCCCTGTCACGTGACAACGGAGCGCAGTGAAGGAGTGGGAGTGATTGACAGCTAATATTAACCAATCTAAAATCTGCTTTGAAGTGAAGAACGTAAGGATGAAGTTTGATTGGTTATGTAACGTTGGATAGAATGACGGTCCGGCCACCGCGTATCAGCGCACATAAGGTACACACTGTGCAGTAATTTGCAAACGTGTTGTAAAGAACCATTATTTGCACTCGCACAAATGCTCCCAAATAAATTTTTAGGTCACACAGATTAAATTTCAGGAGCATATGCAACCAAAATGGTCGCAATTTCGAGCCTTGTTTAAAAACAAAAAACTAATTCCAACCTCTTAGAGCATGTTTCCTTTTCCATACAGACATTTTGTAGCTTCTAAAATGTCCTCTCAACAAGACTCGGATCAAATAGTCCTATTTTAGCTGTTGTAAAGAAATGTTTTCTCTATCCTCCTTAGAGTAAGTTTGTAAGATCATCTCACCATTTGGCCATAAATAATCCATGATGGTAATTTTTGTCGAGCAAAATTTGTCTGGTTGAACATTAGCTAATTGGCTTGGCAACATAAACTGTTTCACAGATGAATGGAAATTTCTAGTCTTTAAGTGAACACATGTTTGCTCTCGTCTCCCCCTCTTATTCCAGACATATTCTCAAGTAATTTTACAAACACACATCGTTGCAACCTTCATTAGATCTGTGTGTTCAAAGCCCCGCAGTGCAAAAACATACACAACATGAGGGAATAAGTAGTTCTTCCCCTTCCTAGTCGGTCCCGGTCAGTGTGGGGTTTTTGCAGTTTGTCCAAGGACTCGGCTAGTCTCTGTCCATATGGCTTTTCCACATTCCTGTCAGCAGGGTGCTGCTCATATCAAAGAGTTTCAATCCCATGTCCAGCCAGGGGCCCTGTCCTACTCTGATCATCAACTCTCAATATGCTAGCAAATTAGTCCAACAACATCCGCTATTGCAATCGGCTTACGCTAAATCTGATGTCTGAGAAGCAACTCTGACAATTAAGAGACATTTGTTAATGAAGAAGATTAAAGGGTGATATTAAAGATTTAGAAAGAAGAAAGAGAACGAGCATTCAGACGTTTCTGAGAGCCGACTGAGGAACGAGTGCACTGTCTTTGCGAGACATATTAGATATACGTCCCACTGAATACGCAGTTTATAAAGACAAAATGAGAATGACCTACGAGAGACGGAGGGCTGAAAACGAGAACAGGCTAGGACATGTTCGACATCAATGCTTCAGAAAAAAAAGAGCGATTTCCATTTTAATGTGTCGATGGTCGTGTCCTGAGGACGACTGGAAGACCTACCACGGGCTATCATTCAGGAACAATCTCCTGCGCTGCTACGCCATGTAAATCATTGCACAGGGCTTAAGGATATCTGCAAATAAAGGCTATCAAAAGAGATTGATAACAGCTAATGTAGCCCTCAGGAATCAAAAGACAAGTCATATGCTATATTTCCTGGCCTGAGGGCCGGGCTATTATTGTACACCCATGCTGCATATGGAAAAGGCTCAATGCAATTCAACATCCACTTCATTCTCAGTGCCATGTGTTGGTCCAGGCTGTCATAATTGATGTACATTTTATATAAATGCCTTTGGACTACGGTAAAGTGGGGGATGTGTCTTGGGTTTCAAAAGCAGTATTTTTCAGCACTAAAGTCACACAGAGCCGGATTGCATGCGTGCCCACTGATGCCACACATCCTCTTGAAATGGATAGCAGACATGCCCACATAATTAAACGTATCAGATAAGCTGGGCTATTATGGTAATTAGGAGATGTTATTACTGTGGATGTTGATATGAGATTTGCCTTTAGGCCTGAGTTACCCCTCTCGCCCCCTCCCCCCATCCCCACCCATGCCCCCCAAATGTGATACACAGACCCGCCCTTTGACCCACTTACAGACACTCACAAACTGACAGCACATTCATTCACATTCACTATTGATTGACTGCACATGTTAAAACGTGTGAAAGTTTTCAATGTTAAAATATATTTTCTCATATCCAAGTTTGTTTAATATACAGTAGCCAAAAGATTGAGTTTGGAAGCACATTTTTGCCTCAGATTAAGAGAAACAAAAAGGTAATTGTTGGTCATTATGAGAACATTAAATCACATCTCCCAAATGTGAATTTTTAATCTTATCATATGAATGTGTTTCCATGATTTCAACTTTATAACTTGTCGTTAGTGTTGTTATTGTTAACTAAAACTAAAGAAATAAACTGAAATAAAATATAAATATTAGTATAATGGCTGGCTAAGGATGAAGATGTGGTGAGCCGAAGTGGATCTAAAATAGCAGCATAACTTTAACAAAACAAAAGAGTGAACCCAAAAAATCCAAAGAGTAGGCAATGCAACAGTGTGCACGATACACAAACAACACCAGACAATGAAGGAAATAAACTGAAGGCATTATTTACACAGGAACTAAATGAGGAACAGGTGTGAGTAATCAATGAAACTATGAGTAAATATGACAACAGAACGAAAACAGAAAGGAAACTCAGGAAATGACAAATATCAAACTAAAAGTCCATGAAAATGAAACGGGATCAACAGACACAACAGATCGTGACAATTAGATGAAAAACGCAAATTTGAACTACTGAGACTACTGAGAAAAATAAGTTTAAAATGACTGAAACTAAAACAAATACAAATAAATGAAAACTAAATAGGAATGTTAAAAATGACAAAACCACCAAAAAATCATCAAACATTTTTACAATTAAAACTGAAAATATAAAAAATAATAATTACTCAAAATATTAATGAATACTATAATAGTGCATTCAGTAAATAATACTGATTTGCCATTGTGACTATATATCACAATTGCAGCTTCTTATTTATTATTTTAAACTTTATCTCAAAATCATCTTCTTTTTTTTTTTGACTTTTAGGCAGAAACAGGCTTCCACATGGGAGAGACTACTTGTTGGTTAACCAATGAATGATGGGAAGAGTATTTTTAAATTTTGTTTGGTGCCACAAGTGACACGTGCAGCTTTAAAAACATTCATATATTAAAATGCAAAACATTTCTGTTTTTAGCTTTGTGAATTAATGACTAGGATGCTGTCGTTTTATTTGATGAATTGATCAACACAAGTTATAGGGCTGAAAGCTACTTTATTTTACATTTGCCAAAGTTTTTACATCTCCCCCCCCACACCCCACAGAACTATAACAAATCAGTCCATATGTTAGTTAGCGGCGTTTGCTATGGCACCATCTCCCCTGCATTCTATAAATACCCTGTACTATCTGTGTGCCAGCGTCCCTCCCCTTGTCGCTCGAAAAGGAAGTGCTGTTCTGTCCACCAAGCCTTGCACTGTGTGCCACTTTGCCTTTCCCTGTGAGTCCTGGCTGCTCTCCCGCCTCACCCACTGTGCCCTTCAAAATGCCAACCCTCTCTCACACCTGCAACGCTGTCACACTGGCACTCGTCAGTCCTTGCAGTCGCCCAGAAGCGCCATGCCCAATAAAACTGAGAGGTACATGATCCACTGTGATTTTTGAACTAAAACACAATTTTTTTATCAATATTAATTCATAATAATATACATTTTTATATTATTTGTTAAACATGATATATATATTTTCAGATAATGTCCAGTCAGGGCTCGCCAAAATTGGACAATAGAAGATGGGTAAAGTCTCGATTTCTGAAGCACCATTCAGATGGTCGGGTCAGAATTTGGCTTAAACAACATGAAAGCATGGATCCATCTTGCCTTGTATCAATGGTTCAGGCTGCTGCTGCTAGTGGTGTAATGGTGTGGATATTTTCTTGGCACACTTTGAGCCCCTTAGTACCAATTGAGCATTGTTTAAGTCTAACTGAGTATTATAGCTGACCATGTCCATCCCTTTATGATCACTGTGTGCCCATCTTCTGATGGCTACTTCCAGCAGGATAATGCACCATGTCACAGAGCTCAAATCATCTCAAACTGGTTTCTTGAACATGACAATGAGTTCACTATACTCAACCAGCCTCCACAGTCACAGATCTCAATCTAATAGAGCACCTTTGGGATGTGGTGGAACGGGAGATTCGCATCATGAATGTGCAGCTGACAAATCTGCAGCAACTGCGTGATGCTATCATGTCAATATCGACCAAAATCTCAGAGAAACCTTGTTGAATCTATGCCATGAAGAATTAAGGCAGTTCTGAAGGCAAAAGAGGGTCCTAGCAAGATATACTTAATAAAGGTCTACCTATAGTTGTATTATAATATATAATTTATCATTTGATTTTTTTTTTTTGAATTTATCAAACATAAAAAATAAATAAAAAAAAATCATTGTTTTTAAAAAAATCATTACATTTTAACCCAAGATAACACACTTGTTTTTCATTGTTCACAATAGGACCAAGAATGTGTATTTAAAAAGTAAACATCATCATTTTAATTTCATGCTGACTTTGAAAATTGTCATGGCATAAAACAGACAAACACCACGACTCCATATCCAGAGAGCTTTAAAGTCGTCTATGAATGATTCGCTGAAACAAACATCCAGGTAAAACCTATAAAACTGTTATGTTGAATGGCAAGTGGTAAATGCATGTGACATTGGAAGACTATAAGCTCCTTATTGTTAATTCCAGCCTGGGCTCGTATTGTTCATTATCATTATTCGACCAGCTGAGAAAAATGGCAAACAGTAAAAACAGAGGGCTGATAGGAGGAGAGGGTAGAAATAAATAAATATATAACCAACAGGAGACGTAAAGATATCGTATGGGTAGCAAAAAGCGAGAGACAAAGCATGAATGAAAATTGATTTCTGAGTTTTGTTTGTTTCAATAAAGGCAGCATTACCTCAAAGCTCCGTCTTCAGAAAGACTTCTCAGAACAAAATGTGCTATTAAGACAATAATAGGATTATTATTCCTGTTTGTTTGTTATGGTGGATCAACTAAATCAGGGTTAAAAGAGAGGAGATTAACTCGGCCTTGTTATCGTCGCTTCATGAAATTAGCACCAGACGTAAGACTCATCTGCATATTCATTTATTGTTGTGAGAATCTATCCCTTTAATTAGACATTGAGACGAGATAGGCACTTGTTTTCGATAAACACACAGTGAAAAGCACATATCAGAGCCTTGACTACTAGCAGACTTTTTTTCATATTCTCTAATTGCATTAAAAAGTGTTTACACCACCTATATGAAATGGCAAGAGAAAGAAGTGGGAGGTGATTTCTTTTTAAGTTGCATCAAAGTTGAAAAGCAGACGGCGTGTAGCGGAATGTGAGCCAGACGCGCGAGTGTGTGTGTGTCTGTGCACGCATATGCTCATGCAAAACTACTAAGGTACTGTGCCTATATTTGTGTTTACACGCCATTGAATGTAGCTACCTGCGTGCATTTCTGCGAAGTTTGCTCTAAACGAGCAATTAAACAGTCAAATGAAATTGTCATTTGATTTTAATTACCGTGTACAAATTGAGACAGCCCTTGAAGTCAGCTGTGTTTCTTTCCATTTCTGATGATATGTTGTTCAATGTGAGAGGATAATAAGACAGGCTGTTAATTAAAATCTCTCGTTATTGTCAGACGGAGTGACTAAACATTGTCTATACCTTCTCTGAGTAAAGCTGTTGACACACAATATCACGCAGACTAAATGCATTAAATCACACCTGCAGTAATTAGAAGCACTCCACTCATTCGCAGCTTAATACATCTGACCTGAGATCAGATTCCTGCTTCTCAAACGCTAATCAGGGCAATACAGGTCACACTGTTTACAAAACACATGTTGATGAGTATTAACCAAAACAAAAGGGATTCAAATAGAAGATATTGAAACATCTGTTTCAGGCTGTCCGGTAAGCCAGATGTGAATTGAATATTAATAGTCCATGCAAAAACCATAGAATCACATTGAAATCGTGCACCTATTTTATTACGAAATTCTTGTGCATGTACATTCGTTAAACTCTATTAGCACCTCAGTTCACTCCGACTCGCCCAGAAAAAGCACACAAGTTGTGAGAAATCAAGATAAACAAAAAAATTTAAATACATTAAATACAACACAAATCCCAAAAAAGTATGCACTTCCTTCACTGAGTCCAATATCACCAGAGCAGAACTCTGTTTGTCTGATGACAGTCAGAATGACAGATGTGAAAGCGATAACTTCTTGTTAAGCCGAACACAACGGATATATTCACGATTAATCTTTTTCTGGGCTAGTTGGAGTGAACTGCAGCACTAATGGAGTCTCACGAATGCACGCGTTGAGCAGCTGTGCAGAGAAGACCAATGACCAAGTCAAGAATTTTGCTAAATAACATATTCAATTTATTTTATGGCCCATAAAAGAAAGAAGGGCATCCGACATTAGAATAATACCAGGGTGAGTGAATGATGACTTCATTTTCTGAACTATCCCTTTAATGAATCGGCAACACTTTACAATAAGGTCTCATTTGTTAATATTAGTTAATGTATTTACCAACATGAACTAACAATGAGCAATAAATTTGTTACAGTATTTATTAATCTCTGTTAATGTTAGTTAATAAAAATCCAGCTGTTCATTGTTTGTTCATCAGGGTTTCCTTGAAATCCTTGAAAGTTTGTGAATCTGAAAAATAAATGTCAAGGCCCTGGAAGGTTTTTGAAAATAAACACGCATAGATATAGGCCCTTGAAAGTGCTTGAATTTATTTTGTGCAAGAAGTTTTCTGGCAAAAAATTCGCTAATGTTATTTCGCCAACACTTTGTGGCCTATGCATACTAGCTTGCTTTATTTACGCTAGTTACTCGTATTTACGCATTACGTTAAGTGTTTCCCGCGTGAGGTACTTTGTGTTGTATGTTGCCATGATGTTCACGCGTGCAAAACTGTAACAATGTATCTTACAAGGTAACACGATGTAACCTTGCTCTCACTTGAAATGTATCCCCACATTAAGTCCTTGAATTTAAGGGTATTGGACCTGGAAAGTCCTTGAAAGGTCCTTTAATTTGAAGTTAACCAAGGTGTGGGAACCCTGGTTCATGTTAGTTCACAGTTCGTTAACTAATGTACAACATTTGTATATAGATGTTGAAATTTAGCATTAACTAAGATTAATAAATGCTGTAGAAGTATTGTTCATTCTTCATGTTAACTAAAGTAGTTAACTAATGTTAACAAATGAAACCTTATTGTAAAGTGTTAAAATCAATATGGGATCTCCTTTAAAGCCACTATCACACTTTGCATTCTGTTTACTTCCATTAAAGAAGTCGTTCACCCAAAAATTACAAAATCCCATCATTTTTTTTCTGGAGAACACAAAAGATATTTAGCAAAATGTCTCAGTGTTTTTATATCCATTCAATAAAAGCCATTGCAGTCCAAACAACATATTCTTTTGTGTTCCAAGAATTAAAAAAAGTCACGTTTGAACTGCGAGTAAATGATAACAAACATGGAAGATTGGTGAACTCTGACTGGCTAATTCATACAACACAAAGAGACTGTATGTGAGCAATATAGGATATCAACACCACAGACTGACCTCTTAAAACTTAAAAGCTGTTGGAGAGAGTGGTTATGTGTATTAGCTGCTGGCTCAAAGGGACCTGAGAAAGATTCTGGACCTCTGCAAGTCATGTCCCAATCTCCTTCTCACATCTCTCTGGTCTGCCTTCCTGTTTCTCCACATGTTTCTGTAAGAAAACAAATGAAACAGAAAAAAAGAAAAAGAAAGTGAAAACCTATTCAGTTTGCAAGTATAGAGGTATACATAACAATCCTGGTTTTGTGTCTTGTGAGGACTTTTATGTTGAGATGTATTCTTAGTTCCCATTGTTTCCATGCTTCCTTCCTGTGTTTGGCTCCTGTTTTTTTCCTTGTTGTCTTGCCTGCCTTGTTTGTCACCATAGTTACCCTCATTAGTTATCATGACTTCTAATCACTGACACTTGTCCCTCATCAGCCCCTTGTTAACCTGTCTATTTAATCCTCAGTTGTTGTTTGTCGGTCGTTAATCCTGTATGTGTGTTCCTCTCCTGCCTTCTCTGTGTGGATTTATACTCTTGTTCTGGGATTATTCTGCATTTGTGTTTTTCTAATAAACTTGTGCTTGCATCTGGATTCTCGCTCTCTGCCTCATCCCTGCTCACACGTTATAATAGTGTATGTGAAAATCAGTCTGAATACACAGTATTCATCAAGCATTAGTTGAAAAGTGACCTGAATGTCCTACTGCATTCACTAAGGCGTGCAACCGATGGCCACTTTACTAGAGGCCATGGGAGTTAATGAAAAATAATAAAATGGCCTAAAACTGAGACAAACTGTTCTTTTCAAGTCTAAATGTACTTATTTAACATCTCAAGTAAATAATTTTTGAGTCAAAGGACCAAATGCAGTAAATACAGGATTCATACTACACACTTGCATACCTAAAGAATTTATATTCATTCATTTAGCAGATGCTTTCATCCAAAGTGACAAAATGACAAAAAGATTCCAAAAGATTCTAAAGAACACACTTCATTAACACTAATGAGGCAAATCCTTATTTGAAAAAAGGGCAATAACACAATCTCAGACACTGCTACTGAGGAAGAACTGTTCCGTAATTTTGTGGTTCATTTTCGATTGGCAGTGATGGCTAACTGTGGCACCTATAGTATACCGCAGGCGCAGGGAACTTGTGCCAAATAACATGGAATACATTATGCACTTTTCCTATGCACTATTTACTCAACTGTTCAGTATATGAATTTTAGATGGTTATTTTGACATACAGCATATCTACACTGAAATAAAAAGAAATAAAAAAATAATATATATATAATTACAGTGAGGAAAATAAGTATTTGAACACCCTGCTATTTTGCAAGTTCTCCCACTTGGAAATCATGGAGGGGTCTGAAATTGAGAAATCCAGAAATCACAATAAATGATTTTTTAACTATTTATTTGTATGATACAGCTGCAAATAAGTATTTGAACACCTGTCTATCAGCTAGAATTCTGACCCTCAAAGACCTGTTAGTCTGCCTTTAAAATGTCCACCTCCACTCCATTTATTATCCTAAATTAGATGCACCTGTTTGAGGTCGTTAGCTGCATAAAGACACCTGTCCACCCCATACAATCAGTAAGAATCCAACTACTAACATGGCCAAGACCAAAGAGCTGTCCAAAGACACTAGAGACAAAATTGTACACCTCCACAAGGCTGGAAAGGGCTACGGGGAAATTGCCAAGCAGCTTGGTGAAAAAAGGTCCACTGTTGGAGCAATCATTAGAAAATGGAAGAAGCTAAACATGACTGTCAATCTCCCTCGGACTGGGGCTCCATGCAAGATCTCACCTCGTGGGGTCTCAATGATCCTAAGAAAGGTGAGAAATCAGCCCAGAACTACACGGGAGGAGCTGGTCAATGACCTGAAAAGAGCTGGGACCACCGTTTCCAAGGTTACTGTTGGTAATACACTAAGACGTCATGGTTTGAAATCATGCATGGCACGGAAGGTTCCCCTGCTTAAACCAGCACATGTTAAGGCCTGTCTTAAGTTTGCCAATGACCATTTGGATTATCCAGAGGAGTCATGGGAGAAAGTCATGTGGTCAGATGAGACCAAAATATAACTTTTTGGTCATAATTCCACTAAACGTGTTTGGAGGAAGAAGAATGATGAGTCCCATCCCAAGAACACCATCCCTACTGTGAAGCATGGGGGTGGTAGCATCATGCTTTGGGGTGTTTTTCTGCACATGGGACAGGGCGACTGCACTGTATTAAGGAGAGGATGACCGGGGCCATGTATTGCGAGATTTTGGGGAACAACCTCCTTCCCTCAGTTAGAGCATTGAAGATGGGTCGAGGCTGGGTCTTCCAACATGACAATGACCCGAAGCACACAGCCAGGATAACCAAGGAGTGGCTCTGTAAGAAGCATATCAAGGTTCTGCCGTGGCCTAGCCAGTCTCCAGACCTAAACCCAATAGAGAATCTTTGGAGGGAGCTCAAACTCCGTGTTTCTCAGCGACAGCCCAGAAACCTGACTGATCTAGAGAAGATCTGTGTGGAGGAGTGGGCCAAAATCCCTCCTGCAGTGTGTGCTAACCTGGTGAAAAACTACAGGAAATGTTTGACCTCTGTAATTGCAAACAAAGGCTACTGTACCAAATATTAACATTGATTTTCTCAGGTGTTCAAATACTTATTTGCAGCTGTATCATACAAATAAATAGTTAAAAAATCATATATTGTGATTTCTGGATTTTTCTGTTTTCTGTCTCTCACAGTGGACATGCACCTACGACGACAATTTCAGACCCCTCCATGATTTCTAAGTGGGAGAACTTAAATAGCAGGGTGTTCAAATACTTATTTTCCTCACTATATATATATATATATATATATATATATTTATATATATATTATTATTATTTTTTTTATTTTAATTTTTATTCCTCAGTATTGTTGTCTTGTTATCCAGTAAAAATATCTAAACATTCTTAAATCAAGATACAATTATACTTGAGATGCAAAATTACATAAGATAACAAGTCTTGTTTTCTGACTTTATGCTTAAAACAATAAAAAATGTCTGCCATTGTGGTAAGAAAAAGAAACTTGTTTTCGCTTTAAGTTTTTTTTTTTATTCCCCCATTGACACATTTTTAAGCATGAAATGTTAATGTTTTAAGCATAAAACCACTTCATTTTGATCAGTTTTTTTAGAAAAAAAAAAAGACTTAATATCATAAATTAGTTTCTTCTCAAGTAAATGTACCTTGATTTAAGAATGTTTAGAAAATACTGAGAAAGAACATACGTTTTTGTAGTGTAATAGCCCCTGCCCCTAAAGCAAGCTGCATGTGTCAAATGCATGAAGTGTCTAACATTCCACACTTTGTTTTTAATCGGTAAAACATCGTAAGTGCATCATCCAGATATTTCAAGTGCACTTCTTCTTGTTGGACTTTTTAGCATGATCACACTTTTCTCAATATTTATATTATAAAATGGCATAGATTAGTGCATGTATGCGAATTGGGACACACCTTTTGATTACCAAAAGCAAACTGTAAGAGCAATTTGTTAGCAATATTCTCATTGCATATTCGAATAACCCCTGAATTTATTTTCTGAGCACGAGTCGCCGGAGAGGTGTGCGTCTACAACCAAACGATTCAAATTTAGCCCTAAAAACTATTTATAAAATGAAGAGTCCTCTTAGCAAGCCTCTAGTGTGTGCAGCACTACATTAGATTTGGCTTGTTTCATTCCCACTGCTTTACTGCCGGTCTCTCTGTAATGTAATGACCACTTTAGGCTCATTTTGGGATAGGGCTCTGTTCACATGGCTGCACAGAACGAGCTGGTGCAGCATCCCCCCTTCCCTTCCACCTGCTCTCCAGAGAGAAAAATCACACGCCGACAATCTCACACAACACTCGGCAGACAGAGCGCTGGAACATCAGAAGATGGACAAGATGCCATGCTGTACGTCTTTCTCCCTCTCTATCTCACTCTCTCTCGTTACATGCTGTGCCCTGGTGCCGTTGAATGTCTGTCCATCACACAGATCAAAAAGCTGCTCCCCTGCCCCGCAGCTTCATAGGCAGACTGTTCAAATTAACCCTGTCACTGCTGGGGTTAACAACACAGGAATCTTCTCCCACCTTGGTTAAAATTCATGACACAAACTCATAGGCGAAATATTT
Organism: Abramis brama; assembly: GCF_963993115.1. NCBI lineage: Eukaryota > Metazoa > Chordata > Actinopteri > Cypriniformes > Leuciscidae > Abramis > Abramis brama. The sequence continues at coordinate 14,258,081 of NC_139974.1, forward strand.
CCAGCACTTTGGCTAATGCTAATTACCAGCAATAGCAACTTGCTAACATGTTTAAGCAACAACGGTGTAACAGAACAACCTTTGTAACTCATCTACAGTCATGACATGTGGTCCACATAAGACCATTTTCTGATTTTACTAAGCCTTTGGTATAGCCAGCCGTGGTCAATTTGGATTGTAAATCTTGATGGTTTGAATGATGCTTTGAATGATTCATAGACAGATCGGGATACCAATGAGGGCGAGGTCACGTGATCATCACCTGGTCTGAGTTCTCCTGCAGCATCTTTGCTCTGCATAAGAAGACAATTATGATTAGAGAGAGTTCAAATGCAGCTGCCTTGCCTAGCTAAAAAAAGAAAGAAAAAAAGACTGTCTTACAGAAACCGGATGCAGACAGGTTTCTGAGGCACATAACATCATGTCTAATGAACTACATACAATTTAAGTGAATTTTAAACCAAGCAAATGTTTAATGACTCAATGTTTCTTTTCTGCAAAAATACTAAACTTGATTTAAAAGAAAAGAAAAAAAAATTAATTAACTTATTCAGCAAGGATGCATTGAATTGATCAAAAGTGACACATTAAACTAAACAAAAGTGACAGTAATTTTTATAAAATGTATTTAAATCTATTAATATACAGTATAACTAATCAATTCATATATGTACATACATTATTTTATTATTTATATGCTGCTCCTTTGAACTTTCTATCCATCAAAGAATTCTGAGAAAAAAATGGATCACGCTTTCTACAAAAATATTAAGCAACATGAATGTTTCTTGAGCTGCAAAACAACATATTAGAATGATTTCTGGAGGATCGTGAGACACTGAAGACTTTGCCTTCACATGAATAAATTACATTCTAAAATACATTAAAATAGAAACAGTTCTTTTAAATGAAAACATTTCACAATATTACTGTTTTACTGTATTTTTTATCAAATAAATGCAGCCCTGGTGAGAATGAGAGACTTCCTTCAAAGACTTTTAAAGTCTTACCGACCCCAAACTTCTGAATATAAAATATTAATAAAACAGTTTTTCTATTATAATATTTCACAATATTGCCATTTCTCCAACTTAACCACTGAATTATCCTCTAAACATGATATTCATTAAGTGTGGCAATTTCATGTACCATGCTTTTTATGAATTTACTGCTATTTGTTTCTGTGTGGGAGAGTTTTGCAGTTTACTTGAGAGAGTTTTACAGTTCTTTGAGGGGCAAAATTAAAAATGTGCTACACACATTTAAAATACATTGCAAAACTTGCTCAAACAGAAACACGTGTAGCATACAATTCAGAAATTCATTGACATCTGTAGGAACAAAACACTCCTCTAAACTCCCTGCGCCTCGGTACGTCTGTAACACTCACTCTGGGTGGCACATGGCTCTTCTGACATGTTTGATTTGCTGCCTTCCAACACAGCAGTGTGTGTATAAATAACAAAAGTGACTCTCCGGCAGTGCTGTATGGGGAGGAAGGTGAGGATTGCCAGTCCTCGGCTCATCTCCCAACTGTCTCACCACTGGCAGCTCTGATCACAGAGTGATGACAGCCTATGATTGTCAAAATACGTGTCACTGACTGGCAGCCCCAGCTTTGGCATGTGCTGAAGCTCAATTTTCCCTTTCTTTTTTTATTTTGTCATCTCTCTTTCTGCTTTCTCCACAATCCATGGGTTTGGTTAACACCAGCCGGATGTGGAAGAAGAAACATACGCAGGTGGGAATTAACTCAGTGTGTGTGTGGAAGAAGTCGCACTCAGTGTCACATGTTCTGGTTGGTGTGTGTGTGTGTGTGTGTGTGTGTGTGTGTGTGTGTGTGTGTGTGTGTGTGTGTGTGTGTGTGTGTGTGTGTGTGTGTGTGTGTGTGTGTGTGTGTGTGTGTGTGTGTGTGTGTGTGTGTGTGTGTGTGTGTGCGTGTGTGAGGTGACAGGGAACAGCATAGGGACGTGTCAGCCCCGGAGTAGAGACCGTGGTGTCTGAGACAGCTTTCAGATAGAGCTAGATCTACCTCTCCAAACTCCAGAGAGCGACGAGAGTGCATGATTGACAACTTGCCTTGTGGTTGTTGTTTTTCAAAGAGTGTCAATAGAAACAGTAGCAGACCACAAAGAGGTGCTATGAAAGAGGCCTCAAAAATGAACATTCTGTCATCATTTAAGGCCCGGTCACACCAAGAACGATAATTAATAACTATATTAGCAACCACGCCAATGCACGATAACGTTCTGTTTATTATAAGCACGTGCTGCAGTTCTGTAATGAGCTGCTTTAAAGGCCCACTTAAGTGCCTTGGAACGCACAGCTTTGTATGATGCGTTGACGTAATTTCCACGGAAACAGGAACATATTGAATGGCTCCTCCCCCTTTTCAACTAGCCAATAGCGTTTAGTTTACCTCACAGACTACAAGTCGTACCTGACACCATGGAAGCGAATCCAAGCGCTGATGATACGTTGGATTTAACAGTAGAGGTGTGAATAAATTCTAGCCATTTCATTCTTAACCAACGTACAGTTGGAAAACGGATTAAAACTCGAGCGTTTGAGCAACCGAACACACATCTCCAACCCATATTGCTCTGTGACGCGTCAACGGTCGCTTTGGCCGGGTGGTAATTATAGCATAGGGAGCGGGACGCTTTAGATTCTAGAGAGCATTTGATTGGACAGAAGATGTGATGAGAAGCTGAAGTCTGCGGTGATGTCATAAAAATCGGAAGTGAGAGGCATTCATCACTTTAAAAGCGATTCCAACGATACCGTTCCTCTGTGCCATTGTCATTATAGTTGTGGTGTGGACTCAATTTAGAATGTTTATTTATATCTATATCTTATCTCTATCATTACAGTTATTGTCCTTTTAGAAAAATGAACATGGACTGAAGGTTTCAAAAATCTTCAAAAAGGTCACAAAAACACCATCCGCTTGCTAAGCTGTGACGTATCTAAAACTGCTTTCAAATAAGAATACTATTTCAACAGCCAGTTTTGAGGACTATTCATTAATAGCTAAGTTTTTAAAAACTCATGGTGTACACCACAAAGTCTGCGCTCATGGTGTCACAATATTTTAACGATTCACAAACTGTGAATCACTGTCTGGCCAACTAAGATTTCACTATGGAGATAAGGGTTAGAATAGAATAGATGGCACCGTCAGTATGACTCATGCGATCGATATAAAAGTGATCAATATGACTCATGTATTGTATTCAAACCAAGTCTTCTGAAGCCATACAGTAGCTTTGTTTGATGAAATTTATTATAACCTGAAAATCTTGACATCCACACTGGCTCTCAAATGAGTCTTTCCAATAAATCAGTTGACTGAGTTCACAAAAAACTGTCTGAATGATTTGTTAATGAATCGAGTACAACTCACTGACTCAAAGATTTACAGACTTACTGTAACTTTGACTTTAAATTTGATTCACACACAAAACTATGATTTGGCTTGATGCAATTAGATAAAAATAGCACTTTTTGGGTTCCACAGAAAGTCATACAGGTTTGGAACGACATGAGGGTGAATAAATGATGACAGAGTTATCATATTTGGGTGAACTGTTCCTTTAAAGATGACATACTAGCTAACTCTGCTGATGTGCCTGAATAATTATTTATATGCATTTCTCCTCATTTTTCTACACACAGTAAGCTTCAACAATTATTATTTTGAGTTACAATGAATTAGGAATCGTTATGTGCTTCACAGTAGGTGCAAACCCTCAGGAGACCACATGCTGAAAAAATCAAAGATAAGACACGTCTTGTAATCGGCCGCCATAGCGTGTTGCAGCTGATACGTCTGTCCCATGAGAATCTCGTGAGGGAGATACATTTGATAGGTTGCGTGATAAAAAAACAAACCAAAACAACGCTACTTCCCAAGGTTTGTGTCAAGTCCCACTGACTCGTCTAGCTTGGCAAGGCATGCTTTTAGCGGAGATGATTAGGAAGTTTGAAGTGACAGCCACCCGATCTATCTGCTCTTCAACTTTCCTATTTATATAGCCATTCATATTCATGAAGGATGAAGCGCCAGTGCATTTAACGTTATTGCAAAGATGAACTTCACCCTGGCTGGCAGCTGACGGGGAGAGATTACTCTGGCCGACTGACAGTCAAGTGGCAGGCTAGCGTGCTAAATCAGAGTACGGACAGCGTCCATGGAAGCGAAGCTCATCTACAGACTTGTAAAAACGCCTCTTCACTTCACTTTGGGCATTAAGTGGATTGTTTGCCAGATAATACATCTCATACAGAAGTATACACCCGAGCAGGCCCGTTAAAGTAGCGGAGAGAGACGCGCAGGCCCGATACCCCTTTAATGGGCTTTGCTGCTTGACGTGCACGGTGTACTGCGGTAAAACTTGCGATGATGGTAATGTTCTTACGTGTGTTAAGCTTGAGTGTGTGTGAGAAATGTACTCTTCACAAGCAAGAAGGCAGTTAACCTTTAAACAGATGGATAATTCCAAACAGCACTGTAAAATTAATAGACTCTAAACATTGCCGCTCAAAGCAGCCAGCCATGTCATCCAGAGCATTCATACATCATTCCAAGCAAGCATCTGTCTGTGACAGTTATGGGACGTGTGCTTTTGAGGAATAAAAATTGCTAACGGTGAAAATGTTTATGAATCTCAAGTACATGCCGGGCATACCTGAGTGTGAATAAGGCCATCATGGCACTGAGCGATGCTCCGTTCATGAAGGCCTAATGGGGAACGCCGGGAAGAACTCTCAAAGCACAGCACATGGATGACTCTGTGGAGGGGGAAGAGGGCGATTCCATAGCCAGAAATTAAAAAAAGGTTCATATGCATGCAAAAATACACTTATGTCACGTTGCATTAGATACACATATCAAAACAAGTGGCATCAGCAATCAAGGTTTGCAATTCACTAGAAAGAACCAGCTCATAAGCCTCTTTCGCTCAGGAATCAAGACTTCATTGGTCGCTCAATGTTTGTGATTCGCTAAAAAGAACAGGCTCAGGTATGTGTCATGTATCGGACTTCGTTTATGCACTTCACGTTTTTGCTTCACAAAATTAGCCTACTGGCATATGGGAATATGTCTTCACTGGTCAAAAGCTTCTTTTTATGAACTGTTTTGATTTAACCCTCTAAATCACAGCGTTGCCCTAAGGCAACATAAAGTTTTCTTAAGCTCCATGTTCAGTACGTGTTTCTTTAAATGATTGCAACCAATTACAATGGTCAAAAAAGTATCAAAGAACAGTCCACTATCAAGGACCATTTGAAAGCAGGACTTTCTTTTCTAAAACATGGTCACAGGAGCAAATGGTGTGAGAAGAAGGTAAGATTATTTGCTTAAAATTACATGAAATGTACAGTACATAAAAATAGGTGTGAGTAAGAAGGTGTAGAGATGCCTTTTGTCAGGTTTTATAAAGTTTTTATTATTATTATTATTATGCATGTTCCTTGCCTCACTGTGCAATAAGGGGTACTTTCCAAGGATGTCTGCTAACAATGTGACAAACGTTATCACATATTATCACATGTATTAGTGCAGAATATAAGCTCTACATATAGTTAAATAAGATTTGTGATTTTGTATTAGCATTATCTTATGATATGTGAATTAATAATTTTCTCTATGATTCTTTACCATTGTTGCGCAACGTTGCCTTAGAACAAAAATATTTTTTTGGGTGGGGTCAAAACATTTTTTTTTTTTTTTTATAAAATGTTCCCAAATGAACCAAGAAAATATGTGGAATCATTTTTATCATGTACTATCAAAATGTGTCCAGTAGGGTTGAATGTGCTATAATTCTTTAAAATAAATGCCACTTGGTTTAATATTTACTGATGCTTCTTTGTGTTTTTAACGAGAGAAAATACTCTCAGCCATGGTCCAAAATTTAGTGCAAATCCTTCCCTTAAAGCCGTTATCGCAGCAAAGAGAAATTAATTCCCATGATTTTAAAATGAAACGTTCAACAAGCACACACGGGCGTAGTCTTCGATTGTCCACATTCTTTTGCCCATATAATGGAGTTCAAATTAATAGGATACTGAAAAACATAGCTGGCGACATTGAACATCCACGGAGGAGAATTATCTTAGGCACCATAAACCTTTATGACTATCCCGAGCTGATGTGAGCTGCCTAAAGCATCACTTCTATCCCAGCTTGTCCAAGTAAATTCCACTCAGCACCACTAGCGTGACATTAGCCCATTCCCTGTGAAGCTAACTACCGTTTAACAGATGGACTCCATACACTGCGTCAAACACAACCCCGGGCCAATTTAGTAAGTTAAAGTAATCAATGAGCTCCGTTGGCCCAATATGCAGGATTTCCCCATCGGTTCGGCCTTGTCAACCCCACTGCGGTCAGAGCAGGACCCCCAGCTGCCCCAATAAGCCCCTCGGCCTGCCTAATCTTGTTATTACAGCTAAGATAAGGATTAACGCCTCTGCAGGGGAGGCAGTCGCCAATATGACCTCTGATATGCATAATGCATGGATGGACTGATGGATGAGGCCTGTGAAATACCTACAGAGCAGTACAGCTGCATATATTAGCACTGAGCTGGAAAACAGGAATAGTATCTTTGACCTTTGATCGATTGTGCATAGATGCAACTTGAAAGGTAATGTACTGTTCGTAAAAGCAGGACTCTGGTTTCTTGCGAAGACATGACTCAAGTACAATTGAGTTTGATTGTCGGTAATAGAATTATGGATCACTCATGATGGGTCCCAATCGTGCACCGGAGTGGTTGCTTTTCTGCCTCAGTTCTCACTGAGCTTCCACCAGGGGGTCAAGGTTTTGTTGGTTAGCTTCACTCTGTTAGCCCCTTCTGGTAGATATCGTAACTAAACCTCCCTTATGAAAAATAAGTTTATTCAAATGTGCTATTATTAGTATACTTCTTTTAAACTAAAAATAAGATGTTCACTTAAAGAAAACTCACAAGTATAAAACAAGTAGTTTACTGAGTGTATACTTCAAAGTGTACTTTAAAAAATGTCCTATAAGTATTTGACTAGTAAACTATCAGTATACCTTTAAGTTCACTTAGTTTAGTTGCAGTACAAACGAAAAACTTAGTTGTAAACTAGTTGTGTACTCAGTTTACTACTGTTATATTTAAAGTATACTTTTACACACTAAAAAGTGGACCAAGTTAGTCCCAAGTAGTATTAAAACAGTGCACTTAGAAGTATACTTCTAGTACATAGATATTAGTATGCTTACTACATAAAGTATACTTAAAAATACACTTGAATTTTACTTAAGTATACTTAATAAAATGAACTTTCCAGTCAGACTCAGTAAACTTATGAATGAAGAATGAAGGATACTTATTTTTCGTAAGCGCTGTCAGCAAAAAAAACATCTTTCCCCATTGATGGCCATTCATAATTTCACATGTATTCTGATGAAAAATGCTGTACAACCTGTCACTCACATGAGATCACAGCAATAGCAAACCACAACGATTTAATCAATTCTCGATTAACAAAATCATGTCTTGTTTGAGAAGCTGTTTCATTGGATATACATCACAATAAAAAAAAAAAAAGACTATCACAACATCTGTATCATACCTACTTTTAATTAAAATATACACTAAATATATTATAAAATGTTGCTGTTCTAAAAGTGCTGATGTTTGGTCCAACAGTGTTGATATAATGGTGGGTATTTTACAGTGACTCATTCTGCATTTTACACCAGTAGGTGGCAACAAGTGACATTTTCTATGAATGAGTCATCAGATATTCATTCCATTCATTCAAAACATTGAGTCATTAAAAAAACAAAACAAGTGAGAGTCAGTAAATCACTAATTTACGCAGTTCCGAATTCAGCAACTGATCTTCCAGGAATTAAACAATTGGCTGTTTTTATGAGTGAGACATTGAGTCATTCATTCAGGGAATTCAAATTTTATTTTTATTTTTTATTTTTTTTAACTCTTCACTATTTAGTTGGCAGAGAAAAATAGCCCAGGTAACTACAAACTTTCCACGGAACCCTGAGAACTCTCTTCCGGCCCTTGTTTGAAAAACCCTCATATCATTAATGTTTTACCAGTGTCCCATTTATTTTCAGAGAGCTCATAACAGTGTGAAATAGACGTTTGTTTTTTGGAGAGCCTTTAATGTCATAACTCAGGATAGCTGCTAGAGAAGCACTTGGAACTGTGCGTATTTTTTTGTGGTGGCATCAGCCAATCAGCACTGTCATGATGTCACTTTTTTAGCTCAGGTGACAACAACCTGGCAGCAGAACTGAGCAAAGATGGATGACTTCAAATCGCTTACCGAGCAAGCGCTGTAAAGATGATTGGGAATGCTAATGGTTAGCTTTTTATTAACATGGCATTATAGGCTTTCATGGTTCCCATTAACCCCAACTTTAGGATTTCTCATTTAGAGTGGCATTTAAAAAAGTAGCATATTTGAAAACATTGTCAGTTTATAAAAAATAAGGGAAGAAAGAAAAGAATCAGCTGTGGTTGACATTCGAAACTCTGACTTGTCAGATTGTGAACTATGTTCAAGCCGTGTTAGAAGAAGAAGCACACAGGTTTTTTCCAGAAGGAGAAGCAAAAATAAGGAAGACCACTACAGCTCTCTGGATACATTTCTTCCCCTCTCTGTCTCTCCTTGCCTCCCCCCCCCACACCCCAGTGTCCCCTGTTCTCCGTGGACCACTGACAGCATGCCTGCACAGAAATGTGGCGTTACCTTCAAATTATGCAGGAGCGACTCGTGCTCGTCCGTGGGTTGGCTGCACGCCGCTCGACATGTGTCAGAGCCGCCACGTCTCCGCTGAGCTAATGATGCTACACCGGACAGCCCACTGTCCTTCTGAGTGTGCATGTGTGTGAACCCAGACGTGACATCGTCAGTAGAGACCCTCCATCTGATTAAAACAAAACAAAACCAAACCAAACCAGAAAAAGCAGGTGGGAAAAAAAACACAGCACAGACGCGTGTCAGGTTAAGCTGGCGATGGGGTGGACATGCTCACGTTGTTTGTAAAGGTGGGAAGGTGGATGGTGTGGAACACAGTTTTGAGTGTCTGACTTGCAAGGGTGGGGGACACACTGGACATCTTTTAAGGCAGGACATGTGTAAACTTTTCTGGATTTTGTCAAAAAAAAAAAGACTGGACTCTATACAGGACTATTTTTTAAAGGTGGGGTATGTGATTCTCTTTTTTGTCCATTTTTTCAAAATCACTTGAAATCCTATTCCTTACACTTACACTTACTTACTTATCACTGACAGCCACTGAGTTAGAAGCACTGAAATGAAAATTAAGCAATTTAATCATCTGTGGAACGGGCAGGACTCGAAAAACTCCAGCCAATCATTTCCAAGACCACCTAGAATCACTGGACACAGTAAGTTCGTCAATCAAACGGTCCTACCATACCCCCCTCCCCCCATATGAATGGGTGGAGTCAGGGCCAGCGTTAGAGGAAAGAAGGTAGGACCATTTGAGTTGTGTATTTTCAAAATCTGCCGGCCGTTTTGCAAATCCCATACCCTACCTTTAAGTCACCATGAAATCAAAATTGACAATTCTTCTTATTTTTAAATGGAATATCGCAGTACTTAAAAATGATTTATCCATGCACATCATTATCATTCATATTTTTTTATTTTATGTGCCTTCATAATCGGCCAGCACCTGCATTTTTGATAATTTTCACAAAACTCTCATGACCCGACTCTTTTGTTGTATGAATCTCTGAACAAACAATACATCAAAAGAAAGAACACAGAGCATCTGCTTTTAAACAAAACAAACAAAAACATTTGATTCTAGTTCATGCAGTAGTATTTTATCAACAGTTGAATGTAGGTAAGTTTAAATTAAAAAATCTATATTTTGAACAAAAAGCTGAGAAAATCGTGTTTGTGTCAAAGGATACGTCTGGATCGGATTCAGATAATCAAAACCTAGATGGAGTAGAACGCTTTACAGTCCTATACCTCTCCCTGGGTTTGACATTTCATTCGGTAACGTTGAATTTTGATGATCAGGCAAGCTCTCATGAGCATAACCAATGCTGCCATAGTGCCATCACTTGATTCTGCTTCTTCTTCGCCTGTGTTTTGAACCAGAAATGCTGTACTCTTTCAGAAGATGCGTACTAGCGCCCCCCTACGGTATAACAGGAAAAACATGGATTAGTGGAAAATTCCATCGGGGAAGAGTTGTGTCATAAATGACAGAAAATTCCGTCAATGGCAGGACAACCTGTCACTCACATGAGTTCTGGAACGGTCAAAGCCGGTGAGTCTGTTAAAGGCACAATATGTAATTTTTCTGCTTTAAAAATAGCAAAAATCACTATATCTATGTTATATTTTTTTTTTTGTTGTGTACTTACATTATCCCGACTGTCTCCAACAACTTTCAAACCAGAAGAAATTTGTAATTTAATTCGAGAAACGTCCCGTTTCTTTATTTCCGTTTTGTCGCCGCCAATGGCGTCATATCCGTGTTGTCCCTGGTTTCCGCTCGTGCTGCCATGGCAACCAGAGCTATGAACCAGAGCCGTCTGATAGTAACCAAAGCGACTGACGCGGACAACTTTGTAGTTCGCAATGTCTATCTGCACGCTGTTGTTGTTTCGTTCAAACATTATGGACCATGGCAAGCAGACTTTGGATAAAAAAAGGAGAACTAAAACGAGAATCAATATCAGCGCAGTGTTTTCGAGATGCCTAGAGCTCCCATAGACAGTATATAAACGAGAGCTCCACGTCCGAGACTTCGACTGCTCCTACATGTACTTTATTAAACAGGTGAGCACATTTACATAAAACTAATCAATGTTTTATAGTTCATCAATGATAAAATGTCAGAATATGATCTGTATATTATTCTAATGTTGATCTAGTTTACTGCTAGTTTCATACAGACAGACTAACACATACATTTCAACACATTGAAATGCAGTTTAGTGTGCTAGTGTAATGTTAGACCAAGTGAAACAGCGCTGCGTTACCTCACAAGTTTAATTTGTCTAATAAACTGACCTGTGAGTAGTAATTCTGCGTGTAGTTCGGTAGAATGAAATGTCCATATTCCTTTTATATCCGCGGGACTCGCATCGCGTTTGGAGCTGATAGCTGTCTCTTAGCAATCCCGAACTGCTTTATATCACAGTCATGATAAAAACATCGATGTATTCAGTCATCCATAAACATTATTAGATCGGTCGGCTTGACGTTGACGACAAGATCCATAATTCTTAGCAAATGTTGCGTCATCAATCTACGCCTTTGTTATTGTAAATAGATTAGCGACCCCTAGTGGCGAAAAATGCTATACTGTACCTTTAACATTCGAGAGCAAGTTGATGCGTCTTGCAACCTTAGATGCATGTACATACAGGATATCTGTGCAATAGACTTCCTTCCTCATATGATTTTGCCATATAAAATACAACAAGAAAAAGTTGTTAGAGATAACACAACATTTAAACATTACCATAGTTTTAAAACATGTAATATTGAGTTTATAACGTTACATATAAAAACACAAACCAACACATTCTCACCTGTGAAAGGTTATCCCATTTGTTCAGGAATTAAAATCTGGGTGTGTGGTTTTTTTTTGTTTGTTTTTTTGTGTGTAGCCACTAGCCACAGTTGGTTAAGTTACAGTTTACAATTTTCACACATTCTGATTTGGCCAAAGTAGCTAACAGCTGAATTTGGACAATAGCCTAACTAACTAAAAGTAACCACTACTAACTTTATGTCAAAGCTTTTCCAGCAACAAGCTAATTTTTCTAACAATTAGCTTAGAAATGAGAGGGAACTCTAGATGTCAACCTATATTCACGATTCATTTCATTCTAGTGAATTAGTTTGTTTAAACAATTCAGTGCACCTAATAAACAAATATTTATAATGATTTATTTTATTTTATTGTATTTAGTGTAAATTGATCTGCTTAATGCTGTCACCCAAATCGAGTTAATTCAAAATGGCTGTTTAGAGAAAGACAAATAGACCACAACCATTTAAAAGTTTGGGGCCGGTAAGCAAAATACAGTAAAAAATATAGTCAAATTTTACAGTTTAAATAAACTTTTTTCTATTTTTAATATATTTGAAAATGTAATTTTATCCTGTGATGGTAAAGCTGAATTTTCAGCAGCCATTACTCCTGTCTAATATGCTGATTTTGTGCAGTTGGAAAGTACCTTTGCACATTGAAAACGTAGTAGATATATTTGTTGTGCAGTTCATTTTACTAAATCAAAGGTGCAAACATGACAAGTCATTTCAGAAATAGTAGTACCCATCTGTCATTTGTCTTTCATTTGTTGTTGATGAATACTGTGTAGTAAAGTAAAGAGAAGAAACACTTTACACTTTCTGTATCTGTACAGTGCAAAGATAAACAAATGCGTTCAGCCACTCTAAAGCCTTTGAGAGGAAACTCAGCTGAATCTCAAAACACAATCACAGAAATGCAACAACAAAGTCAGTTACTTTCTCTCAGCTGCTCGGGCCGTCAGGGAGTAAGAATACACATTTTTCACCAACGAATAATGGCACGGAAGCATATTTGTGCTCATTAATTCACACAGATCTTTCTCGTTCCCTGCCTTCTTTTTCTCACTCACTTGCTGACTTTTCCCTACATCAATTTAATCTGAAATTGCATACAAATCCCACCGCAACATTTGCAGAAGCTTGTGTCTCACAAACAGTCTAGCAAAGATTCAAAATTCAATCATTCACTGTTGAGTGAATGGCAAAAAATCACTTCCAGCTGCATATAGACATCTTAGCAGTAGGTCATAAATTTTCAAAACTTTTGAAAGAAAGAATGAAAACATTCTTCATGAGGGCTTTTCACACCTGAAATAGTTAATCCTGGGTCATTCTAAACCCCGGGTAAACTGAATCCTGGGTTATCTTGCTGCACGTTTCACACTGCTCATAATTTACCCTGGGTTAACAATTAATCCTAGGTATTCATAAACTGACATTTAACATGGTACATTCCTAAACCCTGGATTAACATTCTTATTTGCATATTTGCCGTGCCACTGATTGGATGAACGCAGCACGAGACCTGTTTACGTAAAAGCTCTAGCATTGCGCATCCTCGTATTGCCGACTGAACTATCGCGTTTATACTGAATGGATACTTCGGACTATAAATGTAAGAATGAAACGGTCTCTTCTTCACTCAGATTGTGTGTTTTCTGTCAGCATTTGCCATTTTTCCTTTCAAACGCTGAATTTACTGTGTTTATGTGCTGTGTTTCTGTGACTGTCCAAAGCATGTGAATACGAGGCACCCTATTGGTAGTCCAAAGCTAAGCGTCTAGCTTTAACATAACACTGCATCATTGCATACTGTACAAATTTGGGACCACAATACGGGGTTAACACTGCAAAAGCGGGGCCAACATAACCCCAGGTAAAAAGCAGTGCTGACCCCGCTTCTAAATTCGGAGGCAATTTCGGAGTGGCTAGCAATAATTTCGGAGTGGCTCCAAAGAAAGCCTCCTCCAAAACACATGAACGCACACAGCAGAGTCTGCAAAGTGTCACAAGATGAAAGACGGTGTTAAACTACTTCATGTCTCAAAACACATAACATTATAATAATAATGAACGTAAACAACGTACAGAGCTCTTACTTGTACCACCTGACTGCTGCAGGTTCACTTCAGCGTTGATACTGTTGACATAGAAATGCATAAATCCGAGCTCCGGGTAGAACGTCACAGGTTGCCATCTTGTAATTGCGGTTATGATATGGTGTGAACGCAGCATAAGCTCGAAGTCATGGTGCAAAGGACCCTAGGTTGAAATTACTCCGAACCATCCCTTTAAATGAAAATCTTTCACACAAACATTAAACCATGTAACACCAATGAGATATTCAAATTAACTATTTAAAGGGGAACTGAAACGAAATAGGAAGTAAAGGTGATATAACAGATGTGTTATTATCATTGTTATTTGTGGTAGGACACTTAAAACTGCTGAAGTAGTTACAAAGGGGGAAAACAGTGATGTTAGTTTGTTGTTTTGTTACTAGGGCGCAGCCATCTTGAGGTTCAACGGTCTGTGACGTCACTGGTATGGTAGGCTACCTTGACAGCTCCAGCAAAATGGCATATCAAGATCATAACAGATCAAGAGGGGGGTCTTACTGCATTGTAAAAATAAAAGAATTAAAAAATTGTGATCTGTCCAACAAGCGAATATAACACCTCCGACATCGAGGATGCTATCCAATATAAGCAATATCAGTGCAAGATATGTTACTGTGATTTCAGCCGCTTTCAAACTGTGTATGAGAGACGCGGTGGCGCGCCTTGCCAGTTTAAATTTGACTAGCGCACTGTTGCGCACACACCTAAACACAATGCACTGCTAGCCAGCTGTCACAGCGCGTGCACTAAACTAAATTCTCTTTATTGTCTTATTGCATTTAAAGTGTCAAAAACACAAGGTTCTATGTGTATCAGTATATTCTAGATCCCTGCATTACTGTAGTTCTTAAAGTGACAGCAGTCTACATAAGAATCAGTATACGTTTCATTCATACAGTGAAGAATATGCAGTTTTATTATTTCATTTGATGATTCAATTTCTTACTTAAATGCTGTTTTTAGTGTTAACTTGTACGGTTGAAAAAAATTGTACAGTCAAAAACAGTCAGTTCAGTCAGAGTAGCAGTAGAGTAGCCTGACATAACGTTATAGCCTACAGTGGTACCATGCCAGTGACGTCATCGAACACGGCTGCGCTCTGATAACAACAAATGTAAATTTCAGTATTGGGAAAAACTTCATATATGTTTTGTTTTTAATATTATTTTTGAATTAATTTGTTTACAATTTAAATAACCAACATGTTATCGAATTATATTTTATTTCAGTTCCCCTTTAAAAATCTGCTTAAAATCAATCAAATTACCAACTTTTTCAACAATAAAGGCGTAGGAAAACAGAATTTGAACAGCATTTTCTTACTCTGAACATTGAGAAATAATTGAAAAACAAAAACACACATAGAAGTATATGCATTTATCCTATGTAAAAGTAATAAAAGTGATGAAGGGGACAAGGGCCACTTGACAAATGTGAAAAAAAAGCTAAATTATTGTATACTGTTTTTACATAGAACTATGCAACCCAGACTATGGCTGTATTTACAATTCCTCGCATCTGGCACAGATTGGATATGACCAGTGGTGTAAAGTATTGAAGTAAATGTAATTCATTACTGTACTTAAGTATCTTTTTGGCTACTTTGTAGTTTTACTGAGTATCAAATATGTTGGCAACTTTTACTCTCTACTTGACTACATTTTTGAAGAAGTAAATGTACTTTTTACTCCAATACATTTGTGATGAGTAATGCAATTACACATTAGATTTTGCATGGCACCTAACTTTTTCTGCAGCAGTTTGTTTCTGCTATAAAGAAGCAATGTAGCCATCCAAGGGCATTGGAGGTACTATATCTTGTGCATTTTGCCTTTATTCACCCAAACTTGTCAACAAGGCTACTTTACGTAAGTGCGAGTACGTTACCAGGTAGTTGCTGAATCGCAGGTGTTTGATTTAGGAGATGAGGTCATGACTGCAGCCGGTGATGAGGCCGAAACCAGCACATCCAGTGCAAGTAGACTTTGACTAGTTCATTTTACTTAACATTATTTTATTTATCCACTATATTGATGAAGGAATATTTGATTGAAGGATATTGGTTTACTTATGGCCTTGTTGTGCACTTGAGCTTAACTGAGACTTCAGAGTTTGTAGACATTTAAGAGTCTGTTGTGTTAACCTTTATTTATAATTTAATATATTAATATTTAGGTGTTCGGTTTTATTTTGATTTTAGAAAATAAACATGATTTCTCATATTACAAATCAATTGTTTCTTATTTTCACTGGCATGTCTTTTAGGTGTCCTAGGTCTTCCCCGGGGTCTCCTCCCGGTGGGACGCACGTCCAGGAGGCATCCAGAACAGATGCCCGAGCCACCTCAGCTGACTCCTCTCGATGTGGAGGAGCAGCGGCTCTACTCTGAGCTCCTCCCGAGTGACCGAGCTCCTCACCCTTTCTCTAAGGGATCGCCCAGCCACCCTGCAGAGAAAGCTCATTTCGGCCGCCTGTATCCGGGATCTTGTCCTTTCGGTCATGACCCAGAGCTAATGACCATAGGTGAGAGTAGGAACGTAGATCGACCGGTAAATCGAGAGCTTCGCCTTGCGGCTCAGCTCCTTCTTCACCACGACAGACCGGTACATCGACCGCATTACTGCAGAAGCTGCACCGATCCGTCTGTCAATCTCCCGTTCCATCCTTCCCTCACTCGTGAACAAGACCCCAAGATCCTTGAACTCCTCCACTTGAGGCAGGAACTCTCCACCAACCTGAAGCGAGCAAGCCACCCTTTTCCGACTGAGAACCTTGGCCTCGGACTTGGAGGTGCTGATTCTCATTCCAGCAGTTTCACACTCGGTTGCAAACCGTCCCAGTGCACGCTGAAGGTCCTGGTCTGATGAGGCCAACATGACAACATCATCCGCAAAAAAGCAGAGACGAAATCGTGTGGTCCCCAAACCGGACACCCTCCGGCCCCTGGCTGCACCTAGAACTTCTGTCCATAAAAATCATGAACAGAACCGGTGACAAAGGGCAAAGTACTGTTAAAATCAGATACCAAGAATTTTACTCAAGTCGCATTGGAATTGATGACTTGTAACTTGTAAATGAGTCATTTTTGCTGTAAGGTAACTGTACTTTTACTCAAGTATGGTTTTCAGGTACTCTTTACACCTCTGGATATGACCCACGAATGTGTAAGCAGGAAAAAAGCACATGGATTCCGATATTCTCAGATCTGTTTCAGGCCTCATTCATATGTGGAAATAAATCTGATATGAATCGGATACATGCATTTGTATCTGCCATGTAAGATCGGACAGATCGGATATTCCCCTGTCAATCTGAGTCGTACGTGATTGAAAAAGAGATAGTGGCAAATGACATGACTCTTTTAAACAGCCCAATGGAGGACGAAGACTCAACCCAATGTTGTGCTGACCTTTAAAGATGGTGTGGAAAGCTGGTCGGCGTCCATTGCAAATAGTGTGGTTTTTACTTCCTTTTCGGCCTAAGCTTATCGGGTCAGTACGTCTACCTTTGTTTGTTTTGCTATGCTTATAGTGTAAATGCAGATATTGGATAGGGGTCACTTTTAAAAGAAGATGCAAGCTGGTCAAAAAAAAAACCCGGATAGTCAACAAATAAGAATTGGGCATCAAGACCTGCAGTGTAAAAGAGGCCTTAATGAAATTATCTAAATTTTATCTAAATGTCTTTTCTCAGGTATCCAGTGTTTTATCTACAGTTTGCATGTGTAGAAAGTGTTTGTCTGAATAAGCTGAACTTATTCTTCTTCCCATCATACCCAACTTGACGTATCCTGTGCAACATTGGACTTGACTCTCTTAACCTCTACATAAAGAAGCCAGAGAACTTGTGGGCGGGTTTCGGCTTGGATTACGGTGCCACCCCTCACCACTTTGCATTCGAATTCAATACAGCGACTGAGCGGATTGGGCTGAAATGTAGCTGGTCGTCTTTGCTCTGCGTGAGTGATGAGCAGTAGAATAGACAGGCTGTCACAGCACACCTGTAGGCCTGGCAGCCGAGTCCATCACCGGGCTGAGCCTTCACAGAGATTAAAAACACTGCATCCATTAGGCCCCGTGTCAGCCGTCATTATTCTATAAAGAAGCGATTTTGTCACATCTCCATTCTTCAGGCCGCTATCCACACGCAGATGAATAAGCAGGACGTTCCATCTCCAAACACGGCTCACTTTTGACAGGAACACAACCATTTGTGATGCCGTCTCCCCAACACTTCACACATCCGTTGGGAAGGAAGCATCAAATAAGTCTTAATGCAATGATCCCGCAGTCCATCACCTGATGGGACTCAAAGTTTTCCAGCCATATTTATTCTCGGAAATGTACGTTTTGTCCTAGAGCTGCCAATCAAACGGGCTCACAATTTATTCTGCCATGTGCATTTATCTGACAGCCCTTTGTTTTCTACAGTGTTCAACTGTGATTCAATTTTACACATTCTGCCTTGTAGTTTGACAGCTGTCGTTTGACAGGAACACAGGCCTCATTGCGGACAGCTTAAGAATAACAAATTCAGTCTGGAAATAGTCAGCGCACAGGGTGTCAAATGAGTTTTTAAAGGCTTAAAACGTTTAAAATTGATGGAGGAACACTTTAAGGTGTCACTGTTGGTGCATTTCAAACTGCATGTGTTTTTAAAGTTGTGTATTTGACTCAAGGAAGCCAGGCTTTGGGGTGAAGGTGAACGCAATAATGAAAATTCTGTCGTCATTTATTCACTCTCATGTCGTCTGTTTCATGTTTCATCTGTAGAAGACAAAAGAAGCCGTTTAGCAGTTAGGGTTTTAAAATGAATGGTGACAGTGACCAAAAAGTACAAAAAGCACCAGCATTCTACTAAATATCTCCTTTTTTTTCTAGAGAGACTGAATGTCATATGGATTTGGAAAGACATGGTGAGTAAATGATGCCTTTTTTTTTAAAGATACCCATGAATGTTTTTGGCCAAACAAACTGTCCATTAGGATGAATGTTGGCTTGGTTGAAAGGTTTCTTTTTCCATTTTATATTCAAAAATACTGTCATTCACAGACCAAATGTGTCATTTTCCAGATTTCATTATTTTCAATCTTATTCCTTTCAGGAGAAAGTGTGCAATTTTGATAGGGAACGTTTAAATTACCTTGATGTCTCGCCGCTTTGCCTTTTGAAAACGACAAATTGTAACCAGTTAAAATTCGTCATTGTCCCACTATCAATGAATTCTTTTGTGTGGCATCATATTTATGCTTCACCGTCTGTCTGTGAGAAAGAAACAGACTGAGATTATTTATTTCCTGTTTGTTTGAAGTGAAATAACAAAACATGAGACAAGGTTAAGCTGATGAATTCACAGTGACGAGTTGCATCAGTGATGACACTGATGTTTGACGTGCAAAAACTTTCAAAATTCTGTTCTCCTTCAACCCTTCGTCCTGTTTCGATATGAAACATCTTAGTATTTTAGACTGGTGACAGCGCAAATGAAAGTGGAGATCTGTTTTGACGTCTAAAAACAACATATTTGTTTGATTAATCAATCATTTTTGTTTATTAATCAATAATCACCTTTGTCAATGGACTCAAGAATTTAATTCCAAATGCATTCTTTCACAAACAGAAATGTACTGCTATCATGATTCATAGAAAGAAAGTACTTGCCAGCAACATGTACAAACAGATAAAACATGAAAAAAATGTTTGCCACTTCTTGCACACAAAGTTGCAGGGCATTCAAAACCTTATGTCTTCAACATTGTCTCACCTTTGTGTTTGCACTTTAATTCAGCTGGAGCTTTAAGACACAAATGTACGCTTTGAAACTTTTTGTTTCTCATAACGTGAAATCTGCGCATACTGTAGGTAGCAAGTCAATTCTTTGAGAGAGTCCTGGCACAACCCTTTTATCTTCATGTGCGTCAGGACCCCAGATGTGGAAGGAAATGGAAGGCTTAATTTTATAATACACTTAAATCTGCTCCATACTCAAAAGGTTTGATTTCAATAACAATAATGCTTTCAGACTATTATATTGAGGATATTTCAAGATGTGGAAAAGTTATGCCAAAACCATGACTTGAATAAATGAATAGTTTTAAATCTACTCCAGAACATACTCAATGCCTAAACCTGCTTCCTTAATGTGTAAAAATAATTTGTCTGGATGACAAATTTGACTATTTATACAAAAGTAGTAGGATACTCTTGGATTTATATGGCTTAATATTTCTGATAGTTTGCACAGATATGCTGCATTCCGAATAAAAGTGAAAACGAATTACAGTAATTGAGGAAAGCAAAACTAGCAGATGGAGGCTCAGAATATTCAGTATGGGACTACTGGGAAATCAAAACATGCCAATTTGAGTGAGAGGATACTCTCAAATAGGGCAACTAACAAGGGGTTTGATACTGCAACTCCCCAAAGCGGCTTCAAATGGAGATTGAGATTATTGTGCAAACACTGCATATTTCAGTCCTTTCCCCTTCTTGTTTCGTTTCCCCTCAAGCCCCCTGTGTCCACACGTATAATCACTCAGTAATTGAGCTGAAAAGAGTAAATCTTTGATTCCCACTAGAAATTGGGCATTTATTTCTAAGTCTGAAAACCCCGTGAAATGCTTGGAGAGTGCTTGTGTGAACAGGAAAAAATGCAAATCTGCTTAAACTGTGTCTATCTGCCGATGTTTCACGCCGCTCTGCAGGTACTCACAATGTCGCAGTTGTCATGATTGCTATAATTTACATAGAATACGTACAGGGACTGCACTAAGATCCTCTGGGGGAAAAAAGAGAGGAAGAGCTGGATCAATGCTACAGAATCAGTCCTGAGAAGCCAGATATACAGGCTTTACGGGAAAAGCGTTAAATCCACAAGTTCTTTGCCCATTTTGGCTCCAGTGAGAGTTTCCTGTTTACTGGCAGGTTTTGTGTCTGGAAACATCTCTCATTTACATACAGCACAGAAAAGGTGCTGCATTCAAAGAATAACAAAAGCAAACACGGACAATGAACTTCAGAATATTTCAACTCTGAAGAAAGCTAAAAAAAAAGTCCCCAAAGTGGACTTCATTCACAAGTTAATTGCTGATTTTAGGAAAAGAGAAAAACACACGAATGACCAAATGGAGAACAACATTAATCAAGAAATGCTTCAGTTTTTATTTTACAATTAAGGGACAAAAACATTTTTTTTCTTTTTTAATTAAGGGAATTGATGGGACTTTTCACAATGGCATGATAAAACATTGAAATGTACTGTATTTCATGTTTTGCATTGCTTGGTTCCCTCTTATACACCATGCATCAACAGCGATGCAACTCCTTCAGTCAATTCATATTTACCACATCAGAGAACTTAGTTCAACTAAAGGATGAATCGTGGTTCTACAGCACATATACTGCATATACATCTCTGTACATATTATTTCCTTTTTGTTTACTATATATAAAATGACAATATAAAAGAATGCACACCATACAAACAATGTTGAGCTGCGGCAATTGGCAAGATATGATGATGGAAATTTACACATCTTCGCTGATCATTTAAATATATGTGCTGTATATAAGATTTCAATTAAGTCTTTACAGGTTGAAACCAAAGCGAAACCATAGAAAGAGAAATAGTGGTACCAAAGCATACGTTTCAAATTGCTACTGTATAAAATGATACTTAACAAAAAAAAAAAAGAAAAAAAAAAAAAGATTATTAAAAACAAAGAAATGCCTTTGAAAAACCAAAGTTTATAATCATAGGCAGCCTGACAAAATCTTCAATATCCTTCAAGGTTTAGAAGACTCAACAAAATCTACAATTCATTGTTTTCACTTCAAAGGGTTGCAGTTTGATTTATGTCAAGCCAATATCTGAAAATCTGAGCTCAAATTAACAAAATAGCTCTGTCTCATTTTATACATATTCTCATAACATTCAACACCACAGAGTGCTTTAATGAAGTCAGTCTTTTTTAATGTATAGTAAGTGTACAACGCGACTCATTCTATTCAGAAGTTCTTTTGCCATTTTGTTTTAGACCATGCCCATGGATACCATGTTTGTTTCATTCCCAATTCAACAGAGTACAAATTGTAAATTCTGTTTGAATATGAAGTCACTCAGAGATAAAATAAAGTTAAAAAAAACATGCACATAACCGACACATATCAGATAAATACAGTACAAAGCAAGAGATAGAAATCAAGAGACTGAAAAACGAGGGGAAAAAACAAAATAGACCATGGTCCAATCAGGCAGTTTCACGACAGAATTTGGACTGATTTTGAAGGCTCAGTTCAGGCGCAGTGCAGTACAGTGATGTAGTGCAATGATTCTCAATCCAGTCACTTCACTGCCACCAGCCTGCTTTCCTTAGGCTTTTTCTAACTTTTCCAGCTCAGTAACAAAGATCAGATGGTCCTCCGGTGACTTTCCGTGCGTTTTGCTGAGGTGCAGTTTCACTGCGTGCTTGCTGACAAAAGTCCTATTGCACAGTTTGCACTGAAATATGGAATTAGAGTCCTCCTCAGTTAAGCCAAGGGCACTGAATGTCTTGTCTGTGATCATTTTTGTGACTGCTTGCTGGTCTCTTATGAGGTCTATTGATAATTTTGAGAGGTCTTTCAAGCTAAAGCCCAAGTGGGACTCTAAGTGGTTAATGTATGCGGAGGGAGTTCTGAACTGGGAGGCACAGTCACTACATAGGAACAGTGGCTGGCCTGAGTCTATGTTCTTCAGAAACTTGGTTCCACCTGTCCGCCTGAGTTGGTACTTGACGTTTGCCAACCAGTGGGAGATGGTGGTCATGGAGAGACCTGTAAACTTACAAATATGTACACGCTCCTGAGGACCTAGGTCTGTAATGATGTACTTTCCATCAGGGGTTTCTCGAAGGCTGGACGCAAACTGAGCCTGAAGAATCAACAGATGCTGAGGGTTCCAGTTTGATTGCCTGCCTTTTCTCTTCTGAATGGGTGAAAGATCCTCCAGCCCATCCTCAAAAGCACAGCCATCTGCATCTGACTTTTCGGATATAGAGGAAGGGGTTGACGACTTTGGCGTCAGGCGACCCGTGAGGTTCTTCACCATGTCAGAGATGTCCATTAGAGCATTCTCCCGAAGAGGAGATGAGACTGATTCAGTCAACGTTGACAAGATGGGTCGGGTGCTGTTTGTGATGCTGCTGTTGCTGATAACAGTGGATGAACAATTGTTTGTGGGCCCATTGCCACTTTTGGACTTCGTCAAGTCCATGGGTTGATCATCATTATTGTCATAATATCTGTTGATGGACTCGACTTGCTTGACCTGAGCTGGATTGTACATGGGCTTTTCCATCATGTTGTTGCTGATCTTGTACAGCATTGCTAGTGGGTCCAGGAGTGGACTGACCGTTTTGGAGGCCTTACCCAAATGAGTGTTCATGATAGACTGCAATGCACTAAGAGGGTTGACTAAAGGCTGTTCTGGTGAGTGGTCAGTGATGATTCCTAAATTATCGCAACCATTGCTGACTTGTGTTTTGAGGACATCCGTTCCGTTCTTTACAAGATTATCTGCATGGCTTTCCTTGTATTCTCCTTCCCGAACCAGAACGTGGTCTAGGTCTTTATCTACCATTCCATTCTTTGTTGGCTTGCTAAGGTCACCTGATCTTGACAGGTCCTCTGATCTTGGCAGGTCCTTTCGGTCTTTGAGGACCGGAGAGGGTAATTCAGCAGTGAGATGTTTGGAAACACGTTCAATTGATTTTTCATCCCGGTCTTTCTTTGAAGGGATTTTTCCTGTTACTTTCTCCACTAACTCTTCCATTGCTAGGACGTTGCTTTTATGGTTTGGAGGTGGTGATGGGCTGCTTGGAGAATGGATTAGAGTGCTGGAGTCAGAGGTCAAAGATTTCAAGCTGCTGGCATTGAATGTTGGTTGAATCTGGACACTCTGGACAGCGGGTATAGATGATTTCAAAGACCCTTGGAGCTGGTAAGCGGCATGAATGCTGGGATATCCACCCCAAGTGGGCGTACCGGTCTGAGCCTTACTGATTGCACTGGAGACTGTATTTTCTAATGACTTGAGAATATCTAGTCCACCTTTAGGAGACTCTTCAAGATCCTCTTCTCTTAGATATTTGTAATGGCTGTGTTTTTCTGTTTTTTCCACCTTCTCAACAGGATCCTCTTTCTCTTGCTTGATTTTTTTCTCCTCAGGTTCCTCCCATTTGTCCTCTTCCAGCTCCTTTCTTTCATCCGTGGTGGATGGGTGTATTGGTGAATCAGGTTGGGACTTGATAGTGGGAGCTGGTAGACGTGTTGTTGTGGGTGGAAGAGGAATGGATTGGATTTTCTCTTCCACCACAGGGTCAAACACCAATTGTTTTCCTTTTTTAGAGGCGGAGTTTGTGACTTTGAGAAAATGTCCAGTCACCATCATATGGGCTGTCAACTGTTGCAAGGTGTCATGGGAACTCCCGCACTCCATACACTTAAGAATTTGAGCTTTTCGGGCCTCAAACTGCCAGGTATAACTTGCACCGTTCTGGTAGCCATAACGGTTATTAGCTGTGACATATGGGTTGGAAATCTTCTGATCTTTGGTGGGCGCAGTCTCTGCCAATGGAATGCCAGGGGTGCTGGAGATTGACTCAGGTGAGCAAGGAGACAACAGGTCTTGGAACGCTCTCTTTTTGGTGGAGTGGACCAGCTTTGAGGCAAGAGCTGGCATTGGTTCTTTGAGAGGCACTTTCTGGTAATGTTTAGTTTTGATCATGTGGACACTCAAGTCCTGTAGGGATTCAAATGAGTGGCCACAATACATGCATTTCAGAACTTTCTGAGCATCTTCTTTGCCCTCCATCTCCATTAAGGATCGCTTCCGTGGCTTGGACCATTTCTTGCCCCTGTCCTCCTCTTTGTCCTTGTTATCATCACGGTAATGGCCTGTTTCATTCATGTGCACCGTGAGACCTACAAGCGTGTCGTAGGCTGCACTACAGTCCTTGCATCTGAACTTGCTGGCACCCGTAAACACAGGCCCGTACAGCTTATTGTTTTGCCGGTACAGCTGCACTGTGCTGAAGAGACTTGGTTCAGGCATGAGGTGGTAGGGTGTATGCTGTAAGGTTTTAGCAAGTGCTGCTTGATGCCAGTCATATGCAACACCCCCACTGTTAGCACCATTGATGTTTCCATTGTTGGCATTGTTTAATGTGGTGGCTTTTGTAGAATTGCTGCTCGGCGTCACATTTGTCTTTGTGCTAGCACTAGCATTGCTGCTGCTGCTAGCTCCGCTGCTTGTAATATTACTTGCATGGCTGTTCACAATGCTGTTGTTCCCCTTGTGGCTGCTTGGGGTACTATTAGTGCTACTAGCACTAACCTGCTTGCTTTTCATAATGTCCTTTGTAATACTCGACCAGGAAGCATCTGAAATCAGGTTTGCATAGACGGCTTTCATCTGCGCCAGGCTGTCCTGCAATGATAGTCCGGCATCTGTCTCCAAGTCTTCAACCTCCTCTTTATCCTGGCCCTCTTTGGAGGAGGTGCTTTTGAAGTCAGCCAGGTGATCACTGGTGTCGCTGAGGGGCGAGGCGTACCCGGCATCTGGGTTGGTGCCATTGCTGAGTGGAGAATTCTGGTAGCTTAGCTGTTCACGCCCATCATCTTCTTCATTGCACAGGTACTCTGCGTCCTGACCGTCTAAGGAGAGCCCGTCGTCCTGCAGGTGCTCCTCATCGATCTTAGCTGCCTTAAGCTCGTCTTCCGGCACATAGGCTGAGAAAACAAAAGGGGGGGGGGGGGGGGGGGGGAGAGATGATGAGTCAAGAGCCCCCAAATGTGCATCTTTAACATGGATTGTTGAATAAGTAAATTCACTTTTATATTTTAGTTGCTTCAAATGAAATAGGTGTGGGAAAATGTATCATTGCATGTGCACGTGTGTGTGTGCATGCTTACATGATGAACTTAAAGAGATTTTTTTTGTCAATAGTCCTGGCAGAGGACGCAGGTTTGCAATTATAAAATGGCAAACATCCATATCTTGACTATGATAGATAGCCCCCTTCACTGCTGAGACTAACAAAGCTATCCTGTGTAACAGCTCAGCAAGGGTAAAGAGGGCAGAGGAGAGTCCTCTAAAGAAAAAATTAGGTATCTAGAAAAAAAAACAAATCTTTAAAACAGAATAACATACTGAAAAGAAACAAGGTAATATCATGGAAAAAAAACCTGTACTCTATTATGAATATTGTAATGAAAGCAAAATATATAATTTCAAATTGTAAAAAAAGACACCCATTTACATCCAATACTACAAAATTACCCCAACCCCTTTGTTTACAAAAATTTCATTCTTAAATATTAACCCCATTTAGACTACTCTCTCTTGTCTTTC
The DNA here is from genome assembly GCF_963993115.1 of Abramis brama. NCBI lineage: Eukaryota > Metazoa > Chordata > Actinopteri > Cypriniformes > Leuciscidae > Abramis > Abramis brama. Next base: position 14,284,195 of record NC_139974.1, read on the forward strand.
TTGTCCTCCTTTCCCCTGTAGTTAGAGGGCACAGACTGTGTGTGACATTGATCCAGTTCTCTAATGCACTAGCCAAGCTAGACTCCTCTGAGTGTGAGATTGCGTCTAAGTTATTGCCAGGGATGCAGCGCGGGGTGCAGCTTGCCTCAATGCTGTTGGCAGAGGCGATGGAAGTTCTCGCAGCGAGTCATGCTAAAATGCAAGTGGAAATGGCATGTCATGTTGTCATGGTCCATGCTGTACTAACTCTCAGGGAGTCAAAAGTGTGTGCAGCCACAGGGGAAAAAGAGAGAGTGAAATAAAAGACAAGAGGATACATAACCATCTTTAGTGCACCTTCCTTCTAGTGATAAATATATTATATTTCAGTATATTTTAGCATTGACTGATAACCATGTCTGCTTGGGTGATTAGCAGGATTAGTTTTTGTGTTAGTTTCAATTTTGTCAAGATTTTTTGTTTGCAAATGTTAAATATTAAAAATAAGTGTTTAATTAGAGCAATTTTGAGTCCAATTTATGTTGTAGGTAATGAAGCAAAATATAATGCCTAAATAACTGCTTGAAATGTGCATCTAAGAGATAATTCATCCAAAAATAAATTCTTTAAAAAGCATCTACATGTTGCTCCAAATCTGTATGACGTTGTTGCAGAACACAACAGATGATTTTGAAAATGCCTCTATTTTTTTTTTCCCATGCAATGAAAGTCAAAGTGGTCCAGCTTTGTTTTGGAGCCCACTGGCTTTCATTATTTGGACAACAACAGTTGAATCATTCTTCAAAATATTTGCTTGTCAAAATCATTGCGTGTAAGTCACATAGGTTTGAAACAACATGAGGTTGAGTAAATTGTGAAAGACTTGTAATTTTTGGGTGAACTATCATTTTAGGAAAAGTAAATAGTGTCATATATTTATGTTTATTTGTACTTTATTGGCCACCCTGGCCTCTAAACATTGGCATTGATGTCTTTCTCCCTTGTCGATATTTTGACCAAAAGGAATTGATAAGAACCAGTTAATGCATTGATTTTAGTGAAAACAGCATCGGGCCACGAGTGCATGTTTCAGAAATACACATTCATGCTTATTTGTGAAAACACAGCTATTTTTGCTCTGCGTATAACTGCTAAGTGCACATTTATTTCTAAAGGTAAAAAGAGGATACTGAAAAATGTTGCCTACGCAACACACTAGAAAATGCTTATTTTCCTCGGCTAAATGTGTGGTAATAAGATGTACTGTCAGATGTATTACATTAGGGGAAAGGAACAGAACAATAATGTTCACAAATGTAAGGTTTCATGTTTCAGCCACAAAAAGCTCCTTCACTCTATTGTGTGCCGACAGAGCTATGACAGAAAAAAACAGAGTGATAGCCCACTGTCGGCACCCACAGCTGCAAGACAAAAAGAGCGAGAGAGGGAGAGAGAGAATGCTACTCGTTTAATTCGCTTAATGAAAAGAGAATAAAGGTCCATGAGACCAAGTGCTTAATGAGGAGCGGTAGGATTAAATTCCTGTTTCATCAGCTGGTTTCGATCTGCAGTGGGAGATAAACAAAATGAGCTCTCCGTCATCGAAACACATCAAAGTACCTCTTTCGAGCGTGCTTGTGTGTGTGTGTGTGTGTGTGTGTGCGCATGCATGCATCTTCACAGCATGTCCAGCTACAAAAAAGCCTCCTGTTCACTTTGTGAGTGGTATTGTTACTATCAGCCATTTTGAACACAACACAAGGAGAAAAGCCACAACAACAGCCCGCACAACTGTGAAGGCAATGGGAAGAGACAGAGCAGGAAAAGAGGGGAGCAGTAGAGGAGATGGGAGTAAAGAGAAGAAAAAGAGACAGGCAGCGCTTGAAGAGTTGTTCCTTTATCTCAGCGAGCCACCAGGAGATGTCTGTCCGAGATGCCAAGATCCGTCTCGGTGGTTGAAGCAGATGTGCTGTCAGCTTCAAACGGCGTGCAGCTGAGCACACGTAATCAGAACGGACTCCGTACCTGATGTTTGTAAGGTGCCATTTACAGCTGCGTGGAGGAAGCTGTAGGGGCGTGAACAGCTGGGAACGTGGTGTATGTGGTGTTCCCGTTACTGGGATATTCTTAAATTCGCCTTCTGATCCGGAGGAATCACTGATTCCACCTCAAACTCTCCGATGGATTTCAATCCGTCAATTCCTCGGAGAAATCAAGTAGGCGGCGTAAAGCGAAAGGGATTTGGTGAAATAAACATTACGAACTGTCAAATAAATCACTTATCCAAATATCGCTTTAAAAAGAAATGTTCAAGCCGCAACACGGTTCAATGGATTGAAGCCCTGATAATTCCCTCAAGTCACTGCAGCATTTAAGACAGCTTATCACGTTAAAACAAAGAGAGAAGTTTTTCATCTTTGCTGTAATTACAGAGAGAGTGATAGAGGGGCAGAGAGAGAGAGACAGAAAAGTGAGACGGGGGGCGAAGAATAAAGCCAGAACGAGAGGGCTTTTTTCGCAAAGAGATGGGCAGAACCTGACACTAAATCGAGCGCGTCTTCTCAGCCCCTGACACCGCGTGGCATCTGACAGGCATGCGCATTGGCATGTCACTGTCCTCGCATCAAGCCGTCAAATACGACTTGGCAATTTTTTGCCATCTGCGTCAAAAAAAAAAGGAACCCGCCAGACGACGGCAACGACAGCTCACACTTAATAACCCAATCAGAAGTTTGACTGCTGACATCTCTTATCGGGGGCCTGCTTTTAAACATCACGCCGAACAATAAGAGAGGGATTAAGAGGAGAGGAGGGGGGGAGGGGCTTGTTGTGTTTGTCAGTCAAAAATAAGCCTGCATTGTACTGTCGGGAGAAAACGACACAGATAAGTTGTTAAGAATACACACAATTAAGTGAATCAATAGTTTCTATAAAAAGAAGATGCTTTTGATGCGGAGGAGAACGAGAAAGAGTTTGATTTACTGAGTGAAGCAGGCACTTTCCACAGATACCGTACAAAACAAGGCTTGAAACTCTTCACATTTCGTTTTCTGAGGTTTGAAATCTTACACAAGCACGCATTTACATACACACATACAGATACATGTATATAAAAACACACACAATTAATTCACATTTAGATATAAATTATAAACGTACGTCTATTTACATTTACATATTATATTACATATTATTTACACTAAGTTGAGACACCAGCTCTGTTTCAGCAAATCATTTAAAACTATGACAAGAATGATCCCATCTAATTAATATTCAAGCAGGCTGATAAAATGTAGAATGTGCACCCTTCCCACCCCAAACAGTTTTAAGATTGGTCTTACGCCCATGTGCTTGCGCGTGTTCTTTCAAACACAACACACCAGAATGGAGACTCAAGAACAAAGGTGTGTATGTTCTTGAGTGCCCACCAACATCTAAAACGATCAGCCAGAGCACCAGGGCATTGTGCTTGTGTGCATGTATGAGGTGTGCGATATGTGAGGTGTGTGTGTGTATGTGTGTTGTGCAGGAGAGCGTGGCCATCTGTGTCCAGAGTGGAGCTGTCACTGTGGCTGCTGAGATCTCACTGATTTTAGACAGGTGACACAGCAACGGGACATGAGCAGGGCATACACACACATACTCACACGAGCAGAGCTCACCGTCTCAGCCAACAAAGATCAGCCGGAGAGTGAACCTTCTTGCTATAGACACCCATGACACCACACATACAAACACAGCCAGTGCCAGCTCTTGGAAACACCACCCACATACGAGCACTCGAGCGTTAAGATTCACATACAGTTGCCCAACAAACAGCAGAGAATTAGCAAGCCGTGACTCTAGACAAGATTTAATTGTTTCTACAAGCGAAACTCTGAAAATGCACATTACACCTCTATTTATTATTAAATATCAGGAAATGAGACACAGACAATATTCGAACCCACATTTCCCAGATGCGCCCCAGAGAACAATGCTAACCACTAAATGAGAACTGGCCCCCAGACTGAGCCTGGTTTCTCCCATGTTTTTTTTTCTCGATTTCTATTCCTGAGAACCATACTTGAACCGAATTGAGCTGGATGATCAAACTTTTGCAGAGCTGCTCTATAGCTGAATCAACTTGGCTTCGTATTTGACGAATTTTTGCAACATACACGGTTATTGAATTTAATCGACACTGAACTCACTATTGACTTCTGTTGAGCTGATTATAGTTCAATTGAACTTTTTTCATAATTGATGAACTTTACAGTTAACTGATTTGAGCTGAAAAAGGCACTTTTTTTTCTTTTTAGAGCTGCTATACAGCAGAATTTGAATGTCTTGTATTTGATGACTTTTGCATTACTGTTATTTTCCTGTTTATTACTGTAAAGCTGCTTTTAAATTCTGAATAAAGTACTTATGTTGCCTTAAAACACTGACTATGGATGCAGCTTGCTATGTTTTAGAACGGAGTGATTTTGGCGGCCAAAAACATCTGCTGTTCTTCAAAAACCCATCCTTTCCACCGCTTCCAAGCAGTCCGCTTGACAAAACCAGGTCTGTTTGATTGGGCTGGCTGGTGCACTTGAGAAGTGTCAGGCCTAAGTGTTCAAACTTGAAGAGGGGAACGAGAATGCTCGCAGACAGAGCGCAGATGCCGATGGCCTCTACTTCCTCGACTGTCACTGTGCGGCCCACCGTCGCCTCCTTCTCTCCCCCGCCTCCTCCTCCTTATTTATTTATTTTATCGAGGAGGAGAGGGGGCAATCACTACAGTCATTTGCACTACTAATGTCCAATTCTGCCTTCCCTCAGTCGGCTGATTTAGCCGGTCAGAGTGGTTTTGGAGTGTGCAGAGGAAAGCCGCGCCGTTTACCCGACATTTTAATGGGAAAACTGGCAAGTCTTATTTGGCTGGCCGATGTGGTTTGTCACTGGGTCTCCATTACATGCCACTCAACTTTGATGCCTTTGGACAGGGCTGATCAAACCATGTCTTTTGACCTACGCAGCACGCTGAAGGCAGACAGGGAGAGAGATGGAGAGAGAAAGAGAAAAGGAGGAGGGAGAGGGGGGCAGGACACTGAAGGCTGTAAATAAAATGACATTATTATTTCCTCTGTCCTATCATGTAGAAAAGCCAATTATGGTAATGCTCTGCATGTCAGTGAGAATGCAGCAATCTCTCTCTCTTTCCCTCTCCCCCTTTTCCAGGGCAGTTAAAACAAGGCTTCGGTAGCATGATGCTGTCTGCCCCAGTCCACTTATGGCCTGCTGCAATCTGGCAGGGCTGTCTGCGGAACTGGCAACGGAAACTGCACTGTTTCTAGAAATGAATGCAAAGTGTGTGTGTTACAACATATCACATCTACTGGGTAAAAAAAAAAAAAAACTGTTTACTAAAGTAAACAGTAGACAATATGCTATGTAGCGATTTGTGGTTTCTCAGACAAGTTAAAAGAGTCCAAAATGAACATTTCGTTAATGCGATGTAAGCTGAAAAAAATAAAAATAAAAAATATTACCAGTGATGAAACGGCATATTACATATATTTACCACAATAGGGTTTAGTGTTTTCTCTTACATATCTACACAGGTCAATACATGCCTGCATCCTCATACATTTGTAATATATTCCTTGGGTGGCATAATGCAGAAATGATTGCACATTAGTGACAAACTATGCAGGTCATTATGTAACTTACATCCTCATACAGGTTTCATTTGGTGGCATAATGCAGAAATTATTCAACAGAGTCAAACATTTTAGGCATCTTAAGACTTCTAATAGTAAATTATTAACTGAGGTAAAGGTCAGGAGTCACGACAGATGTTTTCATTGGTTAGGGAGTTGATCAATCACATCACTTCTTCAGTGAAGGTCAGACTATCATTTTTACAATTCAATTTAAACCATGTATTATGTTGCCGTTCCATGCAAGTAACTTTGTTTTAATTCATCTTCAATGCCAATTCTTACTCCCATTTATCGCTTGGCAGTTGTTCATTTTGGACCCTGCCTGTAAACCCTTTTTGCATTCACTTTCTTCATTCCGTTTATTCAGAACTGTGAATAATGATCGTTGTTTCTATTCTGTGGACACACGTTGATTGATGGCTGCTGTTCAAAGTAATAAGGGCACCGTGGAGATGGACAGGTTTCTGAGGGGGCTTTGGCTTGTAGATCTGACCCCCACCCTCTCTCTCTCTCCCTCTAGCCCAATGTGAACCTACGAGAGGAGAAAAGCCTTCACATTTTTCACCATCTTCCACACAATCGTCCTCTTTGAGGACTTCCTTTGTGCTCTGTCTCCGGGCTTTTTTTGGCCCTTTTCTCAGCGAGACACATCTAACTTTATTACAGACTAAACAAAAGAAGGCTTTGAAGTGCAGACGGGCGTTTTACACGGACCCTGCCCACCTCTCCGTATCCGCTGACAGTGATTTGTGCTCCTGCGGACACTCTAGAGTAGGCTCTCTGAATTAATATCTGCTTTGCCTCTTTAAGCATCTCTTGTAAAGGCTGGCCCAGCCCCCTCCCACCATCCTCCGTGTGGAATAGGCCACCATATGGCGGAATAGCTTCAGGCCCCTGAAGAACTGGTGTGGCATTCCATTCTGCGCTCCAAATTCATCTTTTTGCTTTAGATGCTTCTGGACGAGTATGGATGGAGGTATACAAGTAGGGCAACAGACCGTTCCATTAAAAATATTGAGAATTACATTAAATAATCAGATAACTGTGCACTGATGACAACTGTGATTTTAATGACTGATATATATGTCATTACTTCAGATTACATTAAATTCCTAGATAATTACCTTTTTTTTTTTTTTTTACAGTTATTTAGATCTGTAAGATGCATGTAATGCTTGGAATTTCAATATTTTAGAATACTTGGGCATGAAGTATATTCAAAAAAAGAATATATTGAAGAATAAAAACACTGTTGTTCATAAGCCCATGGACTATTAAAAATCAAAATCTAGTTTTACTAATGCTTTCTGTATCCCTTTCAATTTAAAAAAAAAAAAAAACGTTTTTGTTAAGTAAATGAACAAACTAAAATACTACTGTGTAAATGCTTTCACCTCACCTTGCACTGACACACTATATCACCACTCACGCGCTAACACACACAGACGCGCACACACGCTCCAATGTCAAGTCCATACTTATGCAAAGTGCGGCCTACTTTGTCATTTAATTTTTAAAAACCCTAAGGTCGTATAACACACTTTCCCTGTCATTTGCAAGTACATTAACTCGGTGGCCATACGACAGCCAAATTATGCTAATGGGCTGCTAAAATGGGTCATATAGACAGTGCGTTTTACATTAGCTTCAAACAATAGGGAGGGAAGAGCAAAGCAGAGGTGACAGCAGCACGGGGGAGTGAGACGGGGTCTGTCTCCTTTAGCCGCCGTTACGTCCTCATTCAGAGCAGCCTGTAAATGGACATCTCACGGCTGCACAAACCACAACAAGGCGCTCACGTCCTGTCATCCCCAAAGACTGCTGAACGGCGATATCAAAATGCTTGCTGAATAATGAAAGGGCTCAATTAACGAATTATTAACAGCAATTTACTTTACTTAGGTAATACACCCTGCAAGAGTATGCAGAGGTCAGACTTATTTTAAGGAGAGGAAGCGCAAGTGCAAAGCTAACGTTCATTCAGCTATTTAAATATAACATGAATAGCTGTGCTGCTTGTAGAAAAAAAGTAAGAGAAACAGAAAAGAAATGTGCAGTTTACGTTTATTTAACACTTGACCCTTAACTCAAGATAAAAACAAAATTACAACTGCCTGAAAAAGTAGGTAGCACAAATTAGCACACATGCTACTATAACACCTCCGCTAGGCCAGAGATTTAACGGGAAAAAAAAGAAAAAAAAAACTCCTCACTTTAGTTAAAGCAATCCAAGTGCATTATTGGATAAAATTGTCAATAAAACAAAATACACTTTTAAAATGCATTTAAAATGCAAATAAATTCGGCACACCAAGGCTCTTCTGAGTCTGATGAAGAGCCTGTGTGCGAGTCCATTATTAAATTTTTGCATTTTTGGAGCCTTGCTGTGCCAATTTTTTTCTGTTTCTTGTTATTTTCTTTGTCAAGCACTTTGGTGATGTGTGTGCTTTGGTCCCATTTTTGCAAAGCACAAAATGTGGGAACTGAATGAAAAAATCTTTGGTAAAAAAATAAATTTAAAAAAAATCATCTTTTATTACTGGATATTTGTCAAGATAAAAAGGTTGAAACTTTTTCAAACCATTTCATTTATGCCAAATCATTTATCACGTCTACAAAAATAATTCAAAATTGACTTTCTCAAAAACTTGAATTTTTCAAATAATGACCTATTATTTACACCTTACAAGCTACTATTACAAGCTACTCATAGATTAAAAACAAAAAAGCATTCATATTCACAAGAAATAAGACATAACATGTCAGACATGCACAGTGATATCTTCCCGATTGTATCACTAAACTTATTGTTGTGGAAGTTAGAACATTGTTGAAATTGAAAAATTGCATTTAAATAAAGTGCTAAAAAAGCAAGCAAGGAATTCCCAAAAACAAGGAAGAAGCAATTAAACACAAAAGATGAACAAAAAAAAGTTAAGCTACTCTAATATATCCTTTTCCCATCACTTTAAATTCATCCTAGGGGTCAGAAAAGTTCCCCTAAGTGAAGAATCATCCCAAGATGTTTCCAGTCTGACTGAAGCAGCTGTGCTGCGTGTTATTGCGCGAGCTCCACACAGTAAATTACGGAGAGCCGAGTAAACAAGGAGAGGCTAAACGAGTGCATGTTAGCTAATTAAACAGCACTCATGATTGCTGAGTAATTGAAGGTGCCTCAATCTTCACCTGAATACTTCCACAAATAATTACCTTCTTGTAATTAGCGTTGTTCATGGAGTGTTTGCGTGCGACACGCATCTGATACACACGTGTGTTTCAGATGGAATTTAAGGAAGATATCATATCAAATATTTGAGTGGCTTGGAAAATGAATGAAATTGAGGTAAATTAATGTTTGTAAACAGACATTTTGTTTTATTGTAAATATATTTAATTCATGAACTAATGTGAAAGGCTACGCTAGCATTCTGACGAGAGAAGAACGAATATAACAGGCCTGATTTCCAAGGGTTCTGCTTGATCCTGAAATCTGAGGGGTGAGAAGAAGAAAAAAAAACCCTGCATGTGCATCGCAATCAATAATGACTTCAATAAGTGATTTTCCAACCTTCCATGAAGTGGTTTCTAATAATCTCCTCAGCTGTAAAATAAACACAAATATATTGTTTGTTTATCCTCAATCTCCTGCTGCTTGTTCCTGCATTGCAGTGCTTTTTTCCCCTGTTATTATATATTTCTTGCTTTGTCTGTCTTTTTTTCCTAATCCAGGTTTGGTCATAGAGGTTGGCGAGCCGTCGTGCCGTCAGGCGCAGTCAATAAATCACCTTTTGCCGTTGTCATAGAGGAGCAGCCCAGCCGTGAGACAATGGCCATTATATCCTAAGCACTGCAGTCTCGTCCCCATCTGGCCCTTTATGGGGGAAACCACTCTTTCGGTAAAAAAAAAAAAAAAAAAAACGCTTACGTTCGGTCATGCAGGTTCAAAAGCTTCACTAATCCTGAGCTAAACCTGAAGGTTTGGAGTCCAAACACACGCCGCCTGTATTTTGTGCCTCCGCTACGCCGTGCCCTCGCCGAGAAACAGATAACACGCCATCCACCCTGGTGCTCAGAGACACAACAATGTCAGAACAGACAGAGAACCCCCATGCGGAGGGAGCTATGAAGGAAATGGAGAGAGAGAGAAAGAGAGAGCAAGAAAACGAGGATGAAGGAAAGAATTGTTTTTTTTGTCTCTTTAAATCCCCCAGCACAGTCTCTCCACTAGGCCATCACCTGAGCCGAGTACCTGACAGAAAACTCGCCAGCCCAAACACACACAGCAGCTGCTCCCATTGCCTAGCAACTACCAGTTGATAGATGATCCTAAATATGGATAATTACCATAAATCAGGCTGCTCGGAAAGAGAAAAGATGAAAAACAGTAGAGCCTGCAGTACGAATGCTGTGCGACCCTCATCAACACGATGCTGTCTTTCTCGGCTCTTCCCTCATACTCTTCCTCCCTCATTCCTGTCAGACCGCCGAGAGCTTTGGTTCTAAAAGACAACTTTACCCCTCGAAGGCCTCAGACGTCAACACCAATCACTGTTGAAGAAACATGAGCATTTAAACACAAACTTAACATTGGAGCCGTGGCCAAGTGGTTTGCGACACACTGATCCTTGGTTCTCATGTCAGTAATTTGAATTTGAATCTTACTTGTGATGTTTCTAACCCTGTTACCCTATTATTTATCAAAGTAGCAAAACATATATATATTTTAGCAGGAATGCGATACACGTGTTTGTTGGTGTTGTGCTATTTATCATGAGCTAAAGACTTCCTGTCAAACCTGTGACTGAAATGCAGCTGTTTGGTGAGAGGTGGGTTGTTTGTAATCTAATCTGGAGTGAATCAGAGGAAAACCAGCCGTGAAGCAAGGCTTCGTTCAGCACCTGGGAGTGCGGCGAGGAGAGCGTCCAGCAATCGCTCAGTGTGATAGGTTCCTAACTCTGAGGAGTAAAATATGACTGCAGCAAAGTACAAACAGGGTTTGATAGCAGATCATAGATTAAGGTCTAAACCATAACAAAAGTGATTGCGATGAGAGCACTTTGTCGAAAAAGTTTCTTGAAAGAGGACACTTCTGATGAATGGCCGTAATCAACATGCGACTACAGAAAATAATTCACGTTAAAAAAAAAAAAACTACAGGCTGAATCCCGGGAAGCAGGACAAAGAAAACAGTGAATGAGGGAGGGAAAAGAAGATGGTCAACTGAAAGAAAGACAGAAAGAAATAAAATAGAGCAATAAAGAGAAAGAGAATGGCAAGACGTCACACAGAGGGACAAGAAAAAGTGAAAAGGACAAAAAGCACCTCCTCTCTCAGGCCGTGACCTCACCAGTTCAGTCTAGCTGAGTCTGGTTGCACAATTACCCATCAATCAAATGTGCCAGTGCCGTCATCCCACCCCTCAGCTAACCCACACATACATACCCAGAGCCTGACCCTTCCCTGACCGGGAAACCCTGCACAAATATGGGCACCAGCCATTCGGCGGACATCCCCGGACGCACACGTATATATACATACAGCGAAACCACAGAGATCCTGTAGGATACAGGCAAATATGGGCAGTTAATGTTCATTGGAGAGCCCCTTCACACAAATAACACTCTGGAACATTGCCTTTCAACATCCTGTAATGCTATACGAGTACAGAATTAAAAACATTATTCCTGATTTCCTTTTTTTTTATGATCTGTGATGGAAGCCCCTGAGGGTCAGCTCACTGTAAACTTTAGCAGCTCTCTGAAGACCAGACTGTTACTACTAGATATCAGGTTGCGCTCCAAAGAGCATCTCTACGCTGGGGAAAAAAGGGGCCGGCGTCATAAATAATCCTCCATACCGTCCCATAAAACAGACGGCTCTGCTCTTCTCTCTACAGCCTTCGCTCCCTAAACGACTAAAAAAAAATAAGTGTCTGATGTCATCCGTATTGGCTTGGTTGTTCGATTCATGCCTGCTCCAAGAGGAGATTGTTGGTGTTGCATTTGCCCTTGGTCTGCTCGGGGGCAACTGTTGGCTCAATGACATCAGTGAGGTAGGCAAGAAAAAAGAAAAAAAAATACCAAGAGATTGGACTGAAAACAACGGTTAGAAAGGATTAGGAATGAAATTTGAACCCACATTGCCCACATGAGCACCATGGCTTAAGGCATCAGAGCACATGCACTATCTGCTGCAACTGCTCTATATTGTGAACATTTCACAATAAGAAAGTTATGTCTTAAAGAATATCCCATCTTCCTAACGAGAGATGAAAGATAACTAGATAAAAGCAGCAAGGAAAACATGTTGCTGTATCTAACAATAAGCCTCACCTCAGCGTGGACACATTGAGAGACTGAAGCTGAGGGATGGAAAATGATAAATTTGTTGCTTGGTGTCCCGAACACTCTTCTCTGACCCTGGGCCCAGCCACACAAAGAGCTGGAGACTCTTTCTTTTTTTCCAGAAGCTTCTGTGACGGGCGTGAAAGTGGGCTGAGAAAAGAGCGGAGTGTATGGAGGGTCCTGAGAGGAGCACTAAATCACGCAGAGGCCCACATCACACACAATCAATAACAACACATCAGAGAAAGAGAGAGAGAGAGAGAGAGAGAGAGAGAGAGAAAAAGAAAGAAAGAAAAAAGTGCAAAAAGCTCATCCCTCAACACAACATGATATTCCCAGGCAGAAGCGAAAGCATAGCAAAACTCGCTAAACCTTCCAGAAACAAACGACCTCTCCTTCCGCTCACACACACACACAATTAAACTTTCACAGCCTTCCAATTGCCCTCTAACAATACGCCTTCCCCCCATCTCCGCTCTCTTGTTCTTCCCCTGCACCTAAATAATATTCACCATGATAAATGATGCCATAACTCCGATATCCACAATCAATCTGGCCTTTAAAGACACATCCATCTTGTGTAATGTTGATGGGGGACTCAGTCAAACGGAGAGACGTGACTGCTTTGCTGACCTGAGAATGGTGGGGGTGGGTGGAGGGGGGGGGGACCAGCGGCCCCACTGACTGATGCCTGTCAGCTCACATCTGGCTGCAAAAATAAATTAGGCTTATGAAGACAAATGAAAAGGCCTGCCCCGCCACCGCGAGGGAGGGAGGGAGGGGAAAGTGAGGAGAAGTGGAGGGGAGAGAGAAAAGAGAATTTGTGAAAGGAAGAGCAGCAACCTGCTGAGAGAGAGAATTCCTCCTAAAGGGAAGATGACGTCGTACGGCACCACGTACAAATGCAGATTTTTATTAATTTAATCCTGTTCTTTTCCATCTTTTATTCATGGTTTTCATATCCTGAGGAAACGAGCTTACAAACGACCTGCGAATAAAGAACAAACTAATTAGTTCTAACTAATTCAGAATGGAATGAAGATTCCACTAACTCGGAATGAAGATTCGTACTCTGGACAGATAGGAAGGAGGGAACGGAATCGGCCATATTCCTTTTTGCACTATGACTTAATGTATAATGTAAAAGATTTGCACACTGAGTAAAAGATTCACATTCAAAGCAAAAGAATGATACTTGGAGAACAGTGGTCCTTGGAGTATGAATCTTTTGCTCAGACCACGATTCTTTCTCTGAACACACGAATCATTTGCTCAGAACATCACCCACATGGCTCAATGTATAAAAAAATGTGTACTCTAAACAAAAGCTTCACATTTAGCGCAATCAAATTCAAATTTGATTATGAATCTTTTGCTCAGAGCACAATTTTTTATTTGTCTAAGCAAATTATTCGTGCTCCGAGGAAAAGATTCATATAAATAGTTTGCTCTGAGCAGATTCTTATTGAGAGCGAGCCAGATTCAACTCAAAGCAGAAGATTCATACTTGAAATAGAAGACTGGTACTATGAGTACAATTCTTTCCTTTAGACCACAAATCTTTTGCTCAGAGCAAAAGATTCGTACAGAGAGCGGGCCAGCTTCAACTTAACATCACCCACATAAGCAACATGGCTCAATGTATCAAAAGATTCACACTCAAGAGGAGAAGACTGGAGCCCAAAAGTACAAACTTTTGATCAGAGCATGAATCATCTGTCCAGAGCAGATTTGTTCTGAGAGAGTAGACTTCGCATCTCAATAATCTCTATTTGCCAACTGCCATTACTCCACTTTGTTGTTTTATGGATCTTTACATTTAATAATAAGGATGTTATGCATCTCATTCAGAGCATATGATTGGCAAAAAGATTCATGCTCAGAACAAAGATCTGTACAAAGTCTCATACTTCGTAAACAAACTCGCAAACAGAATCTTTCCTTCGACGTTCTCTCTGGGTGGGGAATGCAAAAATTCCCATGACAGTCTCTGCGTCATTAAATGTTTACAGCGCGAGGATCATTACACACCACATATTCAGAGCTCGTTTAAGGGGTCTAAGGTCGGCCGCGCAGCGCTGGAACCTGGAGCTCAGAGTCTGTGGAATTCATCTATTCCCGCCCCTCAGAGTGAGAGACAGAAAGCACATTTTGAGTGATGGTTGAATGTGCCCTGTAGAGTAGTACACAGCGGTGTGAACTATATTTGACCCCTCTCCTTCCCGCTCTCTCTCCTTCTCAGCTGGTGCAAGTAGACTTAAGAATGAAGTTTGCTCGAAATGATGAATGGATTCCAGCAGAGCAACGCTCGCGCAATATAGGATATCTGAGATCTTCAGCTTCATTACGCAGGGTTTAATCACTTCGAATACACATGATTCCGTAATTAACGCAGGAATTATGCGGTTGAAGAGTAACTACTGCAAAACAGCTTTTGGGAAGAATAGTACACAGTAAAAACTTTGAAACGAGAGCAAGAGAGAGAACGGGAAAAAGAACAGCAAGTTGGTGTGTAGATGACAGAAATATTACAGACCCATTTTTTGGCAACAGGCGAGCGGCGAAAAGGTGGGAGGGAATTGTGTGTGAGAGAGAGTGAAAGAACGAGAGAGATGGATTATGTGTGTGTGTGTATGTGTGTGAGTGTGTGTGTGTGTGTGTGTGTGTTGTGGATAAGGGGGAATGAACTCTCCCAGGCTTTGTCATATGAGTTTTCCCAAGCTCTGGCCCCTTTGATAAATGACACATGTCATTCTGTCAGAGTGTGACAGTCCAGCTGGGAGGGCCTCTGATGTATGGCCGCACTGCAAAAGGAAATCAAGCTTTTCTGGCATGGACACAGACCATGCCCTTTATATAAGGTCCCTGCTTTCCTACATGGCTGTTTTTTCTTCTCCCATTCTTTTCTCCTCTTTTTTTTTTTTTTTTTTGAACGTGAAAAGAGAGCCTTTTATGAGCAAGGACATATAGCTGAATTTGTAGATTGATTTAAGGTTTGTGGTGGGGGAATAACAAACCCAGGTCAGATGGATTATGGGTAAAAGGCTTTAATTCCACAGCTCTGGGTTTTCTCTTTACCTGAGAGGATACAAACAGACACAATATCACTACTAGTACTACTACTAAGAAACAACCGAACTGTACTTGGAGAACGACACGCATGATAAAAACATCAAATGGAAATGTGTCTATTCTAGTCTTCGTTGACAAAAACCAAACATCAGAGGAAGTACTAGATAAATACTCAAATCAGCTTCATTGTCTTTACAGCTGTGACCTAAATTTAGTGTGAGAAAAGAGGATACTGTGGAAAGGAAGACGGAGAGAGTAAGGGAGGGAGAGAGGTTTCATTTTGTATTTTGTTAGTTGACAGTTAGCAGGAAAAGCTCAAGGATGGACGTAGGCAAGCCACACAAAAATCGTTTGCACAGACTAATGTTTTGTTCAATGTCTGCAAGGCTAAAATTAATTTGATGACAATTTTCTCATTTTCAACACTGATTTGACAGGAAATCGGGATATTAAATGGTTTTAAACATGGCAAAAAAAATAAAATATATTATTATGTTACTGGTGGCTGAACGCATAAATTAGACAAAACATCCAATAAGCACACACAAGGGGCGGGGCTTATGTAGAACTTTTAAACAACGTTAAATTCTGCTGAAATACAATTACAAACAACAAAACATCTTCATCTGCAATCCTGAACTTTATACAGCCGGTAGATTGCAATCAACAGACACCTTAAAAAGACAGAGGAAAAACTTTTGACATATTTTAGTGGCAGGAACAGACAGACACTTTTCAGCTCTTACACCACAATAACAGCACTGAGGCAATAAATCTGACACCGGGCTCAAAAAACACCTCACGCGCACACACGCCGTGAGACTGACACTAGACAAACAGGCGGTGAGACAAAAAACAGAACAGCGGCGATGAAGTTGTGGAGAAATCGGCACCTGGACAACAGTTTAGGGAAAAACATACACACAGACACACGCAGTCAAACGGACCCTCGAGGGCGTGGTAGCGCTTTCCTGACCACCTGGGGACCGTGAACTGTGGATGACCTCACGTTTGATTTGTGAAGGGTTAAAAGAAGGAGGGAATGGGAGAATGGTGTGGCTAAATGAGAGGAGAGTATCATTAACCAATGAGTGATGGGTTTTAGACAGTGCTGGCCCCTCCTCCCCGCACTATGTGTCTCACAACATTGTCCTAACATTCAGCCTGAGAGCTGCTATTCATTTAAACATCAAAACGCCGCCATTTTGAATGCAAATGGATGGAAACATCACACTCAACCTACAAAGTAGCTCTGGTTCCTCACCACCTGGTACTGAAAACTAACTAGGTACAAGGTACAGTGATTTTAAGGGGGCATATCAAGGGAAACTTAAACTTTCCCTCCTTTGTCTATGTAGTATGCAAAAAAAAAAAAAAATGTATACTGTAACTACCTTCCATGCCCACGCAACATCAAGTAGAGAAACTAAGTAGAAAAAAAAAAAAAAAACAGGTCATTCGGAAATCATCATGGATATGATATCACAACCACTGATGTATGACTCAGCAATGACAATTCAGCAACTTGGCCTGTCCTAATGATTAAAAGAGATTAGACAATAATAACAGAGGTCAATTACATACACTACTATTCAAAAGTTTAATACTCTCATTCAGCAAGGATGCATTAAATTGATAAAAAGTTACAGTAAAGATTTCTATTTCAAATAAATGCTGTTCTTTTGAACTATCTATCAAAGAATCCAAAAAAAAGTGTTTTCAACATTTACGATAATAAGAAAGGCTTCTTGAGCACCAAATCAGAATTTTTTTTCTGAAGGATCATGTGACACTGTAATAGTAATGACTTTGCCATGACAGGAATAAATTACATTTTAATACGATAGAAAACAATTAGCCTAGTTTACACTTTAATAATATTTCACAATATTACTGTTTTTAGTGTATAGGCAATTTAAAAGTAAATTATTGTTTAATAATTGAATATTATTTATAAAATTATTTATCAATTAAATGCAGCCTTGAACGTAAGAGACTTTAAAAATCGCAAACTTTTGAACAGTAGTGTAAATCTCTCTGGTGCTCTTATTTTTAAACGAAACTAAAGGTTTTGGCACTTGTTAAGTGAACACACAAAAAATATGGACATGATTCGAAAAGGTTAAATGGTCCTTAAATAATAACAAAAAATAAAAAAACAAGTAAAAAATGATCGCATTAGAAATGAATGAGATTAATTTCATCTAGTGGAAGCGTTTGGTACTGGTACAAAATCTTACTGAAAGCACATTTTTTGAGATATCAACCTCAAATTCGGAGCACAAGTTGTTTAGGTTCATGGCTTTAATTTTCTCACAACTCTAGAGTAAAACACGTTTTGGAAAATATGCATTTCATATAAAATTAAAAAAAATATATAGTGTTAGTATTTTTGTGCATTTTTCATTAAAATTTTTTTATTTTTGTTTCACGTTAACTTTTTTTTCACTTCAGCAATAATCTGCTAAGTGTTTTTTTTTTTTTAAAGAGACCAAACTTAAGTCTGTGCTCCAAGGCATTCAAGATTTACGGCAGTTTAAGTTGGAAATTTCATTTTCAGGTCTATGCTCAAAAAGGTTAACAGGTAATAAATGGATCATAACTGTTCCATAAATATAATTTAGCATCATTAAATCCCCTAAAAATACAAAATATTAAATAAATAATTTTCGAACTAAAATACAGTACATTCATTTAACAAAAAAAAAAGGGTACTGAAGAAAAAACATGAAATCAAAATTATTATGAACAATTCTTCAGTGCATGTAATGTAACAAAAAAGTAGAGTCCAGGGGGAAATACTAAAAAAAAAAATCTTAAATAAATATACCCCATGAAAAAAATCAGACCTAATAGGAGCCGCTACAGTTTTCCAGAGCACACACTTTGTGCAGCAGCTAGATACACACCCCCCTCCCCGTGTGCAGTATTGATGGACGATACTTGAAACAGAGGTATATTTACATGAAAGAAACGACACCTCAGTATTTATGACACGTCCTTGCTGAGGCTCGTCACACGGCGGCTGCTCTGACGGCTCTAAGTAGGGCTGAATTGCGCTGCCATAACCAATTTAACATGGAGAAGGTGCGCTAGTGAAGAAGAGCTACACACACACACACACACACGCACATACAAAAACACAGCGACACACCAACATATGTCAACACTATGTTTTAGTAGAACATGGAAACTGCTTGTCTCCTATTGTTGGTCAATGAAAAAAATTCCCTGGCACATTTCTTATGCTTTTACTAAATATGATTGACACATCGTAATGTTTTGGTTTAGAACCAGTTTCGGCTTGAGACACTGAAAGTCGTGACATGTCGGTTCACAAACTCAATCTATAGTAAGATCTAGAATGTCTTGTTGATTTAATTCTTCCAGAGATAGTTTGTCTTGCTTTTATAAAGCTCAGATCTGTTAATGGAAGAGTAAATGTTTGCATTCCTTGTTTTGAGTCACCTGACTTTTCTTCTTTACGGCACATCTGTTCATCTCAAGTTCCCAAGCTCACAGACTTTAGGGGCCGAGCAGAACAAGTCAATGATCAATGATGCGTCCCTCAGTTAAAGTTCCACCAACCGTATGGCTTTCAGTCAGCTGGACAAGGTTAATAGTTGATCCTCATGTGTGTCTCAGCCTCTGTGTGTGTGTGTGTGTGTGTGTGTGTGTGCACATGCTGAAGTCTAACTGGGAAGCATATGGCTTTTTAAAGAAAGAAGTGGCCAGTAGAGAAGAGGGCAAAAACAGAAAGGGGAGGGGAGGTGGAGACAGATTTGAAGGGGGCGCCCCCCACTGATTTCTCAGACAGAAGATTCAGAGCAAAGCTTAGCACTATGATTGACACTGTCTGGGAGAGTCCGTCTCCAAACAAGCTTTAGGCCTCTTAGAACATGTGGCATTTGGCATTTGAATGTGATTGTGTCCAAATCACTATAAATACCTATAAAGTTGAGTCTGGGAGACTAGTCACGACATGTTCGCCCGTCTATTAAAGGATATGAGGAGGATTTTAATACAGTTCACGTCCCTCAAGGCTTCTGTGTGTGAATGAAATGAAAACCAGACGTTATTTTAGTCGCATAAGTTATTTTTAAACTGATATAAACTCTGCATGTATTTATCAAACATCCTGAAATATGAATGCCAGTGATTCATACTTCAGAGGATGATTCTAAGACTGACTATATAAATCAAAGATTGGAAATAAAATGATATACAGTGAGAAGGATCTGTCCTGTATGTTGTCCATCTAAAAAAGAAACTGTACCATTTGCTATATACTTCCCATCAGCCTTATCAGCACCATAAAACTGGGGACAAAAAAAGGAAAAATGATATTCATTACTTTCCAATGTCCTATCGGTAAAATAAAACACTTCTCAACACAGGGAAAAAATACAGCCACTTGGAGGACCTACCAGCTACTGTCTATGTGTGCAGGCAGGCTTTTATCAATGAAGCTAATAAAAGTGACCCTCAGCAGGAGATGAGGGTGACACGCGGCTCTTTACCTAGCTTTAGGGGTGATGGACTGCAAATGTGGTCTTAAACACACCACGAAAAACGAGCAATGAAAGTGTCAGGGTAAAAACACAGAAAATCAAGGCATTTTGTGCGACCGTTCGAAGACGGCTCGTAAAAAAAGGGAGCCAAGTCTTTATGAGTGCGATCCGGAGCAGTGCATTATGGGGCTCAATGAGAGTGTCAACACAAGCTGGAGGCTTATCTTTATCCACTCATTGTGTGTCCAGTGGCTTAGCGCTCATAGAGGAGAATCGTAACGCCTCTGATCAAGAGTGGAGGGAGAGGGATCTCCATTCTTACATCGGCACATCAGGGGAACCCATGGATTAGGTTCACTCTTTAGTTCTTGTAGGTCAAAGGTCGCACTCGAGCAAACACAAATCCCATTCTCTAGCCTGAAGAACATAATCCACCACTACGTATTGGTGAGAGGACGATTTCAGACTTGAGAGTTTGTTGTACTCACCTCAACCTAGCACATACGCAAGCTTTGTTATCACAGGTGACACGATAACCCAGTTACCTTTCAGCTTGTGAAAGTACAGCATTTACAGGAATAGTTCACCCAAAAATAAATACTCTGACATAATTTACTCAGCTCCAAAGCCATATGACTTTCTTTTTTTCTATGGAAAAGAAAAAGGTTTTGAAGACTGCAAATCAATCTTTTCCAATTAATTACAATAAATGATGGCAATTTAAAATGTCTTCTATTTTTATACATTTTAAAATCCAGTTTATTCTTATATTTTTGTAGATACTGACACTTTTTTAAGGATTTGCTACCTATTTTTCATTTCAGGTTCTGCAGAAGAACAAAAGTAAGTTTGGAATGACCCGAGTGCGAGTAAATGACAGAATGTAATCAATCCAAAAAAACAAAACAAAAAAAAAATCACATCTCGCACTGCCACACTTGTTGCAGAGACATGAAGACACCTACGAAGCTCTTGACGATGGCTTTAAAGTTGACTATTAAATAACCGCAGGCATGAAAATAAATGTAGCGAAGGTTTGGTGCTCCTTCACACAGACATTACCCAGAAGCCCCCTATCTGGTCAGCCATAACTCTTGGTAACCAGGAGCACCTTCTACAGCAAAGGGCTATTCATTTAGCTGAAACAGACCACGACATCGCACTAATACTCTTGCCTTTTACAAGCCCCTCTCTCACACACACATACTCAAACCCTATCAGCGTTCATCCAGGGCCGGCCTGAAATGGGGCTGTATTTCAACCCCCACAGAGGTGTTGTACATGTTTGTGTGTGTGGGTGCATGTGGGGCCTAAGAGGGGCCTGTCTCTGTAACGGCCACGAGTGATGGAAGGCCCAACAGGGCCACTAAGACTGTGCACTAAGATTGTTCTAGACCTCGGGGCCTCGGAGGAAACATATATCCACCTGGCAACAGGGCAGCATGCTATGAATGCGTGTGTGAGTGTGTGTGTTCACGTGTGCGGGCAGATCTAATCAAGGGCTAATAACAGCACAGAAGAAGTCGTTGGCCCTCGTAAATCAATGTGCAAAATAATTGCTAATACACTGGTTATCGATTAGTGTTGGGGCGACTCATTTTCGGAGGCTATGGCTACGAACTAACAAAGTGACAAGGGTAAAGTGTTATTTCTCTGCTGCGCAGACAGCTGGGCTGCGCAGAGGACTGAGGCAGGCAGTAATTCTTAATTGACACCTGTCAGGATAATGACTGCAGTCCCAGCTGCTGCGGGAGAATTTCTCCCCACTCCTGTTCATCTGTCAGCTCTAATACCTTTCTGAGCACCACTCCTTTCTTCTATCGCTCACTCCCTTCTTTTTATTTTTACTTCCCCCTCCCCATTTTCTGCATTTTTAAACATAACAGTTTACCCACTAAACCCTCGGTTTCCTGTTCGCAGTGTTCTTCCCATAGCCCTTTCTTGACTAACCGAGTTAAACGTGCAATTTTTAATCTAAAATTACATATGCGAGTAATTTTATATAACACTGGGTCTCATTTGCCAAGCGTGCATGAATTATGTGTATGGTGTAACGATACACTCGTGTCACGATTCGATACTGAACTCACAATACTTATCGCAGCCAAAATAAAGAGTTTTTTTTTATTATCATTAAAATATTATTTGTTATTTTATTATCATCAGGACTTACAAATTACAGATGCACAGACTCCTGGTGCACGCTATGTCCCGCCTCTCCCGCTATTAATGCTCTATACATGTAAGAATAAACCATCAAAAACTCTTTGAATAATACTACTACTAAAAATAAATGTGATATGGTGATTTAAATGATGTTTGCGCTTTACACTCCCAAATCTTTGGCATTATATCGTCGCAATATAAAAATGCGACAATATAATGCCAAAAATTTAGGAGTTTGGGGGCGGGACTAACGTTTTTTTTCTGACCAATGACAGACGAGGGAAGTGTTTTGTAAACTTGTTTGAAAAGAGTCAATTTTTTTTTTTGTGCAATATTGTTTATTGCAGACATTATTTGACCTTAAACAATACAGCGTACAACTTTGGTTTAAGAAAATAATGCAAAGGGACCTGCAGCCAAAAAAAATTAAATAGTTTTTTTTCTCTCTTTCATGTCTTTAGCTGGTCTTTTGTGTTCATGCAGGCAGGATATTTTGAGTTGAGAATACAGTGGTTGATGGGAGGAGGAACAGCGAGTCCCAGGACGTGACTTCCCCGAGTTTGAGGGGGCTTTATGGGTGTTTACTTAACATCATCAAAGAGCTTCCTTTCGTTTCATGCTCATCTGTCAAAATTAATGTTACTAAATATGAACGCATGACCGCAAGGCTTAGACCTTAGTACGCTTGGCCGTCCGTGATAAAATGATGTCAACCACTGAAATATTACATTAAATAAGCTATCTATACAAATATGCAAATAATCAGACAATGTCACAAAGAGCATCATCCTGTTGAGACGCCACACACTCCTCAGATCCTACAACACAAACATCAAAGCTCAATCTCCTGCTGGCCCGTTATAAACATCGGCACGGTTCTGTTGGCCGAGCCGTTTGTGTTTTATCTGATGAGGATGTATAAGGCGCACCATGAGGAAAACGGCAAACTGGGATGAGAAAACTCCGCCGAGCCTCTAAAAACACCCCATCCTTCCTGTGAGCCAAGAAAAAAAGCAAGGTAAAGCAGCAACAGATGAGTGCAGGGCAGGACAGAGAGAAGGCAGACGTGGGCTCCCCTGGGTACAAGTTGACCTCCGTGTACTCCTCAAGCTTGGAGACTCCCGTTGCTGGGTCATGACTTGAGCTTTTCTCTCTTTTGTCTTTCTTCCCCCTCCCTCTCATCTTTCTGACTCACTGTGGACTAAATTAGCTGAGAAATGAAACATGGGGGATCAAAACAGACAGAAAGAAAGAGAGAGAGAGAGAGAGAGAGAGAGAGAGAGAGCGAGAGAGAGAGAGAGAAAGAAAGAAAGAGTAAGAAAAAACACAGCTGGCCCTTTTGATAGTTTTGAGTTCCCATAATGCTACAGTACCTCTAATCCAAACCTCCTCTGGTGACACGCTAGCTTTTTGTGGTCCTCTGTGTGCTCATTTTTCAGCAACTATCAGCAGACGCACAAACACACGTCTGGAAGTATTCTTAATTTTAGACTTTACGAAACTTGAGGAAACCAGATAACTCCCAAATGTGTCGAAGCTCATTAAAACCACAGAGCGGTGTTTACCGCAGACTGTGTGTACCATCACACTTGGCTCATACAAAGTCCCAACATATTTTCATTTTGATCCACTCTTCCCATAAAACCTGTCATCGATCTTCATTAATCAAACTCAACCTCCACGATCTCGGACAAGGGGAACGGCAAGCTCGGGACTCAGAATAACTGGATACGCTTTGATTTCCTATAGGCCACTGGCTTGATCCCCAAATGCAAATTAAACTATTAGTTGTAAGTGGTGGGTCCCAACATGAATATTGACTAAACGGGTCAATGTCACCTGTTAATGACACGAGAGCGGATGAGTCTACCCTCCAGCGAAGCCAACACAAGGTGAGCCCAGATGTCACGCTGCATTCTCACGTCTTTCGGGAAAGATTTATTTTCTTTGCTAGCATGAAAATAGGCATTAAAGAAAGAGAGAAGGATAAAACACGACGTCTAAATGTCCCCCTATAGATTTATTTCTATAATTTGCAAAACAAATGGTGACAGTCAACTCCTATCTTTTAATACAAATACATCACAAATTGAGAAATGATAATCCAGTATATTTCACATTTCTCACCCGGTATGAAAATGAATATGAAGAGGCACCAGGCTGTTTAACAGACTACAACAAAACCTCCACATCTTTAATGCAACATAATAAATCTTTGTTAGAGAGTAAAAGGTATTAACCTCATACTCGTGCTACAAAAAACACATAAATCTCAACTGAGTTAACAGCACTGCACATTATATATATCTGTAAATGCAGGCTGATTTGTATGTAATGTTGCACTGAGAGACTTAAGCAAAGTGAGCCGCTCAACAGCACTCAAATTCTGACAGTATTTTCATATTTCGAGAGCATGGTGGTGCGATTATTGTCAGCAGGAGCACGGTGTGTCAGTACACTCAGAGCTTGAACGGTAGTGCGACCAATGACACAGAACAGTGGTACGTCCATCAACATGGAGACGGAACGATGGCGTGTTTGCAGAGCACCAGGCCCGATTGGCTAACGCAGGGGCATTCTGATTGGCTGCCTCAAATGCTTTCTGGGCCCAGCGGTGCGGTTAAGAGCCTGGATTACTGAGGTCATTAGGCAGCATTGCCACGGTGACGTGATTAGTCAGGTAGCAAAGTCCATTTGTCACCTGCACCAGAAAATTGAGTTAATTCAGCACTACAGGCTAAAGGGACTGTATAATATCAACTTGATTACATCAAGGCAGCTGCAGACCTGACACTTCGCTGAATTTGTCAGCTTTAATCGTTAGAGCCTGTCACAAATCCATCAGGAGCTCAGATAATTAGGGTTCCTCCCTAATGAAGCCAGCAGAGGAACCTTTACCTTTATGTCGGATAATTAAGAAGCCTCTGGTGCTGAGGACAGAATGCGTTTTAATGACTCCCCATGCTGGTTCCTTCCTCCTCGCGTTTTGTTTTTCTCCTTTCGAGTGTGTTTGTGTGCGCTTTTGTTTTTTTTTTCCAATTTGAATCTTGTCTCAAATGTTTGTCTAAAAGGAATTCAATTTAATTGTCACGCTTGCATTTAGAAAAAAAAAGAAGAAAAAAAAAAAGTAAAAAAGGGCAGATGTAAAATCAAATTAAGTTAAACTGAAGGAAAAGGAAAAGCAGCAAAAATATTGCAAACCACCTCACGGCAATGTTTACGCCGCGGCTATCCAGAGGACGGAGGTGCGTGGAATGGATGCAAACCGAGCGGGTCTCTGTCTGCGTGGGAGGTTGTGAAAACACAAAACCAAATGAAACCTGGAGCAGCGGAGAGATACCGCATTCATCGCCGAGTCCTCCCCTGGCTCCTCTCCTCTCTGCTAGAGCTCAAACTCACAGACACAGTCTGTGCTCTACGTGGGAGGCCCGTGTCTGTTTCAGAGAAAAGCCAGCAAATAAATACAAATGACTGCAGCAGCCCAACACAGAGAGGGCCACTCTGATCCCACTGCACCAAAACGACCTAAGCCCACAGCCGACGCATGTAAATCACTCAGAGCAAACAATGGCAATGATAGCAACCAAATCGAGGCAAACTCATCCGTTAAAAGAGGTGGAGCATAACAGAGAAGTGGAGCGGCAGCAGAAAGTGCTTTTAGTGCACAGCGCAAAATTTAGAAAAAATAATCAGACGGCTCGAGTGATTTCGAAGTTTAAGTAAAAACAAATCACCTTGTCACGCTAAGCGGCTTTTCTTTTTATACCCTCAATCAATAATTCCTAACATTATATTTTGATGGAGAGGGGGAAAAAAGTGTCAGGCTCTGGGAAAAGCGGAAACAATGTGCCTGCCAACTTTTGAATGACCATTAAAGCAAATGATGAACATGCCTGTCAGAAAAGAGAAAATTAAATCAATATTCAACTGAGGTGGAGGGGGCTGATGGCTTGTTTTTGTGGAGGAGCTGCCAGGTCAGATTACCAGGCGCCATCTCACCTCTGTGAGCTTTCGAACTCCCCACGTCAGTCTCGCCATACAGCCAGGGAGACGAAATAATCCCTTAAAAATGCCATTTCCCTCCACTGAGCAGAAAGGTAAACGTAAAAAAAACGAATGAACAATAAATGTCAGTTGAAACGAATGAAACGTCAGCTATGTATCGCACTTGTTAGCCCTTATAAAGTCGACCTCGGTTACAGCAGTGTGTCTGGTATGTCGGCTGTTCCCTCATCAGTCAAATATCAGGGCCTAATTCTGCAGATCAGTAACTCTGCTGATGCTTGAACTTGAAAGAGAGCCTTCATTCAGTAGAGAATGGACCTGTTAGTCACAGAGATTAAATGGGAGAAGAAGAAAAAAAACGAAGGAACAGAAAAAAAAAAAAAAAGAGAGAATGCCAAAAGGACAAAGTGGAACTCCCCAAGTATAGCCTAATACAACAAAATGGTTTCAAATATAATGGCTAGTTTGTGTTTAATCGCCTCAAAATGAAATCCAACAGCGTTCATAACAAATCAGAGATCCGCTCTCTTGATCTTCACAGAAGATTCATTAAAAACAGAAATCAGCCCTGTCTTGTAACATCAAAGAGCACAGGTACATTTCACATGAATAAATTGAGCTAAGAGGAAAACAGATCTTAGTGCAGAGGCCTTGCTCAGTGACATCTATCAGGGAAGAGATGTTCTCTCTGCTACATTTTGTGCTCTCGACACGCCCCAGCAATCCCTTATCCCCCTCTTCTCTCCCTCTCTTTGAATGACGAAAAAAAAAGTAGTGTATAACCCTGCCGAAAACTTCTTTCCTTTCTCTATTTTCCCGCACGACGGGGGCAAAAGTTGTCTTTTGAGTGGCTGCGGCCGCACGGCGCATGCGTGTTTCCATGGTGAATGATTTACTGATGTTTATCAGGAATGAATAGATCAAAGGCGGCCACATGACAGGCGATCAATCAAGCATCAAATCAAGGATGGCAATCCGCATCTAAATAGACGAACTGGAGCACTTTGAAACTACATTTTTTACTCGACTACATAGGCCACGGTGGAGTGGGAAGTTTTAATTTGGCACAACTTTAAAAAAAAAACGTATGAAGGCTTTTTAAAATAAATTAATGCATTCTGCTAAATGAATTAATGCATTCTGATGAAACTACCGGTGTTTTTAACATTCTTTAAAAGTTAAAGACCAACATAAAACAAATCAAAAAGTCAAAAAATGCAGTCATTATTTGGATTAAGCATTTCAACCCACATAATAAAGAAGTGTGAGTGATTGTATGTCTTTTTCCCCCATACCTACTAATATTAGTAAACAAAACATACATGCATGCACCGCTTACCTGAAGATCGCCTCGGCGCTTGCTGCTTTCTCCGCGGCATGCTGTCGTCCCACCCTCCACTTGACTTCTCATACAGAATCAAAATGCCAGTGACGGGGGACAAGAATTAATTTCAAAAAATGTAATACAAAGCATGTATTAACGCGTTCCTCTTCTCTTCGGAGTCTGTCTTTTTATTCCACCTCTTTAAAAAGTCACTTTGAGCCGATGCAAAGTCTTAGAGGGGTCAATAGGTCTTGAGAGGTTGTAGGGCTTTTTTTACAGACTAAAATGTCTGTAAAAATAAAAAATGAAGGTGTATCTGGCCGACAGGTTTAATAATTAGCTATAAGTCATAGCATGATTGCCAAGAGCTCAAGATATATCTCCCGTCCATGTCTAACGGCGCATAAACACAGAAAAAAAAAACGCTTCCTTAGGTTCTCCTTGGATTATGGCAATAGTTTGTAGCAAAACGGAAGAAACTTCCAGTTATGGAGAGCCCGTCCAAATGTATTTCCGTCCTCTCGCTCGGTGGAAAGCCTAAAACCGGGACAAAACCAAGGGAAAAGACAGGCAGACAGGAGACAGTTAATGTCAGTCACAAATGGGGCTCGAGCTCAGTGCGCATTTTCAACGGACTAAATTCCCCACGCGCGCAGTGGAGAGTCTCTGCTCGTGCTCCTCCCGATATTCACCAAACACACTGTCCGTCCATGCTCAAGGAAACATGTGGACAGTTGATTCGGGCGAGCGTGACGCGTTTACTACAGAGCGATATATAAACAAAAAACACACTCTCTCGCAACGAACGTAAACTAATTACTCTTTTTAAAAAAACAAAAACTACAGGGAGCGAAACGGCGTTCTTGGTCTCGCGGCTCTTCGCTGAAATATGTATCGCGCGTTCAGGATGCGTGAGCGGTTCAGACAGTCTCAACTGATAGACAGACACATCGAGTTGCCTTTCCTGCCTCTCTCTCTATACTCCACCCCTCCGGAGCGTCACTCTGACAGTGAAAACCCACCTGTCAATCTTTTTAATTGTTCTGTTTTTTCCCTCCCCACAAAACAGGATCGTTTGAAAGACAACGAACTGCCTTTTTGGAGAAGACATCACTTATTTGTATGTTGTCCATTCAAACTAATACACACAGTATACGGTTTTATAAAAAAATAAAAATATAGTGCTATTCAAAAATGAACTATGATTGTAGGCTACTACAGTTTCCCCAGTTATGCACTGTTCTCGGCGTTATCGTAAAAATAAGTTTCACGTCACGCGCAAACATTAACGCATAAAGCAGGGGTGTCCGCTGTAAACATTTCATTTATTTGGTCTGATATTTTAGCAGTTTTTCATGCACGTAACAACATTTCTTTGATCCTTTCACTGTCTTTTATTCTTTTTGCCAGTTTTCTTCATCTGTCTCGATGACGTTTGCCGAACTATTCCAGACGTTCAAGCGCTAAAAGGAAATTATTTGCGACCTTTTTCCATCCCCGCAAAAAAAAAAAAAAAAAAAGACAGTTGGAAGTTACAGATTGATTCGTTACACCTTACTAGGAAGTGAACACTTTGCACGGGAAGGGGAGGGACTCCTGGAACAAGTTGAGTATGACCGTAACAAGCCTCTCTACAACGCTTACACATTACTTATTCATCAATTGCAAAACATCCACAAATTAAATAACGAGGCCACGGTGTTAGACATTTCGGATCCTATTAGGCTAATAATAACCGTAAAAAAGTCCACAGCATATCTGCTCTTCAGTACTTTGTTGACACGGTGTACCTGGCACCCCCCAAAATCACACTTAAATCGCAACTTTGTTTTTGTCTTTAAACCAGCGTTGACGCAATGTCCACTCTTTCTGTAAGTTGGCGAGTGGGTGGGTGTGTTTTTAAATCGCTCGGAAGGGGAACGCGAGAAATCCGAGTGAATTTTTTGAGGTGGCCTTAGCTCGCTCCGGTCGCCTGATGTTTCTAACGGATTTTGAATGTTCTTCGACCACCGCGCGGGGATTCTGCTGCGATTTTAGCGGATAATTCAGCCTGTGGACCGACGCGAGAGGTTCGCCTTGCACACCGCATACCGGTGAGTGTACACATTTGTTAGTATAGAGTAAATGTATGAATAAGCCAGGCTAGGATATTATACATCACCACCACCGAAGCGTTATATCTCTGTACGCGACGTTTAAATCATGTTCTTACCTTTGACGGTGCTGCGCATCCTTGAGCTATTGCCAGTTGCAATATAACTGTTCATTTATGCTGTACGCCTGTCGGTAGGGGCTAATAATGTGAAAATATGTCCAAGTTCCGCCCCAACATCTGTCCATCTATCCATCCTCGCGACTGCCTCGATCAGCCTGTCGCTGTTGATGGCTCTTACGTCACCAATCTCCCATCAGAAACTCATCGGGCTCAAAGAAGCCAAGATTCCTCCCGCTGTAAGGCAGAAGCATCGCTGGGCAAAAATACGACGGTTTTCCGAGATTATAGCGTGTTAACAACAGACATCTCTCTGTCTCAGTGCAAGACAAAGGTACAATGATAATTAGCTTGTCATTTTCAAATAAACGTTTGTTATAAAGAGATTTCTGTGTATTTTCTAACAGTTGACTTAATTTGAACTTTTATAAAACTGTATTTTTATAATAATAATAATAATTACTATTCTTATTATTATTGATTTATCTTATTCTTGCTGCCGTGAAAATCACATGTAAAAAAAAAAAAATACATCTAGCTCATTTTAGCTGTTCTTCCACTTTTCTTGAACAGTTTCTTACTGTAACTGTATGACTGAAATTCACTTTCATTCCCTAGAAATGAATGCTTTGTGCTATTTTGTCGTGGTATCATTGTGCATTATTCGCTCTATCCTAACAGACTTACAAATCAGTGATCTTTCTTTCTTTCTTTCTTTCTTTCTTTCTTTCTTGTTTGTTTGGAGCAGTTCTTGCGGCATTATCCTCCAGAATTAATGTTTGGTTTTCAGCATTGTGATGAAATTCCCTTCAAGGTGTTGTTAGTGTGCACTTAAAAGAGATGTAATGCTTTATATAACAGTGCCTGACTGTGCTAAACATATATTAATATAAGTGATTACAAGCAACAGCAATAATAATGTGTATTTATAAGTAAATAAATGCGCAAATAAATTTACAAAATAAGTAGGCTACATATTAGATATTTGTTGTTCATTGATATCAGTAATTTCACTGTAATGTAAAGTGTAAATAAAAAAATAATGCAGTAGACAAAAATATCCATGCTGATCATGCTGGCTTCCTCCAAACCCAAACTAGACTGTGTCTTGGCATAGTGAATTACCCAGCTGTGCTCATTCTATGCTGATGAACTGAAATCATTTTAGATAATTAGATATACAAACAGTTACAGTATTTTCAATTGATGTGTTAGAGAAATTAAATTGTTATTGCATCTTTTTCCATCCAGTGAAAAATAAGTAAAACTATTTATTTATGCACTTTGTATTTTATTAACATGTGCCAGAAGATTTTGGTAGTGAACATTAGTGCTGACAGGTCGGCATATGCTTGTGTGTGTGTTTTGGGAATAGTTATCTACATATAATGTATAAATGTTTGTGTGTACCTATCATCTTATTCAGTGTAGGACATTTTATTCTTTTGTAAAAGGCCATGCCTGAAGGAACGCCACGCAAGCATAAGCGTAAGCTCAAGATGCAATGCCAACGCACTTTGTTCGTGTGGAGTCTGAACTCTGTCATTTTCAGCCTTATAGTGCTGGTTAAAGCTCCTACAATAGGTTTTTGCCTTTCCTACACAAGTTCTGTGGTTCTCTTATTAAATTAATGACTGGAAATGATTGGAAAACATGAGCATTAAAGCATAAGTGAGTAACACATGAGCTGTGTAAAAAAATAAAATATGTATGTTTTCACCCACTACATGCAGTGTTAAGAAATATATACACATTTATTAACTTAATGTATTTTAAGAGAGCAGCATCAGACTAATTATAGATGTTATGCCTTTTATGGTGTTATAGTGTTTTAAACTGATTCTCTATCACTGCTTTTATGTGTTTATACTTTATAGAAACTGGAGCAAATGGATTTGGTTCATCTCTCTTATGTTATGAAAAATAACCTCAGATTTATACGCATTTCAGTCTGATCTGCTATTTACTGTAGCTGGCCCTATTTGCATTAAAATGCCAGGACATGCTATAATGCACATTATACGTTGAAGAAATTCTTCACGTCTCAATATTACGCTGTCTGCTTAAGGGATCGCAGACGGATGGTACAAGACTGGAACTGAAAAACCGAGGGAGATTCGAGGTGATAGTCTTTGAAGTCGTTTTTTTTTTTTTTTTTTATGTAGCATGTCACATCACATCAACAAATTATGATCCAAATTGCCCGCACGCTACAAGAGGCGGGATGCCGTCATATGTGTCCAAAGATCTGTATGGCGAGATCTGAAGGTTTTTAAACAAAAACATAGCTAGCTGTCACTGATGTATTTTTGAGCAGAGGAACTCTATAGACTGTCACAATGACAAAAAAGGTACATTTTCTTATTTAAAAAAGGACCTGATCATACATTTGTCACGCGTGTTGGAAATGCACATACTTACTAATTCTGGACTGTGGCTTTCAACGGTAATGTAAATAGTCTGTGGAGAAACATAAGACAGCATTTACAAGCAATCATACAATTCTCCTAAAACTTTAACACATTATGCAAATATGTGTGTCAAGTGATCTTTTTTTAATAATCATGTATTTCACAAAATCAGCAGGCAAGATCAATACCAATTACACGATGCAGCATTATTTTTCAGCAGCATATCTCCCCCATGGGGTTACAGAAATAGCTTTGTTTTGTGAATCTTGCGAGAAAGTACCCTAACCTCGCATGTGACTCAGATGTATTGATTATGCTTCCAAAATGTTGTTCTTGTCTTGCAGGTGTTGCTGCCGTTCTTCAAAAAGGACAGTCTTGCAGTCCACAGGTCAGAGGTCAGCAACACTCGCATATTTAAATATGTTCCTGTCTATTATTTTTTAATAATTAAATTTTTTTTTGTAAAGCTGTTCACAATTGCACATGAAGCCACCCAGCTATTAAAGGCGATGATCGCTTGGGTATTAACGTCAGTACTGCTAAAATTAGTAGTGCACTTAAACACGGCAACCCAAATAGTGGTAATAATACTCCAGAACGGCTCAGTGGTGTAACCTTACGTCCGTGATCGTGATCAAAGCCATTTACATGCCAACACTGCAATTATGTTTATTAAAACTAATATTGCTACATCTCTACGATCACTTTTAAGTTGAAATATATACAGTATTACAATTACAGTTCTGTATCGCTGGAACAGCTGTTGTTGCCACTGATTCTTGAGCTTTTGTAGCACTGCTATTATTTTTTTTACATTTTAATGCATTAAGCCAGTACATATATTTGTGTTTTTCACTGTTTAAGTAATTACTGTGTTTCTTAAGCTAATACTTATTCTAATGTTTGAAATAAAATACAATTTGCCGATTCACTAATTTGCTGTTTTTTCTTTTATTTCTATAATCGTGCAAATAAAGGACGATGGACAAAGTTATGGTGTCTTTTGTTATCATTTGAAAAGTCTTTTTAAATTATTAATAGGATGATTGCATGTGTAAAAAAGAAAGTAATAGTAACAAAAAGCGAGTGAGCTAGTTTTTTATTACTCAAGTCAAAAATCTATTTTATCACAATTATTCCTTCATAGGGACTTTTTTTTTCTTTTGTCATAAAAGCAGGAGACACTTCTCACACTGACGAGATTTTTGATAAAAACTATTTTATGCCGTATAAAAACTTTCAGCTTCAATCAACGACTGGGTCAAATGAATTTTGTACAGTCATTGACAGGCGAAAGCTAAGAATTTATAATACAAAAAACAATAAAGAGAAGGCTTTTACTGGGGAAGAATATCTTGAAACCCATCAGATAAGGCAGGGTAATTAAAATGTCACCTTTCTCTGGAGGAAGGAGGCCCATCACACAGCTTTACATAACTCATTACTTTTCTACTTTCAGCTAAATGCTGATCACAAAACTTCTTTGACTTGAGAATCTGACATGAGGTGGAATCCCTCTATTTTAGTCTTTGTATTCCCTTCAAATAATAGAGCAAAGGTTGTTTTATAGCGTGATTGTTGATTTCTAACAAATAAGACTGTATTAGTGCAACACATGAGATGTGATTTCGAGACATGGTTTTGTTGTTATTGTTTGATTCATTGTAAACAACGTGATTGAAATGCAGCTAAAAGTAAGTCCAGATGCTGTCAAAACAGATTTTCTGTATGATTAGTTGCACAACAGACGTCTTCAATTAAAACAATCCCATGTTTTATTTAGATATTTGCATGTATGCAACAAGTCATGCTTATGACGATCAGCGACCGAGACGTTTCAGGAATCAGTCTGTAGTTGCCTATCCGGATCTTTCAGGTTTCTTCAACCAGATTTGAATTCTCTGTGTGACTGTATCTGGTTATTACCTCATAAACGTCTCTTCCTGCTCCGCTGCACCTCCGCGTTCAGGAGGGGCTTCCATTCCTCGATCCTTCCCGCCAAACCCTGTGCGTTTCAGCAGGATTTAAGTGACACATTTCACATTTCAAAATACCATCCTCCAACATGAGTCCCGCTGCCTGCCATACCACCTCTTTTGTTTTCTTTGACGCATGCGGTCTTCTTCCAATTAGCATTTTTCAGCCATTAAAGAGGAGAGAGGAGTGCTGAAATGTTTTCCTGTTTCATTACCACTGACTGCACCTCTTTGATTGGTTGCAAAGGGAAATGTTCTGTAAAAACATCATTTTCCGCAGAAGCTCGGGAAGAGAGTGGCCAGAAAACGCGGTGCAGATAAAACTCCTGGAGTTATATTTAAGCATGCAGGATCACTGGAAACGTCTCTCTCAGCGTTTTATTGACTGGATGATTTTAAAAAGTGAAAGAAACAGTGTAAAGATTGAGATGAGACACGAGTGATTTATATTCCTTTTTAAAAAGGATACTTCCCCTCTTTCTAGATCTCGTCATTAAATATATAGCAGCGCAGTTCTGTCCGTTTTTATTTATCCGTTGGTTTGTTTGCTCCCCAGGTCTTATTTTTTAACGCAGCAAAAGGCGAAGATGGTGAACAATTTCGAAACATTTGATTCTTTCATACTTCTGAACCATAATTATTAAGATGTAACCATTTTAGATCAAAGATATGCATGAGATGCCTTTGATAATGTATGGTTTTTAAGAGAAACATAATAGGATGGGTTTTTTTCTGCTTCAGTCAAACTCATAGCCTGAGGGTTTCAGTTAGAGAGAGATCTCTCCTCTATACTGATGCAACAAAGAGAAAAACAGCCCCCTAAAGCTGCTCGGATTGCTCTACTTCTGACGCTTAGTGGAAATGTGTTTGTTATTATAAAAGATGTAAAAGCATTAATAAGAACAACAATAAATGTTTTCCTCTTTTCTCCACTGACCAGCTAAAATATCCTGCACGATGCCAAACATGGTGCATTTGAGACCGTTCAAATAAATGAGTGGGTTTTTTCCCTTTCTTTTTCACTGAAAAGACATGAGGGAAATTAGTAAAATGATATGATAAATATAACCAGAAATACTTATCTTGCCTAGCCAACGCAGGTCACATCTCACAGCCCAAACCTGCCATTTCTGTTTATTTTAGCAGATATGGCTGCCTATCAAAACACAGTTCAGTAGTCAGGAGGTGTTTATATAGGGGTTTTGGTTTATGTAACACTGAGGAGGCTCCGTACGCACCATTTCAGTCCACCCGTCTTCCACGCTGAACGTCCCTTCACTCTTTTGCCAGAAATAAGTTGATTCAAACAAACGCCCCTATAGAGTCTCACTGCCTTTGATCCGGGTGTTGAACCAGGCCAGGTTTTCCGGCCCTACGTTAGTCGCTCCACACCCTGGCAGGATCCTGAACGCCGCCCCTGTCTTTCCAAAAGCCTCGGCTAGCTCTGGCTGGCCTCTGCCGCGGGAGCGACTGATGACGCCAGACTCAAGGCTATATCAGCAAATCAGACGTATACGGCCCTGCTCCACCCCTGCAAACATTCACGCGTCGTACCACTTCGTTCTCAATGAGAGGTTTTTTTTTTGGTTTTTGTTCCTCAAATACTGGCCAGTTTTCCATTTTTTTCTCTTTCTTCGAGGTCTCATCAACTGAATTTTTTCCATTCATTCCTGCTTTAATTCAAATACACATTTACAGAGGTACAGTGGACTATTACTGTAAATGCAATTATTGGTACCCTCTGTAAATATGCGCAATGAAGGCTTTGAAAATTAATCTGCTTTGTTTATACATTTTGTTATATTTTATATTTTGATGTATTCATTCATTCATAACACTTTACAATAAGGTTCATTAGTTAATGTATTAACTAGCATGAACTAACAATGAGCAATACATTTGTTACAGTGTTTATTAATCTTTGTTAATGTTAGTTAATAGAAAATACAGCTGTTCATTGTTTGTTCATGTTAGTTCACAGTGAATTAACTAATGTTAACAAATACAACCTTAGATTTTAATAATGTATTAGTAAATGTTGAAATGAATATTAACTAAGATTAATAAATGCTCTTGTTCATTCTTAGTTCATGTTAACTAATTAACCTTATTGTATAGTGTTACCAATTCATGTAGTATATGTACATTAAAAAATCGATCTATATCTATCATTTATTTTGATTGATTGATTTATTTAAATGTACTGTATATTAGTTGGGATTTTAGGTTGTGAAGTAGTTAAAAAGAAAAAAAGGCACATATACACAAACTTCTGACCTAAATGCTCAATCTTATTAAACTAATTAATCACAGTAGCCTAATCACAGTGACAAGGTTGGCTGGGTGACATTCTCCAAAATCTACATTTTGATATTTTTTTTTTTTTTTTTTTCAGTCAGTCCCACATGATCTCCTTCGCTCTCTGTTGCCCCATTCATTCAAATATTTTCTCAAGGTTAACAGGTAGAAAATGTTTGGAGTGTGTCGGGCTGCTTTGAGTCGAGGGTGTGGTGGGCAAAGAAGGAGGCGTCTCTCTGGGCTGCATTAATCAGAGAGAATGACAAAACCATATCTGTGACGACAACCACGGCTCAGCTGCCCGACATCGGCTGTAACGGAGGAGGAGGATAACTTTATTAATCAACATCTCTTGATTAATTGTTATAAAGTGTCATCCATAAATTTTCCTTCGATTTAATAATTCTTGAGGAAGACTTAACAATCTCCCTCGTGATTTGAGTTTTATTGAGGGCTGTACCGAGCGAGGTGCGCTGACATAAATAGCATCTCAGTGGCCAGTCTCCTCCTCACTGACAGATATGAAATACAATTATCAGTGTGATCTGTTTAAAAATTCATCATCAGCCTACTGTCTACAGAGGAAACACACTCGCTCGCTCTCAATCTCCCGCTTTCTCTCTGTCTCTTATTAATGTACACATACGCACACGCGTAGAGTGTATATGTAGAGGGGTCATAACTGATAAGCTGTTCTATCCATTTGAAATTTCATTGTTTTTTCTCTCCCTCCAGCTCGTTAAGTTATTTTAACTGTGGATATTGTATTATGTGCTCTGGTGCGGCCCCCCCCTTTATATTAAAACATAAATCACTGGATAATCAATCAGTAAATGACAATGCTGAGGCAAATCGCTGCTATCATTGTTCCCACACAGAATATCATTAATATGACTCTTATCAGAGATGAAACAGCCAAACACACTCGAAACGACTCCACATATGGCACACAATCCATTTTTTAAAGTGACCTCATCCTAACCATACGTTTTTAAACCCTTTTCATGTCATGCTTCAAATACATACTTAGGGGCTGTTCAAACACGACGTGTTCTTGAGTTCAACAGCTGCAGAAGAATGGTTCTGAAGGTAGGCACCTTGACATACGTTTATTTTACTCTTTTTAATTTGGGACGCAAAATTCTGAAAAAAGAAAGAATGGTTAAGAATGTACATGTAATACATGTTTCCATAAAAAAAAAAAAAAAAATGGCTTCCCAATACATTACAACAGCGATGATCAAAAAACATGGACAAAACTGTCACTATTCGTAAAGTTTGTTCAATGTGAGTGCCGTATGCTCGAACATGACCAGTCATTTACGCCGTCATCATCCGGGTGTTGATAGCACGCGAGGGCTGGTGACTAACTGTGGCTAAACTCACTTGCACGTGTTTTTAAGCCTTGTCAATTCAAACATTCAAGAGCAAGAAGACAAGAATGATAACTTGCGCGCGCTGTGAAAAGATTTGTGTGCTCTTCCGAACTGCGCACACAGACAGCGGCAAATTCAACAAATTCACACAATTATGTCAAAATTATGTAAACATGCCTGTCTTGGTGAGTAATGTTAATCAAACAACAAAAGACAGGGAAATCACTCAGCAATTTTGCGTTTAACAGTAGCCGTCCAAACACAGCCCTCACATCTAGGCTAAAATAAGGCGAAATTTGGGCTGTCAATGAAACTTTTATAGATGTCTAACCGTAGCCCAAGAATAGATTAGTCATCAATTAGAAAACATGTCAAAGAAATTAAACCAAACACCTTGTAATCACTGTTGACTTTGCTTACATGATGGAATATCATACATCTCGCAAGTTATTTTGGCAAAAATGACATGTAGCCAAATTCAAGGTTATTTTGGCTAGAAGTGGGTTACTCATAGCCGGACTTTATCGGGTCTATAGTTAACAGAGTGTACTATGTTACATGTCTGTCTTTGTATGTCTACAAATGATGGATATTGCTTGCTGGGTCACTGCTCTTGACTGAATAGCTTTCGTAACTTTAATAATGATTCATCTTTAATTTATACAGTGAAATATGCAATGTTATTTTACGTTTGATTAGTTTATTCAATTTCCGTACCTGAAAACTAGTTAGACCTACCTGAAAAGCACTGTTTATTTTATTTGTATCTTTGCTCTATCTATTGTATTTATTTGTGTTGCTGCGTGTCGCTAGTTTGTTCTTATTTTCTTTATTTTTATTTGACAGAAGTCATTTTTTTCCTGATTATAACACATACTAAACTGTACCGAAATCATTACCCTTAAACCGTGATACAAACCGAACCGTTACACCCCTATGTATGTATGTATATATAACATTTACAATTTAATACAATTATGTATTATAAAATATAATATTTTAATGCATTTTATAAAATATTAAAATTATATATATTTAAGTCTTTTTGAAAGATTCATAGATAATTAAAGTCCCCCTGTAGTCAATATTTGTTTCCCTTAAAACTCACCTTTGATCACCAAAACACATATTTAAAAGTTTTTTCCTTGGAAAAAACAGTCCTGCCTTGATATAGCTTGAATGTAACTCTACACCCTTGCTTCATGTAGTATACAAGGTTCTATGAATATGCAAATTAGCCCCACCTCCATTCACTCACACCAGCTCAGAGATCCACTTGTTGACGATCACATGTTGACCTTATTGGTTACAAGGTAGTTTGTGACGTCAGAAACACCAGCGATTTCAAACCACATTTTTGAGACTGTCTTTGGTTCACTGCAGTTTTAAGGAGAAAAAACTCAGCAATGGTGTTGACTTATGAATTTGCACATGGTTTGTCTTAAACCATATTAAAAACACCACATTGACATATAAACAACATTAAAAGCTTGATTTTCAGGGGGACTTTAATTTAGTGCATTACAAAAATATTAATTTAAAGAGTTAACATAATGGCCTTAGCTATGCCATACAATTTTATATATTTAAGAAGTTATTTTTGGATGATTCATTAAAATAACTCATAAGACTCATTTGTTCCTGAATCAGACTACACTGGTCACACTGTATTGTGCCGGTTCATAAGAGTCATTTCTCCCTGAACCAGATTTCACTGTCTGGTTGAAATCACACAACATACAGTGTAAGCTAATACTTGGGATTTTAAGAATCAACGTTTCAAATGAAAATCTGTATTTTCCAAACTTGGATCGCCAGTCTTGCTATTTACATATGCGCTTCAAATAAAAACAGAGACACCCAACTTATGTCTTTAATTAAAGCTTTGGCCCGTTACATCTCCATCGTCCCGCGGATTCCTTCAACACAACTGTACGGCAAAGACGGTGCCGTCCTCATCAGACTGCTGGTTGCCAATTAAGCAGTGAAAGGGACTCGGCGTCCACACCCACCTCAGCTGGCAGCGGCCCAATTTACAACCGGCGTGTCACCACGCGTCTGTAAGTGGGCTGATCTACACGTGTCACGGCTGAAGTTTGCAGTCTGCCGAGACCGTGGATGGACAGGTAGTGCCAACCACACCTCAGCCAGCCCTCCTCCTCCTCCTCCTCCTCCTCCCCTCTCTCTCTCTCTCTCTCTCTCTCTCTTCCTCCGCTGATCAAGGACACTCCTATCAGCATGAGCGCAGAGAGGGCCATCCATCAGGGCAGATGGGTAATAGAAACACTGTGTGACAATGGTCATCAGCGTCGAAAACAACAGCCTATAAACATCCAGTGACACGCGCTCCGGAGTAGGAGGTGGTGGAGCGGGGGTGGTAAAACCAGGAATTGAGACAGGGAGAGAGACAGCATGAAAGATTATGGAAGGAGAGACAGAGAAATGATTTAGAAACAGAGGGAAGGTAACAGAAACGCATTTGTGTGTGCCAGCGCATCTCAAAGTCCAACGCAAACAAAGCCAAGGTCCGTCGTCATGCCGTGACTGTTTATTCCGCAAACGAGACAGAGAGTAACAAATTGACATAAGTGATTAAATGGCGAACGAGATAATGAAGAGAAGAAGGGAGGCGATCACACGGCAGATCTGAGGCCTTCGCTAAAACAACCCCGTTTTGTCCTCTTTCAAAGGTCTCGGCGCAAAACGCAGCAAAAATCGTTTTTGACTTTTGCCGCTCAAACGCTTTTATTTATTTACCTCGGCATATATTTTTTTTCATTCTCCCGTTTGCCAAATAAAGACTAATTAGAGGAGCAGAGACGTTTCGAAATGGGAAGCCTGCCTCACATGGTGGGGTTTTTTTCTCTCTCTTCCTCTTTTCTAATTTTTTTGTCAGCTTTTTTCTCTCCCCCATCAGTTTAATTAGCCAACATTTGTCTCAGTTTTCCTGAGCAGCGTTTGTTTATCCTAGTGTCACGCCTGACATTGGCCAATTAGTGCAGTGAAATTGTTTAGCCTCAATAGCACAAGCAGTGGAAAACACTCCCGAGATGTTTGCTGCGAGCTCATGGGGAGATTCAGAGAGAAATTTGGGGAAAGCAAAAAAGGGATGTCAGAGTATTTCGGTTGATTATGAAGAATCATGACCGCGTGAGGGTTTTGATTATGAGTAATTTTTAGGAAGATGTTATTGGTTGCTTGACAGCAGTGAAATATGGATAGAGTTTAGGCAGAAAGTCCTTTCTTAATATAATAATACATGATTTTTTTTAAATTGCTAAATATTTTCAAAATTATTTGTTCATTAAATCGTGACGGTCAGTCACTTATACCTTACAATTACAAAAAAGCAGCAAGTTGAAGTCAAAATATAAATTCCCCTTATTTGCTTTTCATAATACACAAGGGTGTTCTTGAACGATTCATTAATGCGTGTTATTCTAAAGAAACATTTGTAATCTTTCGTAAAAATATCATCCTTTTTATGAAATATTTTGGTGTTATATAGTGAGACTTTTTACAATCTAGCATCATCCAACATCCCGTTTTCCTCTGAAATAAGGCACATTTCTTAAGTATAATGGTTTGTCATGACATGTAATATTTATGCCAAAATACCATTTTCTACGGTCGCTACTACTGTAAATTCATATTAAATTAATTTTGCGATCCCATTTAAATAGTAGTCTTTCTTTCTGTGATATCAGTAGTGGCTAATATTGACTTACCACCGTTTTGATGCAAAAACAATAACTGTAGTAATGGTAACTAGGATATTTTAGTGGAAACTATGGTTACCATGGTGAATTTTTGTAAGCGTAGGCTGTACTTGGCTATACTGAAAATCACAAATTGCCTTATGTACTATATAAAGAGAAAACTGAAATTGGAATATTTATTTTGTGTTGGTGCTCCATTCTGACTGATGTGCTCGACATGACATGCTGCAGGTTTGATTTTATGGATATGAAGTGTTAATACATCCCCCGCTGGATAAGTCATTTTGACTCATTCTTGCATGCACACGCGTGTCGGAAAGAGTGAATCTACGTGCCTGAAAGAGAGAGAGAGAGAGAGAGAGAGAGAGAGAGAGAGAGAGAGAGAGAGAGCGATTGACTCGGCACACCGCCTGCCCTCACACAACAATTACCGCAGTCAAGGCCCACTGCAAAGATAAATTAATGTCTCCTCACAAGACAAAAGATTTTCTGTTCACTAAAATACAGGAACTATCATGTTCCTGTATGTGTTTAGAGTATGTTTACCATTTAAAACGACTCATGGAAATACCTTGTTTAACCTAAGAAGCTCAGGTAAGACTAAATAAAAAGACGTTATTGTGCCTTTTTGAGGGGGCAACAGTGGTGGTCCTGGCTCACCCTGTTCACTTGAAGAGGTACGACATGACGAGGGGAAAATAAAAACTTTTAACTACTTTGTGTATGTGTCTAGGGGTATATTTACACAAATAACTGAAAATTGTTGTGTATATTAATAAAAAAAATATTGAATGAATATATATATATATAGAGAGAGAGAGAGAGAGAGAGAGAGAGAGAGAGAGAGAGAGAGTGTTATGTATCATTTAAAAAAGAATTACACCGGCAACTTTATTAGGGACACCTTTTCAATATCTAATCACATGGCAGCAGCTCAATGCATTAAGGCATGAAGACATCAATACGAGCTGCTGAAGTTCAAACGGCTCATCAGAATGGGGAAAAAGGTGATTTAAGTGGCTTTGAACATGGCATGGTTGTTGGTGCCAGGCGGGCTGGTCTGAGTATTTCAGAAAGTGCTGATCTACTCAGATTTTCACGCACAACCATATTTTTGACACAACCAGGTTTACAGAGAGTGGTCAGAAAAAGAGAAAATATCCAGTGAGTGGCAGTTCTGTGGGTGAAAATTCCTTGTTGATGCCAGAGGTCAGAGGAGAATGACCAGACTGGATTGAGCTGATAGAAAGGCAACTGTAACTCAAATAACCACTTGTTACCGAGGTCTGCATAAGAGCATCTCTGAATGCACAACATGTCGAACCTTGAAGCAGATGGACAGCAGCAGAAGAAGACCACACTAGAAGCCACTCCTTTCAGCTAAGAACAGGAAACTGAGGGCATGGGGTCACCAAAATTGGACAAAAGAAGATTCGAAAAACATTGCCTGATCTGATGAGTCTCGATTTCTGCTGCAACATTCAGATGGTCGGGTAAGATTTTGGCGTAAACAACATGAAAGCTTGTATCCATCCTGCCTTGTATCAATGGTTCAGGGGGGATGTTTTCTTGACACACTTTGAGCCCCTTAGTACCAACTGAGCATTGTTTAAACGCCAACGTTTCCCTGAGTATTATAGCTGACCATGTCCATCCCTTTATGACCACTGTGTGCCCATCTTCTGATGGCTATTTCCAGCAGGATAACACACCATGTCACAGAGCTCAAATCATCTCAAACTGGTTTCTTGAACATGACAATGAGTTCACTGTACTCAACCAGCCTCCACAGTCACCAGATCTCAATCTAATAGAGCACCTTTGGGATGTGATGGAACGGGAGATTCGCATCATGAATGTGCAGCTGACAAATCTGCAGCAACTGCGTGATGCTATCATGTCAATATGGACCAAAATCTCGGAGGAATGATTCTAGCACCTTGTTGAATCTACTGTATGCCACGAATAATTAAGGCAGTTATGAAGGCAAAAGAGGGTCAAACCCAGTACTAGCAAGGTGTACCTAATAAAGTGGCCTGTGAGTATATACTGTATGTGTATAACTAAAAAAAACAAAATGATACTTTATATTTAAATTGTATTTTATACAAATACACACATAAAAATATATACATTTCAGTTTAGATTAAAATACTGTACATATATATGAAATGTTAAAATACTGCTTATCATTTATGTGTCCAGTAGTTTTTTCCTGCATGATTTTGCTTGTTTTT
The DNA here is from genome assembly GCF_963993115.1 of Abramis brama. Classification (NCBI taxonomy): domain Eukaryota; kingdom Metazoa; phylum Chordata; class Actinopteri; order Cypriniformes; family Leuciscidae; genus Abramis; species Abramis brama. The sequence goes on from NC_139974.1 coordinate 14,327,515, forward strand.
CTTTGCATGCGACCAAGATATAATCGCATCCTATTTATGCAGCCTTCTCTTTAGCCTATTATAAGGTTTGCTATAGTTGTTATTATTGCATCTAACTATCGCTCTACTACACCACTTCTGATCGTGTATATATATATAGGGCCCTTTCTCTTACATCGGCCTGAAATAGTTATATAATGCAACAGGTGAGAACGTCTTCAATGTGTCGAGTTGGCAAGGGGGCTTTGAGTTAAGACGTTAAGATATGTCGAGTAGTTCACACTACACAGAGCACAGATTCAATTTAGCACTTCCTCCGCGCCACCAGAAACCACGCGCAAGGCGTTTCAAACCACAGACTCCCAAACAGCGGCCGACACTTCCTCTCCAGCCTGCAGTCTATCTTATCTATCTTCTCATCTGTATCATCCTCGTCTGACTGGAACAAAGACAAGCGGCATCGCTGAAGTGGCACTGACAGCTTTGCAGGGGAAGAGTGAGGCTGCTCTGTGGGGAGAACTGGGAAAGTGTGCAGCCTGTGGCAGAAGGGAGACGCCAGCGTATCTTTCATGCCGCCCTCAGCCTTTAGCTCCGGGCTCCCACTCAGAATCACACACGCTCATGTCACCCTAAGGCAGCAGTCTCAAACACTTAAACTCAAACCCAGAGGTGTTTATGGAACTCTACTGTTCAGCCCAGTGTCTCCCTCATTCAATCCCAGCGACTGGCAGTCTGACTGCTGGTTCGGTTGGTGAGGTCTAATTATGTGTAGACACACTGATATGTTATATGTAGCGCTCACACACACATAGCCACAAATAGACAAACACATAAGGTGCACATGTTCCTAGAGCAAGTGAGATGTCGTGCTGCATGGTGCCTACATGGGCAGCTGCCTTCTAAGACAGAAACTAATTAGGAACACAATACATAAGCAGTGCCACATGAATAGCACTCCCCATAACTATTTTCAATGGAGTTCTCCATTAGCATTAGAGTTGCTGGTTTCTCGAGTTTTTCCCGAAATTTAAATATAAAGTATCATTTTGTTTTTTAGTTTTTCACAACTGGGAATGTATATGCTCACAGGCCACTTTATTAGGTACACCCTGCCAGTACTGGGTTTCTTCGTGGCATAGATTCAACAAGGTGCTGGAAGCATTTCTCAGAGATTTTGGTCCATATTGACTGGATAGCATCACGCAGTTGCTGCAGATTTGTCAGCTTCACATACAGTCAAACTAAAAATTATTCAGACATCATTTTTGATAGTGGGTGCAGGACACTATAGTTAATTTATGTAAATGAGAATAGCAAGGTGTCTGAATAAATTTTGGTTTGACTGTACATGATGCGAATCTCCCGTTCCATCACATCCCAAATGTGCTCTATTGGATTGAGATCTGGTGACCGTGGAGGTCATTTGAGTTTGGTGAACTCATTGTCATGTTCAAGAAACCAATTTGGAACTTACAAAATTTGGCTGCCAGGATCTTAACTGGATCCAGGACGGTTTTGGAATACTTGCATTGGCTCCCAGTCAGGTTCCGAGTTGATTTCAAAATTATGATGCTCACGTATAAAGCATTGCATTGGCCTAGCACCACAGTATTTAACAGAACTGTTACATCTTTATACTCCAAATCACAGATTAAACTCCTCACAATCGAACTTGCTGGTTGTTCCTCAAACACACTTAAGTTCTACACTTAAGACATATTTTTTTAAACTTGCATTTGTTTGTTGTTTATTTATTTTTTACTTTTATTAACTGTATTTTTATATTGAGTACAGCGCTTTGAGAAGCTTGAGAAGTTTATTATTAGTAGTATTATTAGCATTTTGTTAGCACAAACATTAGAGCATAGCGCTAGCAACACCAAGGTCATGGGTTCGATCCCAAGGGAATGCCTGAAGTGATATAGTGTATATTTTAAATGCAATTGTCACTTTAGAGGTCATTTACACAACACTGTTTTTAACTAAAAACTGAAAACTTTTGGCCGTTTATTTAGCCAACACGACAACCCTGTTTTGGGGGCCTGAAAATGCAAACTTTTAAAAACGGGATTCAAAGTGCAAGTTTTTGAAAACTGTTATCGTCTCTGTGTGAAGTACAAAAAAGCGAATTAGGCGTGTAGTGTTTCTTTATCGCCAATGCCAACTACTGGACCGGGATGCATAATAAAGCGTTTTTAGTCCATTTTCACAGCCCCATGTTGTAACACTGTTGTGGTCTTTGAAGGCACAAGACGAAGATGAGGGTAACTAAACATTGCCGTCTGTACGGGAAAAGCGCAAAGGAAAAACATTTCCATTTTTAGTGCATTGTTGTTGTGTAAACGTACCCTAAATGTCAATTAGAATGTTGCTAAGCTAACAGTAACATACTTAAGCAAAAACATACATAGCACACACAAATATTGGGTAAAATAACCCTTTTTTATTATATATATAACTGTATTTGTAAATAAAAAACGAGTGTTAAGTGTTAACTAAAACTATTAAAAGTTATCTGTAATTGAAACAAAGATTTAGAAACATATAAAAAACTAATAGAAATGACAAAAGTATATAATAAAATTACTAAAATGAAAATGAAAACTGAAAATATAAAAACAAAAGCTATTTCAAATATTAATAATACTATAATAGTATATAAATTATGCTAAAGAAACACTGAGAAACTTTGACTTTTTTTAACGAAATGCATTCTGGGATTGTCTTCTTTTTGAAAAATACATAGAATTTGTCCAAAATGTGGTATCTAAGCAGCTCACTAGGTTGTACATCCACATATTGGACACATGCACAAATCTTGAAATACACACAGAAATGCACATGTATATATATTTACAGAAACAAGAGCGCGCACACACACACTCCCACTCAAAGACAGACACCGCAGAAGAGTGGATTTCACAGCCATGGCAGCAGATGCTGCCGCACATGTGTCAATGTGCAGAAATGTCAGATATTAAAATCTTGTGACTCTCGGGGGGATCGGAGGGTATAATTTTGTCACCATTTCATTATGACTGTGAGATTGTAATTGTTGTGGTTTACCTGACACGAGTTTGGTGGCATATGTGTGTATTTGTGTGTTCTCATGTTCACACAATCGCGGTTTTGAAGGGGGGGGATGATGGCAGGCCTGCGGAGGAGGAGTGTGTGTGTGTGGGGGGGGGAACGCTGGGAACAGGGTTCAGACGGATCACCGCGCCCGTGCCGGGGTTTGAGTCGGCAGCGGGCAGATGGACCGCTGACACTGGCACAAGGAGAAAGTATAAAGTCGAGTAGACAGGAGGAAAAAAACGAGGGAGTCAAAAAATACATCATCATCATCCTCGCTGACACTCTGTTGGTCTTGACCTTAACAGGCTGGAGTGTTGTCAGACGCAGGCAGCAAGGCCTGATGGGAGAGTCAGGCATGTCTGTGGGCGCAGGGCTTCATTCGGCTGTAGGGGCTGCGCTGCATCTAAACTGCTCGGCGCTAAACACGTCTCTGCTCATGCACAAATAACAATCCAACCACAGCTGAGCCATCTTATTAAATATTTTAGAGGAGTGTGATCACACTGTCTCCACATTTACTGAGTTTTCATTGAATATTTGACAATTTCTGAAGCTTTTAACCAGAAGCATCCCGGTTTTATGAGGTAATATTTTTCCTCCACACAGTAAAATTGCTTTGCTAACCAACCTGAAATTGTGCTATTGTTTTTGAAAACCTAGATTGCGCTTTGCCAAAAAGCACATTTTCAACCAGTTTGTACACTGACACTGTACATAGATTAAACAACATGTAGACAGTCTCTGATGCTGTGATCTCATATGGCATACACAGGATTTCCCAATCTTGCATCTTATTGAGTCACCCAACAACAAGTGTTGTGTGTACTCGTTCCTCAGATGACACCAGGACGCTCAAATCCCACAGGAGACGGGTCGAGCTCTGATCTACACCAAACCTCATCTGATCACAATACAGACCTTCCATTCCTTTGCTGGACATCATAATTTCACACATACACACACCACGTTGTATATCACACATTGTCTGCAAACATTACTTTGAGCCCTCCCATATTATATCTGGGCCATATTTTACACTTTCCTCATTTGGAAGATCATTTAACGATTGTGCTTTTCATTTCTGTGCCCTATACTCTGCATCTTGAGGAAGTCCCCTATGAGGAGAGAAACCATTAAAGGTGTATTATAAAAATATTATTGACCTTTGAGAAGCGACACTAGACCAGACTCGGACTGTGTTTTAAGACTCGATGTCTGCTCCTTAGATTATCAACATATGCCAGTCTTAATAAATGTTCTGTCACTTTATTAAAAAATTTAAGTACAACAGTATAATTTTTACGATCCCATAAAGGTGAAGGTAGCACATAGTAATTTTTTCATGCACAGTGAACTTTTGAAGCACTCTGCAATAGGTTACGTAATTAATTTCTGCTTAGAGTGAACTACTGACCATATATTTTAGCTTTTTACTTGCACTCTTTGTAGTACAACCTTTTATCAGATCTTTCTTTAGTCATAGAGCTTTTTTTTAACTAAAAAAAAGTTACAAAATTTCATAAATTTCATCTAACAGTTAATTTTATAAACATAAAATTTCTCAAGAGCAATTTTTGAAGGGGACACAAATAAACAGCCAAAATTGTACTTGTATGGATATGTGTACAGTGGCAAACAACACAAAGCGATGGTTACCACACGGCCATATTATAATTATTAAATTATCTTGCGTCCACCACATAGTATTTTAGGTTTCGTCTGGGACAGAGGACGTCTCTTACATAGATATTCAACTGCAGCAAGCCCACTGATCTGCCACTTAACATCATACTGAGCAAAACCCAACACAACGGTAGATCTACTAATATTAGCCTTATTATCCAACAAGCTACCAAACAAGCTAGCTAAAGTTATAGTCACCAACATAGCAGACTCATGAAAAAATACATCGGTTAATCTGGTTGATTTATTTTTTTTTTGTTATGACTAATTTATTAATGATTAATCTATCATCTGTATTAAAGAGAAAAGAATCACTTCATCCAATGTTTAAAGTGAATAAAATAGCTTTGACAGCCTATTTACTGGAGTTCCACAACTACTGAAGAACTTTGTTCTTTCCCACTGCACTTGTGTGTATAAATGAGGTAAGGGTTACCAGGTTCACACAACAAAACCCAATTGCTACTCAAAACTAGCCCAATCACATTTTGAGGGTAAAATCCAAAATCGTATTCCAGGGGGTTAATAAATATTGTGTTATTGGTGTCGCTTCAACCCGCAGACAAAACAACCCGTGGCAACAGTGTAAAAGTAGCCTAATTCCACAGGAAAGCAGCACACTTTGCAACTCGGGAAAGTAGGTAGTGGACCAAAGCACTGTGAGGCAGGAGAGGGGAGACTCAATCTTTCTAAACTTTAAACACTTTTTTTTTGCCCCGTTTGCATTTGTATCGTTTTACTACTTACACAATTATTTGAAATATATATCATATTATTTACAATACACAGCATGGTTTTTAATTATATTTTTAGGGGGGGCAACCCTAAGATAGCCCTGGAGGATAACTAGGAGAGGCATAGGCAGGACAGGATGCCTCCAGGGCGGTACTGGTGATACAGGGAGCAAGGGAGGTGCTGGCAGTTTGGGGACCCACCAGGGCAGTGCTGGTTCAGGAAGCGGTGGCCATCTTGGTTGAAGACTCTGGTTTGGGTGTGGCGGCGGCCATCTTGGCCAAAGGCTCTGGCGTGGCGGCGGCCTCGACGGAACAAGACTCTGGAAGGGCAGCAGCCTCGACGGGACGAGACTCTGGAAGGGCAGTGGCCCTCTTGGTCGAGGGCCCACGGGCCGGAGCCGATGTGTGCGCTGCTCACACACACAAAACAGCCGTGGCGACCATGATGAGTGCTGCAGGCTCGGCAGGCATGACGTGAAGAGACTCAGACTTGGCAGGCATGAGACTCAGGAATGGCGGCCATCTTGTGACGTGGCTCTGGATTTGGTGGAGGGGTGTTGGTAGGCTCTGCGAGGCCGATGGTGAATGCAGAGTTGGTGTTTACCAGCACCCACTCCACACATGCAGTGAAATCTCCCTGAGGACCGCTCCAGGACTGCTCACTGAGGCTGGAGATGTAAAACACACACAGCGAGCAGTCGGGATAGTGTGTAAGGCATGCCAACTCCAAGAAATCCCTGGTATGAGACTCCAGGGAGCGGTCCTTCTGCTCCAGACATAGCAGAACAACGGCGGGAATGTCCATGGTGATGGTGGAAAACAAACAAAAGAAAACACCGCAAAAAATAAACTGTTATGGGTCTTGTATTCTGTTACGGGTGAGGTGGTTAAGATATAGCGCACAACGAAAGAGATACAATAGGATACTTTAATTCAATAGGATACCAGAAAAACCAACAACCACAAATCACTGATAACCATATATATATAAGAACAGGAACAGGGAGAAACAGGCTACGTTTACACGTGGCCGGTTATTTTCATAAACGGACATTTCACCCTCTCCGGTTTCAGAAAAGTGTTCGTTTACACAAACCCCTGTATATGTCGTCAAGAGCATGCCAAACCTGTAGGTGGCAGTGTAACGAGAAGCTCAAGCCCATGTTAGCCAATCAGAATCACGAAAATATTGGTCGCACCTTTGACGCAGTGCAAGTTCTGTCGCATACTGTGAGGCCGACTGCCTAAAACTCTGTTTTTCTCAGTTTACATGCAAATGTGCAAACAGAGTTTTCCAAAATCTCCACTCTGGCTGGAGTTTTTAGAAAGAATCGTTTTCAGAGGCGAATTCTCCATTTGCGTGTAAACGAGGGGCACAACCGAAGGAAAATGTCTCTGTTTTTCAAAATAACCATGTACGTGTAAACGGGGCCACAGAGGGCTTAAATACACAGAGAACAGATCAGGGAAACGAGACACAGCTGGGGCAAATGAACTCAATGACAGTAACCATAGTAACTAACAAGATACAGCTGAACCGAATGAACTAATGAAGGAGGAGTGGCTAGAAACTGAACAATGAACACAGAGGAAGTCCAAACACAAACAGAAACGTGACACAGCCTTGGTGAGCATAAGAAATATCTATCAAAAACAAAAAAATCTTACCGACCCCAAACTTCTGAACCGTAGTGTAACCATTACTTTTCTGTTATCAGAGCAGTTATGATGTCATACACACAAAAAAAGATAATCTTAAAGGGATAATCCATCCAAAAATGAAAATCCTGTTGTTATTTACTCACCCCATGTCATTCCAAATATTCTTCATTTTTTTTATCCATACAAAAGATTGTCAATGGGCTCCACTGTTGTTTGGTTTCCAACATTCTTCAATTAAAAGTAGTAATATACACCTGCAAGACAATGTGACAAAAACAAAACAAAAAAACAAAAAAACAAAAAAAACAAAAAACAGAAATGTGCATTTTGTCACACAACACCAATTCTAGTTGGAACAATTAGCTTGTTACTAGAAAAGCTTCACTGGAAACAGCCAAACTAATGTCACACTACTAAAAAAACAGAGTTAGTAGAATGGCAATTTCTAACTATAGGTTACTCCCAACACTGGTCCTGGAGCACACATTATCAAACAATCACAGGCTAAACCTAATCAACACTTACCTCTAAAAAATTATACCTGATCCCAAATGTGTACTTATACGCGTGGGATGCCTTTTACCAGTGAAAAATTCCTTGTATGTTAAGTATACTTTCATCAAAATTCCGGCCAGTTGATAATACCTAGAATATCAAAATTGACTGCTGGCAGTAGATCCTTTTCCTATTTAGCACCAAAACTTTGGAGCAGTCTTCCTAACATTGTCCGGGAAGCAGACACACTCTGTCAGTTCAAATCTAGACTAAAAACACATCTCTTTGACCTAGCATACACATAACACATTATAGATTTTTATAATTCAGTGTTAAGCTGCATAGATTAGGTCAGCCGAAACCGGGAACAATTCCCATAAATCCTAATGTACTTGTTACATCATAAGAAGGATGGCGTCTACGCTAATATTAGTCTCTCTGTTTATCCCGAGGTTTACCGCAGTCCGTCGGATCCAGGCCGTATCCAGATTTGATGAAGGACACAATAACAACGCAGTCCTGAAGTGTCAACTTGTCTCTCCCCTGTGAAGGCCTCCTTCCCTTCCCTTTACCTCTGTACAGATAAAACGTTGTCGGGATAATTTCGATTCACGTAGCTACGCGGAAGCGATAAATAATTCTTTATTATAAATTTTTAAGGCCAGACAAATAGTTTGTTGAGGGTTGGTTTGTAAAGAAGGACTACACACCTCCGTACATATATATTCAAATGGGCATAGCTATAGACTAAACACGTGATGGGCATGTGCACGCCGTAGGCGTTTTGGCAGGTTTGCGTTTTTGAGGTTTGCACAGAGATAACCGTTTTTTCAAAACATTTCAAGGCTTGCACCTTGGAATCTATTTCAGGGTTTGCGTTCTCGAGCCACCAGGCACTGTTTTGTGCGGATGAGCGGGCCAGAGCGCGCTGAGTATTTTCTGTTAGAACGGTGTCGTGTTAGCGGCCCCTAAGTTAATAACTAATGATCTTTGCAACGGAAGTGAATCAATCAAAACTAACTTTAGCTGGACAATAACTTTATTCTAGAGCTGCTATAAAGCCAAACAATCTCTGTTAGTATAATTTCCTATTATCACTGTAAAGCTGCTTTGAAACAATCTATATTGTTAAAAGTGCTATATAAATGATGGTGACTTGACTTCCTTGGCCAATAAAAGCTGATAGATTGATTGATTGATGTTGAATTGCACAGAGGCTATTTTGTTTTCCCTCTATGCCAACAATTTATTTGATTTGCAAATATCATATGTGTGAACTGATTGCTACGACCTTTATATATTATAATGTCTGACCACAGCATTTAAAGCTGCTTATGATGACATTAAGACATTGTATCAAATAAGTTTAGGTCTTAAAACATGCTCTCAAAACTTGTAATCTCATTAAAAGACTCAAACAACGGCTGTGTCTGAAAAATTTAGGCAGCTTACTTATTGCCTCACTGCCTTGTCAGGCAATGACTTTGTAGGCAGCGTTTGCGCACAAAGGTACCTCACGAAACAGATTTCGGACAGATTTCTGAAGCTGCATAATGGTTTAATGATCTACAGCAAAATAGAGCGAGCTTTGGTGTAAACTAAGCAAATATTTAATTACTACAATAGTAATTCATTGCTAGAAATGACATTAGAAGTGGAAAACGTTGGTCAAAAACAAACAAACTGACCAACCACAACTTTCAGATGTCATCTTTATTTTATAGCTCAACTGTCACATGTAGTGACAGTTACACTGTAGTGAAGAATACATCTACACTGCCTTCAAAGATCGATCAGATGAGGGTATTTCAGGAGACAGGAAGTGAAGCATTAGATTCGGACATGCCTTGATGCCTTCCAACCTTGGAATGCATCCTCCGAAGGCAGCATTTTTAAGCTTTCGGACACAGCCAATGATTTAGTTGAACTTTTCACAAATTGTGAAATTCTTTATGTTTCATGATTTCAAATGATTAGACATGTTTTGGGGTTTTTTTATATTACATTTCATTTAACCATTAAAACAAAATCCAGAAAGAAAAAAGAAACAGATTTCAAAGGGCCCTACAGTCTTTTGGCTATCGGGGGAGTGTTCCTGTACATACTGTAAATCAATTTGGACAACTAGCATCTGCTAAATGACAAATAACCATATCCATTGGCTTCCTCAGTCCCTGCCCAGCTTTCTGTAACAATGCTTCAGATCCTCCCTCTTCTATCATCCCTTCTCCCCGCACACAATATGCTAAACACGGCCTTAAACAAACACATTTACCGTTCATGCTCCCCCATGTAGTTCAGCTGAGCATCTGTATCTAATCATTTGTCCACATGGAGCCTAAACGAGAGAGAAACAGCGGGGCGATCAAAGGCAGTGCACCGCACGATAGTGTGAGATCAGGTCGATTTTTTTTTTTACCAATAGGAAACGGGGAGTCCAGGGCGCGGTTGCTTTTATGGTCCGCCTTTATAGTGCAAAAAAGACAGTGAATAAGAGAGAGAGAGAGAGAGAGAGAGAGAGGAGTAAGTGTGGTATGAGTTAGATCCTGTTCTCCATGGCAACGTGTGGAGAGAGATAGTAAGTGGACGCATGAGAGGGTGTAATGAGAGGTCATCCACAGGCCAGAGACAGGCCACGGGGACAAGAGGATGAGGATTCCCCCTCCCCAACACGCTCCCAGTCCTCCCTACGTATTTCATATACTTTTTCTCCATCTCTTTGATCCCACTTCTAACAGTTGGTGGGTATATCTAGCTCTGACATTTCTGCTTCTGTGTTGAACCTTAGTCAAATCTCTCTTTTTTACTCTTTAAAAAATGACAAGGGAGTTACTGACTCCTAAAGCGAAACATTTAGGAGTCAAGTGGATTTGTTAGTTGACAAAATCGCTAGATAAAGAAAGTTGTTTAGAAGCGATTCAGTTCATTGGGTGCATAGTTTCTTCTTCTTTTAACAATTTAGTAAATAAACTACATGATTTGAGTTACTGTACACTACCATTTAAAAGTTTGGGGTCAGTTCTTATAATAATAAGGGATTTATTCCTGTGATCATTACTTTAGTCTTCAGTCACATGATCCTTCAGAAATCATTCTAATATGCAGAATTGGTGCTTAAGAAACATTTTTTATTATTATCAATGTTGAAAACTGCTGCTTTTGATATTTTCGTGGAAACCAATTTTTTTTTTTCAGTATTCTTTGATGAAAATAAAACAATAATAACAGCATTTATTTGAAATACAAATCTTTTTTTTAAATTACAATTGCCTTTACTGTCACTTTTAATTGATTGAAGGAGTCCTTGGTGAATAAAAGCATTAATTGTATTCACCAAAAACATCTTATAAACTAGGATGTTTTTCTACATGTATTATGTATAGGTTAAATTTGTTGCAGTCACTCTTTTTTGTAAAAATATTTCTGCCAATAAAAAATAAAAAAAACAGTAAAATGTTGTGAAGATTATGGTTTCAATGTTACCAAACAAGGTTTCTGTTACAGTAAATTCAACCTTACAAATTGACATAAAAATTGTGTTTTTAGAATATCATAATTTTTAATTACACACTGTCATATGACGAACCAGTCACAAAACTAAAGTAGTCTATACATTATGCAGAAACAGTTCACACTTCTCCCACATAACTGAAAACTGATTTGCGGTTCAATAAGGGAGTCGGCTGTGAATTAAGGAAAGGTTCTGAACGATTCACTGACTGGGTTTGGAGAATCTTTTTGACTGACTCTATAAAGGTAAATGATGCCATAAAGAATCGCATGCACAAGGTAAGATTTGTGAAAGTGTACATAAGATTGCAAGCGTAAATAAAATTTGCGTGTGCAAGAGAAAATTTGTAAAATTATTTGCTGCATTTAACTGTTATTCGTAAGTGTAATGCATGAAATGTGAAACTGCAGCTTCATGCTTACGCAAAATAAATAGGAATGTATTCTTCCATTTTTCCAAATGACTTGTGTAAATGAGTATAATTTACACAACAAGTCATTTAGACATTTGCAACAGTTTATTTTTTTACACAAAGGTCAATCTGTTTAGCAGTTCCTGACTCTGTTGTTTTCGGTTGCAAATTGCTGTTCACATTGCAGTGCTTTTGGCCGTATTTGTGCGAAAAAAACCGTACCAAAAGTGTAAGCGCGGAAAAATGGAAGTCAGAAGAATGCAGATCCTATTTATTTTGCATAAGCATGAAGCTGCAGTTTCACAATGCATGCATTACACCTACGAATAACAGTAAAATGCTGCAAATATTTTTTTCTTACACTTGAAAGGCGATTTACACCTTTACAAATCTTCTCTTGCACACGCAAATTTTATTTACGCTTGCAATCTTATGTACACTTTCACAAATCTTACCCTGCGCATGCGATTCTTTATGGCATCATTTACCTTTATAGACTCCTTCAAATTAACCAGCATCATTTGTCCGTGAATTCAGTGTGCAAGAAACAAAGGCTCACACTCTAACGAGATGATTATCTGATGAAACTGTTTATATAGGTGTGCAAAGTTGTCTCAACTAACTAGACTTTATATTATTGCTACACATTTTTTGTAGTATTTGTCACATCCCTGGATTGAACATCAAAATGCAACTTCTCTTTCGATCTCTCTTGCTGTAACAGTTCATCGCAGCTGAAAATAGAGTCAGTAGCCGCGTTTCCACTGTCGGGCCAGGGCCGGGCCGTGCTAGTGCGTGCCAGGGCCAGTCGCGTTTCCACTGTCACTTCCGGGGCTTGATCGGGGCTTACTCGGGGCCAACGGCCAGGATTTCTGGCCCGTCGAATACCTTGGGCCAAAGCGGGCCAGCTCGGGCTAGAGGAGTGGTTACGAACAGAGGCGGAGTTCACCTGAGTCGGGAGACGGCAGCGCCGGATGATTCTGTCAGCATTAAAGACTTTTAAAATAATTTAACTCGCGTTCATGTTTGAATGCCTTCTGTTTGTGAGGCAAAAGACTATGCGTGCTAACCATTACCATAGTAAACATAGTAAACGCTTGAAGAATAGCATAGTAAAAAAACATAGTGAACGCTTTAAGAAATCCGACCAATCATAAAGGCTATCACAGTCATGTTTTTATTTTATCTGTCAGTAGCCTACGTCTCGTCTCTTTATACCGGACTATCATAAAATAAAGCAACTTTTTTTCCGGGAGCTTCCTCTGTTTCTCTGACTGAAAATATCTGTACGTTATGGGAGTCGAGAGAGTGCTAAAGCTCCTCAGGTCGTACTTTTGGTGGCATATATTTGTAGAAATGATCATTCTTTCTAAATGTGATGTAAATATGTCCTGTAACAGATAAACAGAAACAGACGCGACTGAAGAAGTAAGTGTGTCCTATACCTCCTCTTTTGTGAAATAGACCTAACGGTAATTTATTTCTGAGTGACTAATGTGCAATTTTGACATAAATTAATTCATTATGATCAGTGTAGGCCTATTACTTTTTATTGTAAACCTGTGGTAAAACATCCATGCTTGGGTTTTAAATATTCAAGTAAACAACAAAAATGCCAGCAAACGGCCGCTTTTATCATGTTTTCAACGCTGTTTCCAGTGATTTCTGATTAGTTTTTTGATAAAACTTCCATTTTTTGGTGAAATGATGGGTTAGTGTGACGTTGTTCCAGAGAGGCGTGTTACGGGCGTGTTTTAGTCAAGCGGTGTGGAGCTTCTGGCCCGACAGTGGAAACGCAGGCCCGGTGCTATTAGCCCGAGGCTATTAGCCCGGCACGGCCCGTTTAAAGCCCTGGCTCGCACTGGCCCGACAGTGGAAACGCGGCTAATCTGTCACAAGCTAAAAGAGCGCCCCACATTGGCACCAGTGGAGGACTTCAAAGGCAGGCCACTCAGGTAAGAACCCCAGAAAGAGTCTACATTAATCTAGGATGCTTCTTCTAGCTGAGCATCTTGAAAGAGATTACATTAACTCCAGGTGCAGGTTCCCTACAGTTTGCATAAAGTTTTGTCACTGTTACTTTAAATAAACAATTATTTGGTGACAACTATCATAATAATTACTGTAATAATTCTTATTTAGTCAAAATAATAATGAGACGAAGAATGTTGAATAAAGGCTCTCTGGAATTCTTCATTCCAGACTCTTCTGAGGTCAAGTAACCAATTTGCATGTCTCTCATTTTACTCTGTTCTCTATGGACTTTTTACCTCAGAATTGTGAGATATAAAGTCACAATTGCGAGTTATGAAATGCGTGATATAAAGTCGCAATTGTGTTATAAAGTGAGAATTGCGTGATATAAAGTCGCAAAAGTCATGCAATTCTGACTTTATATCTCCCAGTTGCGTGTTATAAAGTCAAACTTTATATTTTACAAACTTATAATTGCATGATATAAAGTCGCAATTGCATGTTAAAATGTCAGAATTGTGACTCGCACAGAACTCGCAACTCTGAGGAAAAAAGTAACTCTGTCTTTTTTTTCCTTAGAATTAGACTTTATGACTCGCAATTGCGAGTTTATATCTCACAATTCTGAGAAAAGATGTCAGAATTGCGAGATATAAACTCGCATAGAATGAAAATAAAACTTCTGATGTGTTGTAGCTGTGGCTCAGCGGTCAGTGCACTACCATTGAGCTGTGATTCTCATGTGGGCGATGCATTCTGTCCATCATTCCCTTTCTCACCATAATTTTCTGCCCTCTCTATACTGCTTATATAAATATGGCCCCTCCAAAAATAATGGATACAACAAGAAAGTGCTTATATTAGAGAGTACTGTAATGACAAATAGTGCTGTAGAAGATGAAGATAAAGTAAACTGAAGACAGAGAGAGAGTGAGAGGAGAGGGAGGAGGAGAAACACAGCAGAAGTGATATTTTGGCATATAATTGTTATTCATGAAAATATTTTAACATGTCGTAAGTACTTGCTAAATCTGGTTCCTCAGGTTCCACTGACAGATAGCTTTATCAGTTTCACTGGTGTCACCCCAATGTGTGATCTCTGCTGAGGCTCAGAGCCGACCTGAATAACTGCTAACAGGATCTCTCAGCCTTTAAAATGGTAGGAGGCAGATCTTGTTGGACAAACAGCGCTGAGAGAACAAATGTTGGCAGTATCTAAAAGAAGAAGCTAATGAACACTAGGGGATTTAACAAACACGTTAACGAATGAGGAGAGAGAGACGGAAGGTGTAATCAGTAAAAAGGGACTCGCATTCTCTTTTGTGTGTAAAAATGCGAAACCGTTTTAATCTGCTTCCTGTGATAATTGGTTTCTGATGCGCCATTTATCTTTATCTCCTCTTCTCCCTCTTTTTTTTCCTTCTCTCTGTCTTGCTGACACGGTTAAGTCTCCATCCCCTAGGTATTTTAATTAGTGTAACGAGATCCAATTTGACAAATCTCAAGATGTGATGAAAACAAAAAGTGTTTAGTCTTGATAGCTTGTTACATACCTGACAATTTCCTTTGTCGTCGAGTGGTGGGGTTCTAAAAGTGACACTTTCTGTTGTGTTCGTATGTTCAGTGCTTGTGTTTCCTAGAAATAAATGAGAGCTGCAGTTTTGTATTCAATCATAGCAATATTTGATATGCACCCAAATGTATCAATCTGTGTCCCATTATAAGTATGCATATCACTGAGATTTATTCAAATTTAGAATTACAATCTCAACATTAAAAACAAACAAACAAACAAATATTTGCAGGCCTGCATTAAGTTGAACCAATGAGCTCTAAAAATAAACACAAACAAAGTTCCTGCTATCATGACACGTTCTGTCATACTGCCGAACTTTAATGAATTTTGAAGCCTACGTGCAGCTGCCAGAAGTAAAAAGATAAAGGCAGGCTATAAACGAACTACACCATGGTCCCACGACTTCAACATCTCTACTACTATGCGTCTGACTTCAGTTTTTATCTGAAAAACATTTACTTGAGTTAGAATAGTTTATAAGAGCACAATTATAAGCATAATGAGGCTGTAAAAGTGGACTGAGTTTATCAGTTCAGCGTGAAAACGTTTAATGTCCCCGACAGTCTCTGTAGTCCCATTTAGCCACTTGTTAGCAACCACCTTTTTCAAGACATGTAACGGCTTCAAAACATCACAAATGGGGAAATACTGATGTATTTTATGTCGTAGAATACAGCGTGAAAGTATCTTGAGGAGTATCTTTGGGAGGCGATGCTTGAAACTGGCGATGGTGGAGGTTTAGACGTTCCGGGCTTATAATTACAATAAAAATAATAATGAACAAACAAGCGAAGATGACACACAAGTATATTCAAGCAAAAGACAGCTTATCTTAGTTCTGTGAAGCACAGCAAAACCAACGTTAGTCGCGTATCGAAAAGAAATAAAGCAACCTCGGCATCCGTTTTAAGGCCTTCCCGCACCTTAGGGTCTCTATTCCAACGCTGGAAAGCAATTCCGATATTAACGCGGGTCCTACGACTTGCCTCGTAACCCTTCTTTTTAAAGTTATATTCCCCTAGCCTTTTCCTCTTTTGTATTTTCTCTGCCATCTGTCAGCATCCACCATCCTGTTTGTCTCCGGGCCTCTAGAGGTCACCTGTGTTCCCCTCTGCTTTAGTTCTTCCTTGTTAGCGTTATCCAGGTCACCTGTGCCTTGTTTCCTCTAGAGTATTTAAGATGTGTTTTTTCCCCTTGTTCCTCACTTGGTTTTTGAGTCCTGGCTATGTGTCTCCTTGCTGTGACTCTTGAGTCTTTTCAAGTCATCTAAGCTATCCCAAGCAAGCTATTCTGAGTTATTTGATTGTTTTTTTCTCCCCTCGTGGAGTTATTTTACACTACTGACCCCTTTTGAATGGTAGTGTATATATTTTGTTATTATGTGTCAATGTGCCACTCAAAGCATCAGATTTGAGTTATGGAGGGAATGTGAGGTCTGACACAAATTGTATATTTCAGATGGCTTTATTTATGTCTTGCTACAAAGTTACACAGAGCCTCCTCTGTGGCTAAGTGGTAGAACACTCACTCTTCACACCTGAGACCCGAGTTCGAGCCCAGCTTGTGACGCCATCTATCTCTTTCTATATTCGTTCGGCTAATGTCTGTCTTGACTGAGCTCTCTCTCCTCCCCCATGGGCATGAGTGTACACGCCCCTTACTGCTGATTGGCTACAAGTGTGTTTTGGTGCTCGGTGTGATCCACTTTTCAACAGCGTTTTTCAAAAATCGTTTACTGCACCTTTAATCTGTCAATTATATATAAAAAAAAAATGATTTATTTATTTTTAATTTAATTATAATTAAATTGATAATGTATTCCTACATTTTAGGGGGCACACATAGTCCTCTATAGCAGTGGATCTCAACCTATTTGACTTCAAGGCCACTCATTGTCCGCAACTATCTTTGAAACAGATAAAATATTTCAAACTGTTTTTTTTTTCTTTGGAATAACATGCACTGTGACAATAAAAATACAATAAAAGTGTGTATTAGAAAAGTAAATAGGGTACATTTTAATTCACTTTAATTTAATTTTAACACTTAATTTTAGACACATGTTCAAATAAAGACTTCGGGAATATGAGAGCCAGGGAAAGTGGAGACGTCTCTCAGCCTGCAGTGTCTCTTTTTGACGTGTCGCCAACAAACCGTCCCTGACAGCCTCCAGCCCCACTGGCCATTGTTCCCCCTGATTAATTGAGATGCGCAAACATTGACAGAACTCATTTACTGTTTTGGAGAGGTGTGTTCCTGTCCGCATTACACAAATTGTTACAACAATACAAACACACTTGCGAATGCACACTCACACACGCAGAAACACAGGCTGCACCATTCATGCTTGATGCACTGATTGCTTTTTAAACAGAGAACCTGTTTGAGGCATTTATGTGGATGCTGAAACACGATTTGAGATTGATTAGATTTAAAGAGTGTCAGGCTTTGAAAAGAGCTTCCGCTGCTTTTTAGACTGACAAGTTGTGCTTCGTGCTTGGCGCCCTGAAGAACGGCAGGGCAGCTAAAGCAGAATTTAGATTATTACCACCTCAAACCTCAGGAAAACTAGATTCTTAAAGGATTATTTCATTAATTTTCTCATCCACATGTTGTTTCAAACCCATATTACTTTTTTCCTCAGTGGAACACAATAGAAAGAATCTTGAGCAACTTACTGGTTAGGGGTGTGCCATATCATACCGTCCACGATAATACCGGTATAAATTTTTACATGATGAAAAAGTGTCATATCGCGATATCAATGATATAGCGACGCAATGACGTATGGCGCATTTACGTTCCCTAGCGCGCACAACAACAACACCTGTCTGAGAGTAAGAGCAGCCTGTCAGCGCTCTCTGAGAGATAGTTGCACTGCATGCATACATAGAGTACAGCTCGCGAGTAACAAAAGTTATTTTTCGCGGATTATATCGCTTTAATGGGGGGAAAAACGCAAAATTGTGTAAAACTTCCGGTCTTGGTAAGTATACTCATAAACAGTCGGTTATGTGTAAAACGCATGTGACAGTGTGACAGACAGTAGGCTATAATGAAAACAGCAATGGATCCGTGCACTAGCTGTAAAAGTGACATAGGCTATGTGTCTGTCATTAATGTTGTCGTCAAAATAACAAAAGATAGCTTTAATTGTAATGAATGAGAATTATTAGCCTATGTATTTAATTTAGTCAGGAATCAGAACTAAAAGACTATGTGTTATTTTACATTTGATTACTTTATTCTGTTTCTGTAGTATTTCTGAATACTGGTGTTAGACCTACACACATTTAACATTTAATTCAAAGATTGAAATCAAGCTTCCTTGTGTTGTGTAAACTCTTAACAACAAAACGCAATGAGTGAGCAAACATTTAGGTGAGATAAACATAATAAGAACATTAAAAAAAAAAAAAAAAAAAAAAAAAAAAATGTCTAGCCTATATCGTCATAAATATCATTATCGCAAATATTCTTGAAATATCGTGATATAATTTTGAGGCTATATCGCCCACCCCTATTACTGGTTCTATTTCTGTGCAGTTACAATGTGGGCTAGACTGGAGATTTCAAGTTTCAAAAAGGACACAAGAATACCATAAAAATAACGTAAAGTAGTCCATTGCATTTATATATATATTCCAAATCATCTGAAGCCATATGACACTTTTGTGCAATAAAAAACCAAACAAATTAAAACCGGTTAGTCACTAATATAGTCTTTCACTCCAGTGAGCTGTAAACTGCCGTGTCTAGATCACTGAGTCATTGAGCTGAACTCAAGAACCAGATCAGAGCAATTTGTGAAAGAATTACATAATGAATCAGCTGATTCTTCGAAAAGATCCAACTAATTAATTGGACATTGCCACTTTTTTCATGAACTCTCATGAATTTGCCATGGGAAACAAGGGTGGCTATTGACATTTTTAGTGGATAATGATTGAAAGGTCTGTCTTTTCATTGCACAAAGTTATCATATGGCTTCAGAAGATTTGAAGTATGGCTCACCGTTCATGTTAATCTCTTATGATCTTTTCATTGTTCTCATTCACTTTCATAACATGGAAAAAAGTGGACAGGATATTCTTCAAAAATGTATTGTTTGTGCTAAAAAAAAGAAAGAAATTCATACAGATTTTGAAATAAGTTGAGTAAGTAATGACAGTTTTTATTTTTGGACGAACTATCCCTTTAACTAGAGAATCCAAAATCATGAATATGTAGGAATTTGGAAACTTTGACTGACATTAATATCTTTGATTCCAACTCCCAAGAAGAATACAACACACTAATATTGTACCAGAAACACAATCCCTCTCTCCTTTTAGTCCTCTCTCTGCCATCTTTCTTACCCCTCATTTCTGTGTTATGGCTGAAGCAGGTCCACAACCCCTTCAGCACACTTCTTTATAAGAAACAAAGACCTCCATGCCATTCTTTTCCATTCTACCCCTTTCTACATCTCTCTCTCTCTCTCTCTCTCTCTCTCTCTCTCTCTCTCTCTCTCTTTTACCCCCCATCTCTGCTTCGGCTGCTGTCATACTCTTCTCATTAATTCCAACCTGTCATCCGGTCGCCTGGCTGTATCTCCCTGCCAGGTGACAGCTTTCCAATGACTGACAAAGGCTCTTTAGGTGATACAGAAGATCTTTCGCAGAGTGAGTTTTGTAAAGTGCCCCTCAAATGTCACTTTTTCCCCCTCAGAGCTTGAAGCTGAGGTGAGGGCCCTCACTCGTGTGTTCAGCAGGCCAGAACAGTAAACAGAACTGAGGCCTTTTACACCAGACTGAGGGACGGAGCTCAATCAAAGCTCCTCTCTGCTCTCATGGGCCACGTCTCTTCCAGGAAAGGTCCACTGAAAGTGCTGCTTTTGATTTAAATTACGGCAATACACTGTCAATACAACAGTTACTTGCAACTAATTTGGACATGCAGCATTCCAGTGCGCTGATATATATTTTATAACATTTGGATCTAAATCCAAAACATCAGATATGAATACAGTATATACACATTAAACAATACAGTCACATGTTTTGTACCTGAATGAATCAGTGTTTTTTTTTAATGAACGGGTTGAATGAATGATATAAATGACTCACTCAAAAAAGTCACTTGTTTTGTTCCTAAATGAAACAGTGTTTTTGAATGAATCTGTTGAGTGAATGATTCAAATGATTCCCTCATTAATAAATAATAAACAATAAGACTCAAAGACAGATATAAACAATCCAAAGTGTCATTTATTGAACAGATAGATGAATGGCAGAGTTCAGATGAGTAAATGGCACATAAACAGTTACTGAGGGAATGCTGGTGAATCAGATATGAAGTCCACTCCTAGGTGTGACCAGGGTCGAAAGAGGACAGGAAGCAGAAGAAGTTTGCCTGATGGTAAGTGGCGAGGGGTCTTTGACATGGCACACTCTGACAACCTTGAATAAAGCTTTTGTCATCCTGTGCCATCTCTGGCCACCAGAAATGTTCTTGTAGTAGCGAGAGGGTCTGATTGGTCCCAGGGTGGCCAATGCTCACTGAACAGTGCATTGACTAGAAATGAGGAAATCTTTGTTAATTGGGAACATAAGTGCGGCCAGCAGGGCATCCCGGTGGAGCAGGTTCCGTGGCTGTGGTCTCAGCAATTCTCTCATCCAGGGACCACAGTATCTGGCTGACGATGATGTTGGAAGGCAGAATGGGTTTGGGATCTTCTGGGATTTCATCAGAAGCATAGAAACGTGACAGAGCATCGGCTTTGGCATCTTTGGTCCCTGGACGATAGGAGATTACAAAATTGAAGCTGGTGAAGAAAAGTACCCATATTGCTTGTGGTGGATTCAGCCATTTTGCATCTCTGAGGTATTCGAGGTTGTGATGGTCAACGAGGACAGTGAAAGGATGATGAGCTCCCTCCAACCAGTGTCTCCACTCTTCAAGTGCTATTTTATGGCCAACAACAACAACGGTTCCTGATATCATAATTCTGCTCCACTGGGGTAAGTTTTTTGGAGAAAAAGGTGCATGGATGGAGAAGGGAAGGCTTCCCCTTCCACTCCGGTGGCCAAGGCCTCGACTTTCACTACGACTGGTTTCTCGGGATCTGGATGAGTGAGGAGGGGAGCCATGCTATAGGCTTGTTTAAGGAGTTGGAAAGACTGGGTGGCTTCGGTACTCCAGGACAGAGACTTGGGCTCTCCTTTCAGCAGGGATGTGGGTGGAGCTGTCATGGTGCTGTAATTCATTATGAATCGTCGGTAGAAGTTGGAGAAACCAAGGTGCGTACTGCTTGTTCCAGGATTACACCAAGATGACATTAATGTAGATCAGCATGAAGCGGTGAACTCCCAGAACACCTCATTCATGAATCCCTGGAATTCGGAGGGGGTATTGACCAGCCCATACGGCATGAGGCAGTACTTGTGGTGGCCCATAGGTGTCACAAATGCAGTCTTCCACTTGTCCCTCTCATGTATCTGGATAAGGTTATAGGCGCTTTGGTGGTCCAGCTTGGTGGCTCCAAGCTGCTGGGATGAGGGGGAGAGAGTAACTATATTTCACTGTGATGTTGTTGAGTGCCTGGTAGTCTATGCAAGGTCACAAGCCTCTGTCCTTCTTAGCCACAAAGAAAGTTGAAGCGCGGATGTAGCCTTGTTATAGAGCCTCTTCCACATACTCATCCATGGCCTTTTGTTCAGGGAGTAAAATTGGATTTTCCCACAGAGCACTGGCTCACCCGGAAAAAGGACTATGGCACAGTCCCATGGTCTGTGGGGTGGTAGTTGAGAGGCTCTTTTAGGGCAGAAGACATTTAGCAGACGCTTTTGTCCAAAGCGACTTACAAATTAGGACTAAATTAAGCGAGTCATCATGAAGAGGCAAAAAACAACGCAAGAAGTGCTCAAAATACGAAGTTCAGGCATTATTCAGAGTAGCATAAGCCCGATAAGCGAGGTTTTAAAGGGAAAGGAAAGGGGTTTTTTTTTGGGGGGGGGGGGGGGGTTATGCGGTTAAGTGCTCACGGAAGAGATGGGTTTTCAGCTGTCTTTTGAATGTTGTCAGGGATTCTGCATTCCGGATGAGGGTGGGGAGAGTAACTATATGAATGAGAATGTTCTGGAAAGTGATTTTGTGGCTTTCTGTGATGGAACCACGAGACGTCGCTCGTTGACCGATCGTAGGCTTCTGGTAGGGATGTAGACTCATAGGAGTGAGTGAAAGTAGGAGGGAGCTGAGCCTGTGATAGATCTGTAAGCAAGCGTCAATGCCTTGAACTTGATGCGAGAATCGAGTGGTAGCCAGTGCAGTGAGATGAACAGAGGAGTGACGTGGGCCCTCTTGGCCTCGTTGAAGACAAGACGAGCTGAAGCATTCTGAATCATTTGTAGAAGTTTGGTTGCACATGATGGAAGTCCAGCCAGAAGAGCATTGCAGTAGTCAAGCCTAGACTACTAGGACGTCTTTGAAGTGGTAGTAGCAGGGTGGAATCTCAACAGACTGTTTTTCTGCCAGGCTTTCGATAGAGGTGGATTTTATAGAGATGGTCTTGGATCGCTGGAGACACGGACTGGGATGGCTGGGAAAACAGTCAGGGAAGCAACAGTCACCCCTCTTCAAGATGTCTCAGTTCTTCCAGGACATGATGGGATCATGCTTTTCGAGCCCTGGGCGCCCTGACAAAATACCGGAGGTGGATTTCTACAGAATCAGGAGTTCGGTTTATTCTATGTGGAGGTATCCAACTTGCAGCTTGACAGGATCCACACAATGAAGGATAGCTTTTCGGCTGAGAAGTTTAACAGTTATTATTCGCATGTTGCCCAGTCACATAGGTTTTTCTCCTGGTTCTGGAGTTCCGGATTGTACTGGCTGGCAGATGTTATAAGAGGACTACATGGCAAATCAATCTTCCATACACTTCCTCATATGTCGAGCGACACACAGAGATAACTGAATGAAATGCTCCAGCCACATTGTGTCACCGTAAGCAGAGAGATGCAGCTGCAGTGATGGTTTGAGTCCTTGCCGGTAGGTGGTAAGTAGCTCTCTGTCATTCCATTCACTGGAGTTACAAAAGGGTACAAAACTTGAGAGCAATAATAATTCACTAAACTTTTTCCCTGTCGTGAAATGGTATAGTTGTTCAATTATTGAGGAATTTCCTGAAGGGCATCCGAAACCTTCCCGGAAATTAGTAATGAAGTTGTCAATGGATTGCGTGACTGTCCATCTTGGTTACAGAGAGTTTTGACCCATGGAGTGCACAGCCAGACAACATATTATATTATTATATTTAGTAATCCACAAGTTTCAGGCACAAAGACGAAGGAGATCGTCAGAGAGACGAAGTAAACACAGGGGAATCGACACAGGAGATAAACAAGGCTTACTACCTGAACCACCATGTAGAGCAGGTAAGAAGTCTGTTTTCACATTCAAGGCCAGACGATGAGTGAGAGGTGTGTGCTTTAGTACTGGTGCTGAGTGCTGTGGGGATTAGGAACAGGTGACGGTGATTAGAACTTGAAAGAGAGTGAACGCTGTGTGGGTGTGTATGGAGAGCCAGGCATGACCGTGACACTGATTCATATGACTTAATCATAAAAAATTCACTTGTTTTGTTCCTGAATGAATCAGTTTCTTTTAATGAATCGGTTGAGGGAATGATTCAAATGACTCACTCATAAATACAGTCACTTGTTGTGTTCCTGAATATATGACAGTGGCTACAGTGAATGATTCAATGACTCATACATATATAGTAACGTGATTAATTTCTGAATGAATCGGTTGAATGAATGATTCAGGGATGTTCATATTCACTGATTCACTGGCGTAATGATGCAACATTCAGAAAGATTCACAGCAGCTATTTATTTAATCAGAAGAGACATATTGTTCAGATATGTTTTATAAATATCTTTCTCAAAACACCAAAAATATGTCTACATATAAATCCCCCCCCCCCCCCATTCAGTTGTGAAAATACATAGCACATAATGCAAAGTACTTCTATCTTTCACAGCCTCTTCATTCTTTTTAAATACCAAGGTCCATAGTCTCTGAGCAGAAATACAAAGCAAAGAAAAATGACCCCACACACACCGACAGCACCTCAAATACTGCCCTAATTTACATCCAGGCAAATATTAAAACAGAACAAGCAAAGACAAAACAAACTATTCAGTATGAATTCAAAAAAGGTGGAAAGGTCCTAAAAGCGTTCAGAGAATCATACATTAACATGTAGCCACAGGAGGGAACTATGAGAAGTTCATAAATAAAACTTCAAAGCCATTGGTAATTGTCATCCCTTGCTATGGCGTTGTGTTGTTTTTTCATCTCTCTCATCAGCGGTGCTCCCACCAGTCTCCACTTTGTTCTGGTTGTCGGCGTGTGGAATAATGGGCGAGTCGCATGTGTACGTTTATCTAATTAACATGTGACACACACTGAGAGTCAAATGAAAGGCACGGCCGGGGATCGCCGGTGAGCTGGAGAAGAAAAGCCACCTCCCACCGAAGTCGCAGTCGGACTAAAGTCGCAGTTTGTTAACAGATCTCTACCTTTGTTTGTGCCAGGATTCGTTTGTTATAATTGTGGAGAGAAGATGGAGGGAGGAGGAGATGACAGAATTTAAGCTGTCTGTCTGTTCTGAGTCTTTGTGGTATAAATTGTGTTCATTAGGACCTCCATTAACAGATTGTTCCTCTTTTTCTAGTAGATGGCCTTTTGGTCACTTTTCTCAGATGTTGTGTGTGGTTCAAGCTCCAATAGCTACAACAACCTTAAAGGTGAAGTGTATAATTTATTCACTGTTAAAATATATGCCTTCTTCATCTGTATTACGTATCTTAAGCCACTCATAGGTTCCTTGAAAAGTGTAAAAACTGTGGCATCAAAACATCGCTGTTCATTCAAATATGGCCAAAAAACTATATCAGATATCAGATTCAGATATATTAAAATAATAATAATAATAAAAAAATTAAAAAAAACAGCAAAGTTCTGATGCCACACAGTTTTTTGCCAAGCAAAGCTCAGGCAATGGTATGGGAATGGAATTTTGGGAAAATTCCATTGGGTTTGGGAATGGAAAACTGGGTAAACTGTCTGAAAACAGTTGTTATTTTTGTAAGTGTACTTGGTGAAAATAGTGGCGAAAATAAGACACAAGTTCAATAACACTGGTCAACCCCAATGGACAACACCTTCCCCTTTAAAAGTCAGCATATTTGAAGAGGTGAACGCCAAAGAGGACAAGCTTCTCAAAAGTGAATGAAAGAGGAAAAATGGGATGAGGGGATGAGGTGAGTCAAACCCGAAGGGAGATGCTGATTTAAACAAGTAAATCTTGGCTTGTCTATTTTCAGCAGATGCAAAGAGAGAGAGAGAGAGAGAGAGAGAGAGAGAGAGAGGGAGAAAGAGAGAGAGTATCAGACGAGTGAGTTTATCAGCATGGCACCTGCTCTGGTACATTCTTGATGAAGCAAAGGTTGTCTTCATTAAGGGCATTAATATTCATGACGCATGGTAATTTTGACACAGAAAAGGTCTCCGTAACCTTTTCTTGTGTGAGAATTTTTTACTTCTCAAGGAAATTACAGTCCGGCAATGACTTAATTAATGCTTGCTTTCTGGGCTGCAGTTTGAGGGCCTGTCAGTTTGGTGCTGCCCAGGCTGTCAAGCAGGCACAAGGCTGGGGAGGAGAGACAGATTGAGAGAAGGAGGGAGAGATGCAGACTACACTCAAAACAAGACCTGCTTTTCTCTCTTTCTATCTGGGCTTTCACATTTGCTGGGAGGTTTTCAGTGTTCGCATTTTACATTCACCCATGACCTTGCGCTGTAGCCGAAACAGTTAACTGCAACCTTTCGTCACCTTCTACAATCAAACTTCCTGTCCTTGCATTTTCCATTCAACTGTTTATTCCATCAAACTTCATAATTAAAACCCTGAATGAATGCAGGATGAGTGTGACTGTGATGCATAGAAGAGAAAACACATCTTTAAACCTAAATCTCCCTCCCTCTTTCTTGCTCGCTCGTGCCACACATGATGTTTTCGCTGGCAAATCGCAACCGTTTTCGCCCACCAACATCAGACTGTAAAAAATGTGAACATAAGGTAGCATTTCCTTTATCATGTCTCATAAAAATAGCAATTTGCGAAGCTCTTGTAGCACAATATGGAAGGCGGTGTGGCTTGCTGATAATGTTGAGATGACAGATTGTCCTATACTGGGAGGTTTCCGTCGAATCTGTTGGCTGGCGTAATAAATTGTGTGGAATGAGAGAGGCAGAAACAGAGAAAGAAGGCTAACGAGGGGTGGGGAGAAGAAGAAAGCGCTCTTTCACGCCAAAACAACCCCTTTAGTCAACAATGAAAACTGAGCTAGCAGTGTAATTACACACAAAAAGAATCTGCTTGTAATTAGGTTGTTATGGCCTCATTGCTAGCAGAACCGCTTTCCTCAGACGTTGCTGCCATTCATGGCCAGACAGCAAGGGTCTCTGTAGGTCCCTAAAAAACAACTAGCACCTCTCAAACTTCTTCTCAATCACCTGTTTCTCAGAATAGCGGTGGGCTAAACAGTAGCTCTGAGAACAACAAGAAAGGCTTGATAAGAGGCTTGATTACACGCTAAGCGCTTGAAGGAGGGGGATGCTCAAATACATCTCAAGGACATAAATAATTAGCTTACAGGGAGACAATTTCTGACAGAACCTGACTAGAACATCCTAAAAGAACTCAACAGCACACTGCTGACACAATTTGGTAAACAAGGATCTAACTTTCCCAGCAATATGAAGCAGAACACTGCTAACATACAGTATACATAAAGACTCACCAAAACAGCACCACTAGCACAACAAAACAGCACATTTAAATGACTAGTATAGGTACAAAAAGCTGATTTCAATACTCTATATGCCAATCATAAACCACAGTACAAATGGAAAAGAGTATTTAACAAAATAATGGCAAGAAAACCTCTTTTTTAATATATACGCAATAGTAGGCTATATTGTGTGACCAGTGTAGACAGATTCACTCTCATGAACCAATTCTTTTGTTCTGAATCAGAGCCATATAACGCAACCAGTGTAGACTTATTCACATATATATGACTCTTATGAACAAATTCTTTTTTTAGTGAATCAAGGCATATAGTGCAAGTAGACTGATTCATGAATAAAAGTCTCCAGGAATCCTTTATGGAATGAACGTAATCACCATCATAACATTTTTTGTCACAGTTATCTGGACTTATTCATCTTTAGTTTCACTTTCATGGACTTTCAGTTTGTTTTCATTCATTACATGTGTTCCTTCATTTGATTTTCCCGCCACTCATTAGTTGTCATGGACACTCATCAGATCATCACACCTGTTCGTCATCTCATTATCACTGTGTATTTAAGTTCCTCACCTTCAGTCTGTGTTTGTCAGTTGTTGTTTGTGTGTGCATGTTACACACACTGTTACTTTCTCTTTCTCTTTCTCTTTCTCTTTCTCTAGAACATTACACAAGATTTCAAATCAGTACTAGCACACCCATAGGATCCCTAACAGGAATTGCTACACCAAGACACTCTCGAAAGAAAAGTCATTAGCAGAACTCCTTCTGAGATGCTGAGAATATTTCTCTGCTTTTCCTCGCACATATGCACAGTAATAATACTTTCCCAGCAGCAAACATCCTCTACCACAGCTCATTTCCTGTAAACACACAATGCAAAGTCTCTGTGTCTTCGCAACCAGGAATTCATTACGAACAAACCTGCAGCCGTTGCCAGCCTCCGCTATTGCTTGTATGTATTTATGTGTTGGAGAAAGAGAAAGAGTGAGGGAGAGAGAGAACATTGTCACACATCTCTTGTCAGAGACAAAGAAAATATAAATATGTAAATTGTATTGTCACAGACATTGCAGATGATTAGGTGTACAGTGTTCTTAAAGAGAGGAGTCCTCAGTGCCTTCTGCGGTCCTGTCACAGACTGAAGCGCCTGCTTTGATCACTTGCATCGCTCAAAGTGAAATCTGTCTCTATGACTTACAGCGCTGAGGGAAGGATTAATGATTTCTGCAGATGGAGGGAGACTGAGTTCTGCTCTGTGTCAGTTGCGGGCTGTGATGGGGTTTTGGGGGAAAAGGATCATGGGAGAAGACCAGATGCTCTTTGGAGTAGGCCATCCCAAATGGTGCATTTGAGGTCTTGCAATGGCCGTTTGTCATTTTGGGTCTATAAAGGGTCCTCACGAGCCCCCCACTGTTCCGGGGTTCACAGCAGATTACTACCTAACAGTCATTGCATAACAAATAGGTGGACTCAGAGGAGGAGCGC
Organism: Abramis brama; assembly: GCF_963993115.1. Taxonomy (NCBI): domain Eukaryota; kingdom Metazoa; phylum Chordata; class Actinopteri; order Cypriniformes; family Leuciscidae; genus Abramis; species Abramis brama. Next base: position 14,355,968 of record NC_139974.1, read on the forward strand.
AAGGCCATAGGTCCTGTCCCAAATGGCACACTTCATGTGCACTTGCGGTCTTGTGGTCTCACAATGGCCTCCGTGTGCGTGGCCGTCAAGTCCACAAGATCGTAGGGTGTCCCATTTGTCATTTTATGTTTCAGATAGGTGCTCGTGAGCACCCCCTTTGCGGCCAATATGCGCCCTGTACAATGTACAGTACTCATCATACAGAACAATGTTATACACAAAACAGCAACTGTTGCTACAAGTAGTGTGTGGTGATTTGATATCTTTATTTACTATCACATGACCATGGCAGGTAAAGGCCAAGGGTTTCTTTTTTTTCGGTTTTCATGTAATGCCGCTATAATACAGGACCATAAGTTAAGCTCAGCCGACAGCATTTGTGGCATTACAGCTCAAATCACACACGTTTTAACAGAAGAATTAATGTAATTGCTTTTATAAAAAAAAATCAAAAGGTTCACATTTCTAAAAATGTGGCCTCATTCACTTCCATTGTAAGTGATTCAGGTTTGGCAACAGTCAAAGTCTCTCTCTCTCTCTTTCTGTCTGGCCAGTACGGTCCAGTGGCTACAGGAAGCTTTGTCCTCAGACCTCTTTATCACAGTCTGTCGTGAACAGAACAAAAAGGCAAATTTTCTGAACAATAGTACCTCCTTCAAATTTGCACGTCAGTAATGTATCTAGGCTGGAAAAAGCAGTTTGAGACAATTCAGATTCACGGCCATGTATCAAGAGCACCTGTATTCATCTTGCTTGATTCATTAAACGAGAACAGAAGCCTTAATAGAAATCCTATGGACAACTCTCCTAAAACTTCCTTTCTCTCTGTATTATGCAGCATTAGAAATGATGATTCATTTCAGTGAATTGGTTCCTTCAAACAATTAATTTAAATAAACCAGTTACAGATATACTTAACTGATTTTCTTTCTCAGAAGTCACTGCATGACATCAAAGTCTCTGTTGGCATTTTTTGCAACATATTTAGTTAAATGTTGCTTTTCACCAGTAAGTATTAGAGGTTTTACAAGATTTCGAGATTAGGGCTCAACGCAGATGTTTACATTCAGAACGTGAGTACTGAATGGAGTTCTCTTTTCGCGTATTATCGTCATTTAATTATTTAAAAAACCTTTGAATGTTTAAATTGGCAAAACTATGGCATAATCTGTACTGATCGGGATACATTTTAAAGATACATATAACAGCTTCAAAGTTTCCAAAAGAGTATCTTGACTATAGTTGAACCACTTTAAATAGCTTGTAGCTTGCTGAGCTAGTTTTAGATTAGCTTTGTCAACAGTATTCATTACATCTATCACACACACTGACATTGCATTTCGACCATGACCCATTTTAGCACATTTTTCATGTACCACTGACATACAACAAGCAGCTCCGCAGACCTGAGTCAGACCTTAATATAACATTGACTGTGAAATCGTGTTGGGAAGGATTCCCCAAGACTCTTTCTTTTTCATTCTCTCCTTTTGATTCTTTCACGATCGCTTCCTTTTGTTTCCGCAGCTGGACCACTTGAACCTTTCTGGTCTCCTCCCAGCATTCTCTCTCACTCTCTCTCTTCTTTGTCTTCCTCAGCCCTCTCTTTTATGTATGTATCTATCTATAGTCCGGCAGATGCAAGCCCCATTTGTACTTCCCCTGACACTCCTGCAGGGGCTTTGCTTAGGGATGCGGGAGCCACAGCCAATCCTGGGTGCAGCTCATGGATCAACCTGACACTTGGTCAGCATCAGCAGATTATGAGCTATAGGAGCCTGACAGTGCTGTATTGTTCTCCCATCTAAATATGAACAATACGGTCCGACCAGTGCGCCACTGACAGCTTATTCCCTCTTATCACTCCTGCGGTGTGGCGGGACATGATCGGCTGGGCCTCTCTCTCTCTCTCTCTCTCTCTCTCTCTACACACACACACACACACACACACACACACACACACACACACACACACACACACACACACACACACACACACACAGAAGCTCACCTGTGGTTTGCTCAAGCAAGACCAAACCAGTATACAGTACTATAAAAGGTATAGTACGTTTTTGTGTGTGTGTATATATATATATATATATATATATATATATATATATATATATATAGATATATATATATAGATATAGTCTGTTTAATTTTTAGATTTGTATTTAATGTTTATTGCTAGAAAATACAAAATGAACACAAATTTAAAAATCTATTTAGAGATAAAAATATTTAGAAAACAGGATTGCAAAAAATAATTTTAATTAATTTTTTTAAATAAATTTTTTTTGTACCCTATTCATGTACCCTCAAGAATCAACTGCACGTCTTATTAAACAGAACTGAACACTTGCAAACAACAGAACAAAGACACTGACATTTATAAAGATATAAGAATTTACATAAATTGCAGGACAACCTCTATCTAGCCAAAGTGGGACACATCTATTAATCTGTTCATTATTCTTGTGAAGATTTCACAGCTCCATACTGGTTTATAATGTGTGTCTACATGCGCTAATCACTAGCATCAGAGATTAAAATCAAATGCTATGTTATCCATTTATTTAAATTCTGTTCAGAGAGAACCGTGACAAATGCGTCCAAACTTCAATTATTCTTTCCTTCTGTCCAGAGAGGGCTTTCCTCAGCATTCCATATCATTCACAGAGATAAATACATGAAATAATTGAGAGAAATTGTTAATTGCTAATCCCTGGTGTCAAGTTTATACATGCTGTCAGTTAACAGATTTTTTTTTTTCAGACAGAATTAAGTCATTTGAGGACAATGAGCTACAATGTATGTTCCTTCAAAAAAAAAAGAAAAAAAAAAAGAGGAATTGACTAAATTGAGACATGCGTTTAGACAAAAAACTGTTGGTGAGAACAGCTAAATAGGAAAATTATTATTTTAACATTAATATCCTGAATGTTAAAATGTAATTTATTCCTGTGATGGAAAAGCTGAATTTTCAGCAACCATTACTCCAGTCTTCAATGTCACATGATCCTTCAGAAGTCAATCTAATATGCTAATTTGGTGCTTCATATTTTTGTGGAAACCTTGATCTTTTTTTTTTTCAGGATTCTTTGATAAATAGAAAAGAACAGTACTGAAACAAACCTTTTGTAACATTATGAATGTCTTTACTGTCAATTTTGATCAACTGAACGCATACTTGCAGAATACAAGTATTCATTTCTTAACAAAAAACTTTTTAAAGGTAGTGTACAATAGGTGCAATTTGGGAATCGAGCATGTCTCTACCCTCAACTGAACTTAAACGTCCCACCCAGAACACAGGCCACGGTCCATCACGGCAGGCACGTGCCAGCCATTTTGACTTACAGGCTACCATTACGCGGCTCAAAACGAACAAGCAGTTTCACAGGCGCTTATGTCTCTGGCCTTCATCTCAGAGCAGTAATCCACTCCGCGCAGCCCACATGGTGTCAGGGGCGGGTGGCCCTCCTCAGAGAGGGGGAATTTGTGCACCGGGCCACTCTATGGTAGTACATTCTACTGTGATGGTTATCAGTCGCTATCTGCAGCAGTGTGTTTGTGTGCAGTAGACAGGGGAGAGGCTCTTAAGGGCTAAATGAATCCTGATTCCCCTGATATTTCTCTCCCGCTGGGGACATCCTCTCCCAGCCTGCCACTGACGATGTGTGATGCGTTCCTCAGGGAGAGATTGGTAATAAGCAAGGAACACACAGCTCCTTGACTGACGCCACTACTGCTGCGCCGTCGACGCTAACGTACGCGCACAGTCTCAAACACGCATATGTGCTAATAGACACCTATCAGCGCATGCACACAAACATCTGCACATGCACAGATATGTGCTGTGATACGTATGCATGAAACTTTTGAATGTGAGGAAACTTAACTGAAAGTCTTGGATGCTTGGTGGATGAGAATGTACATGAGAAATCAAAAATAAAAATTTCACATAAATCTTATAAATGTTTCTTCAAGATGGAAAAAAGAGGGTTAATTCAACCAAAAATGAAAAGTCTGTCATCAATTACTCACTGTCATGTCGTTAAACCCATAAGACTTTCGTTCATCTTTGGAAAACAAACGAAGACATTTTTAATAAAATATGAGAGATTTCTGTCCCTCCGTTGAAAGTCTTTTCGCCCAAAAATGTTTTCATAAAGAGATTTGTAAAAGAAAGCCATATGAATCAAGTGGTTTAATCCAAGTCTTCTGAAGAGACATGATCACTTTATATGATGAACAGACTTAATTTAGGCTTTTATTCACATAAACATTTCATCAGCAAACGCACATAGAGCACTCAAATTTGATAAACAGAAGCTCAAGCATGCTTGAGTGAGTAACTGATGACAGAAATTTCATTTTTAGGTGAAATATCCTCTTAAAGTCTCTCTCGTGTGCATGGGTGTAAATTTCATCAGTTAGGGGGACAATAAACAACATTTCTCAAGAGCAATTTTTGAAGGGGACACAAATAATACATACGTTTTTCTTTTTTCTGTAATTTTATCTGGCCAACAACACAAAGCTATAGTTGTTTAAATATGAGTCAGATGAACCCTCAGATGAGGTGGGTCCTGACTCCCCTGTGATTTCCGCCTATACTCATGTGTTTCTCATGTTTTTTGGTCCATACAATGGAAGTCGATGGTAACCAAAACTGATTGGATACCAAAATTCTTCAAATTATCTTCATTTTCTGATGAACTATCCCTTTAATGGAGAAAAAAGGATATTATGTATCCTCCAGAGTTTTAGAAGAGATCTCAACAATCTCTCAAACTGTTTTGACATTCTGCAATCAGAGTTTAGCCATTGATGGAAATTTCCGTCAATTATGAGACAACGGGTGGTTCTCAATACTCAAATTGATTTCTCGTTCCAATTGAGATGCGAGGAAAGGAAACTTCCTCGCCATTGACGGAAATTTCCGGCTTTCCATGTTTTCACTATTATATGGTAGGGGGCGCTATTACGCATCTAACATTACTGTCGACCCAGGATGAGCTATAGGACTGTGCAAGCTTTGGGGGTGTTGATGGACTCAATCTACTCCATCTATGTTTTAATCATCATTCTGAAACACATTCAGACGTAGTCTTTGACAAAAATGTGATGTTCTCAGCTTTTTGCTCAAAATTTGCTCAAACACATTAAGCTATAAAACTTTTGTTGTTGTTTAAAAGCAGAGGGTCTGCTCTTTCTTTTGATAAATTGCATATTCAGATATTCAAAGAACAAAATATTCTGGGGGCCATGCAAATTTTGTAAAAAAAGATTATAAAAAATGCTGGTGGTGACTGGCAACTTTTCTTCTTTTTTTAAGCTGGCGGGACATTTAAGTAGCTTTTATGAACATGCCTTAGAAAAAAACATTAATGTTGTGCATCTTGAGACAAAACAAAGGCACTGACATATTGTAAGATACATCAGTGCAAGTTGCTTTCAATTAAAACACCTCAAACATGCATTTTAGTCCAGCACTAGGCTTGAAACCAGGGGTTGATGTTTTAAAGTCTGCTAAACTAGAGTAACATTTGAGCAATAAAACTTTCTTCTGGGTGTGCAGATATCTTTATTTAAGTGTGTGTTTGACTGTGTTTGAGGGGAGGGCTTGAGATGTCAGAAAATAAAGTCAAATGTGCCATTTTGCGGATTACTTTAATCAGTGAGAAGAGAGAGTTGGAGTGAGTGAGAGTGCTGTCAGTCTGTAACATGGAACTGAACGTATGAATGTACAGATTTCCACAAGCTGCTCCCTACCACCCAATTAATCAGGCACATTATTCCGACGTTAAGTTAAATATGTTGATTGTAACCTTGCTGAGGAAAATGAAAGTGTTTCTCTGGAGGAGAAGGGCATGGTTTGAAGCTCAGGGAGTATGTGATGTGTGAGTGGCGTGTTTGTGTGTGTGTGTGTGTGTGTGTGTGTGTGTGTAATCTGCAGGTTTGTGTGTCAAGGTCAGAACGGTCAAATGTGTCCTCTCCCCACTCTCTCCTCCACTCCACACACCTGAATCAGAGCTGACACCAGAAAAAATCCTCATAGTCTGCAACACACACACACACACACACACACACACACTGACTATCTCCCCCTCGCTATCTCTCACACATTCATACACACATGAGGGATGCATATCACATTGTAAATAGATTGTCTATGACAAGTGTTTCTACGTCTCAATAAATGATTTTGTATAGCAGTCATTTGTCATGTTTTCAAGCGATAGCTTTAAACAAGCGTTTTCGGAGAGCTAAAGCGTTTGTCAGGGTAAATTATTATCTATGCATTTAATACAATTTACACTAAAGCAATAAGCTATGAGAGGCTGTGTGTTATAGTGATTTTAACACGGGCTATGGCTGCTTTTAACCTTCTTTACCGTGGTAAAAGATGAAGATAAAAGATGCTAATGTTAAATAAATAGTTACGTTTATGGATATTATTTAGGGATTTAAAATGTATCACAGTCTAATGTGACATTTTAATGTTATTAATGTTATGTTTAATGTTATCAGTATTGCTACGATAAGTAAGACGGGCCAATATAAATTATTATCTGATAAATTACAGCAGATTTATTATGGACACCACAATATTTCTAACTGTCCTATTGTTAAACAAAAATCAAATAAAATGTTTACTTTTTAGATTGTTTTATTTTCATTCATCATCATTTTTTATGTTTTAAGTCTTGCAAAATATAGATTGATATTTACATTTTATCAGTAAAATATTGATTTAAAAATATTAGAAAAAATGATCTGTACAATATTATAAATTATGGTTATAAATAAAGTATTTAATATCGGTTGTCAGTGGAATATGTATGATCTGTCATCTATAAAATATAAATAGTTATCGGCTGACTGTAAAATATTAAATAATTATTACCGGTTAATGGTATCAGTCAGAATGTTCATATCAGTGCATCCCTAAGCTCATCCAATCAGTCAGAACTATCCGTTTTACAGAATCTATCATGACACAGATACCAAGCAACGTGGCGCACCTGATGCTTTCCCTATAAATGAATGTCTTTGGTCGTGAGTTCACAGACTATCCAGCCCAACAACACCTCCAATCGCATCCTCTCCCACCAATTACAGCCTCCCCCCCCCATTTTCTGTCCACCCGATTGGTGACGTTACACGTCTGAACTCCTGTAACCTCTATTCTTCCCCCATCTCTCCTCAGTCTTTCGTTTGATCCAGCAGTTTAATAACCTCAAGTGCTGTCATGGGTGGCTTTTGAAAAATGGCTCCCATAAAACATAACAGCCTCAATCAGGCAGTGAAGATTCGCCCAGCTCCGACTATCTCCCAGTGTCCCCCTGTCCCCTGTCCCCGCCTTAATGAATTAGTGCTGAAATATGCAGTGGCACCCCAGTCATTAGCACAAACGTGCATCTGTGATTTAATATCATTTTCCCCAATGTTTGTGGTGGAGATGGTCGCGGCTGACTGGCATGTTGAAATATTTTAACACTATTAGACAATGGGATAAGACCAGCCTGTTGCTCCCTAGTATATCAGTGGTAAGTCCCCCCTGATTTACAAAGCATTAACATTTTGCCGAGCCTTGGAAGAAGAAAAAAATCACTGATTTATACAAGTACGCTCCCTCGCCTTCATTTTTCTTTATTTCTAGGCGAAGAAGGTGATGACATTTTGAAAATAAATACTACGCTAATTAAATACTCGATGGCAGAGCAGCGTGTGGTTGATGGACTGGCGTAATGTAGAGTTGAGTGGAGTGACGAGAGGCTCTGTGTTGTCGTGGAAGGCGGCTGCCACTGGATTTCTTTGAATGCTGGTATACATATGAATGTGAAAAGTGTCGTTTTCCTCATACACTGCCTTTCAGAAGTTTGAGGTCTGTAAGATTTTTTAATATTTTTGAAAGAAGTATCTTATGCTCACCAAAGCTGCAATTATTTGATTAAAAATACAGTAAAAACAGTATTATTGTGAAGTATTATTGCCATTTAAAATCACTGTTTTCTATTTTAATATATTTTAAAATGTAATATATTCCTGTGATGGCAAAGCTGAATTTTCTGCATCATTACTCCAGTCTTTAGTGTCACATGATCATTTAGAAACCATTCGAATATGATGCTTAAGAAACATTTCTCACTACTATTATCAGTGGTGAAAACAGTCGTTCTGCTTAATAAACCGTGATACATTTTTTCAGGAATCTTTGACAGAACAGCATTAATGCGTAATAGAAATCTTTTGTAATCTTGTTAATGTCTTTACTGTGAATTTTGATAAATTTAATGCATCCTTTGCTGAATAAAATAATTGATTTCTTTCAGCGGTATCCCATTTTCTTCACCTTCAAGATGAACTGAACTGGAATTTTGAGTAAAGGTGATATAACAGATGTATTTTATTTATTCTCATTGGTACAATTTTTAAAGTGACAGAATTTGTTAAAAGGGATAAAATGGTATGTTGAAAATGTTGTTGTTGTTACACGGGCGCTGCCATGTTGGATTTCAACATTCGGCTACGTCACTGGAATGGTAAGCTACTCCGTTGCTAACCAACACTAGCAGAGCAGCCATTGCATGCAGCCCCTACAACAGGTTCACTGTGTGACGTGCAGGTTATACAACAGGTTCACTGGTGAGGGTTAGGCTAAACCTGAGGCCATTACGTCAATGTTAAACTTTTCAGGCTGTAGTACAGGGCAGACCGATAGACCAATGGCAAGTATTAACACCACCGATGCTATCTATGTTACCGCAGAGACAGGGCGCTGAAACGCTCACGTCAAGGCAGAGGACAGAGAAGTATGTTAACTGTTATCATGATCACAAGTTATAGCAAGCTAAGCAAAGGGCTATAACGTTGTCACATACACAAAACATGTACATATTCACTTACACGCACATATAACGTGTAACGTTAGGCTTTATAGCGTTCAACAAAACTGAGACACATTAATTGAAATTGAGTAACAAAATCAAGCTAGATACCAAACGATCCAACCTAGGGAAAGAGCTAGCAGCTAACGTAAACACGTTGGAAGCACTTTTGTCAAACTCCACAAGCTAGCCACCACTCCGACCATATAAACTGTATAAATCATGACTCGTCTCGATAATAATGCGTTTACTAGCTGCTAATAAAACCACAGCAGGTCTGTAAACAGATTCCAATGTCCTACCCACCCTGAAGCTAGCTGATGTCCATCGTCTCAGGGCACATTGTTGATACAGAGGGAGTTCACGTTTTTTATTTATTTTTTACGTTTCTTCATTCAGATCCATTTGCGATCCATTCCATTCTGAATAAACAAACAAGGCAGTTTACATGCTTCATCCTTGTTGCATTATTCATTAAGATAATAATTAATAAATGCACGCACAATTATCCGTTAACTTGATAAATGTTGCAGATATGTTTTATACACACAAATGCCTTTCAACGTGCACAATTCAGAAGTAAATGAATGTGCAGCAATTTGTACAAATAGAGAGTCTGTAAGCTGTGTTGTAGCAATTAAATAAGCTCATTTAGTTTCATTAAAATATTATTATTTTTATTTAAAAAAAAATTTTCATCTATGTTGAATATAAAAAAGTTAACAGCATGAGTAAGATAGGGTGCGCAATATATCGAGAGATATGGAGCGGGTCAGACATGATTTTGACCACTTAATTAAGATTTGCATTGTAGAAAGCCTTTCTTTAAAGTGAATTTCGTTTTGTATAAATTGTATCTTAATTTTAATATTATTTTCATCAACCAATTGCCTGTATTTAATAAATAAGAAGCAGATATAGCAGACCTTATAATCATGGAGGCGTCCGCGCGGTCACTTGCATTGCACGTGAACTGGAGCGCATCTCATCCTAACTTAACCGAAACTCAGTGTATGCCTTACAGACATGAGAAATATAGAAAGCTTGAAATGTCTTTAAACGAAACAATTAAGAAATAGGCTACTCTCTGATTATGTAATGATGTGCATTTCTCTCTATAGGCGCGTTCAATACGGAGATGGCGATCGTCAACTTAATCTTTGCAGCTGACACTGTTTATTAATAAAAATCAATGCATGCGCGTCACCGGATTTACAAATGCACATCTTGCTTGTTGCACGCACACATATTATGTAGGCTACATATTACGAAATAACGAAATATTATGTTGAAATAATTAGGCTAATTATTAATTATCATTATTAATAATAATAAATCTATAAGAATATTTGATTGAATGCTGAATGTTGCTTGTTCAATTGAATAAAATTAATGCTTTAATTGTGATAATTAAAATAATTGATTATTAAATATTAAGTGGCCTATGTTTGCTCATTTATTAATACTATTTATATATAATATATCTAGCACCCCCTCAGCACCTGCGTTAGAAAATTCTCTGGCGCCGCCCCTGGTTATAACGGCCCACGTATTAAAAAAATGGTAAGGTTTAAATCGGGCTTGGGTTCATAATTACAGTTAATGTGTTGGGCCGGGCGTGTGGTGGTAGTCAGATACCCATGCCATTAAAATGACTCATTTTCGTCTGTGTATAGGACCTGCAGCTGCAGCTGCCTATATACCTTCGCAGGTTCTACCATGCCGGTGACGTCATCGGAATTGCCAGCGTTCTTATACTAACAAACGCAATTTTTGTGTTGCTTTAAAAAAGAGCTATATTGATATTTTTAATTAAAATTTTTTGTGTAATTTACTTTTAATTGTCATAAACAACATGTTATCAACGTTGATTCTTTCAGTTCAGTTCATCTTTAAAGATTTTGTGAGGATTTGATGATCCTCTCAGCAAAGTTAGTGTTGCTGACAAGTTTAGTAACTCTTAAGTTATTCTATCTGTACATACAGATGAATTGATGTGACGCTCAACAGACTGCCAAAGTTTGAGCAAAGTCCTGAAAAATAAATTAAAAAAGAACAAAAATAATCAACATGCTGTAAGAATAGAACTTTTCGCGAGTGAATTAGCACCTTAATTTTTGTGTCAAAAATTAATTGTATCCCTTTGCAGCTTTCCCAATGAGATATTAAAATGGGATGTAAAGTAGAGGGGGTGGGGACCACTGATTGTGCTTATTGATGCATTCAGAACACTGTGTGGGACCTGGGGACGCTACGCCACACTGGGGATGTCAGTGGCTCTAAAGATGGCAGCATATCTGCTTCACCATTTAAAAGTCTTTAATCAAAATCTACAAGCGGAAATGTGCCGTACAGACAGCATGAGCTCCCTCATTCCAATGCACCATGGGGTTCTGTTTAAGGGAAGAAAAAGAAGAAAAAGTAAACCTTCCAAGAATTCATTGACTTGTTTCTGCATGGATGTTACCCAGGCATTGCATAAGAAATGGCATGAGCTGGAAATCAACTGTAACTGTATTTATATTGTGCATGAAAAGCAGTTCAGGAAAGTAATCACAGTTACTCCACATGTATATGAAGAACATACTCACTTTACTTAGTTTAAACCATTGGTTCTCAAAGTTAAGGGGTGCACCATGAATTAATAGACTTCCCTAGCTCACTTCCTCATACTCAAATCTGCTGTGTTGATGGTACACGTGAAAACCAATGTTTGTGTGCAGTTTTTATCTTTTTTGCACTTTGCTAATGTCAATAAATACATTCTTACGTGTATCATTGATCCACCAATGATGGTGGACTTTCACTAAATGATGACTCGCATGATTTTTCCACCAATAATAGTAAAAGAAATTAATAATGCAGGTGTGGAATGACATACCTTAACATAGATATGGTTTTTAGGTATCTACATACTTTTAGTCATGTAAAGTATGTCACAAGTTAATTTGAGCACTTGTTGAGCAATAATTTGAAAAGAGAACTTGGCCATTAAATGTGTCATTGAAACAAAATCATATTAAATACCCATGGTAACTCACATCTTTATGCGATTAGAAAACACAAAATAAAAATGTATACCAAGCAAGACAAACTGAACCATCCTGTCATTTATGGGCCACCTCTCTCTCTCTCTCTCTCTCTCTGTACCTCCTCACACTTTTTGCAATATTTACACCTTAAAAAAGAAAACACAGGTAGAGCGGGGAAACACAGACTTATCTCAGGCCACTTCTAGAGCTTCATTTTCAGAATGTCAAGCAATTTGTTTAAAGGCTCAAGTCACGAGTCAAGAGACACCGGCAAAAAAAAAGAAGATGCGTTAATAAAAATTCATAGAATCTGCTCAGCCACAGAAATGGATGGCGACTGAGGGGTCACATTGCATCTGTGGTGGGAAGGTCAGAGGTTGCGTACAGTTCTAAAACAAGACAGTGTGTTTTCATGCATCATATAACAGATAAAGATTTTCGGTGTCGAGCCAGACCGGCGGGGAGGAGGGGGACACGTGCAGGGGCCTGGTGTCCACCGTCATGTGTTAATTCTGTCAGGACGTCCTCCCTCTCTCTCTCTCTCTCTTGCCTATGTCACACACTTCATCTTCAGCGCTCGTCCGCTGCAACGGTCTGTGTTATGACACACATGTAAAATGTTCTCTTTTGTACCAAACGCACTACATGCTAAACGCGGCACGTCACACAGTTTTTCTTGATCCTTTATTCCTCCATAATGCGATTATTCTACACAAATGGTGGGGATTTGATTCGGGCCAAAAGCATCGCAGGGCCCCGGCGCTTGGGGCTAGTATTCATCAAGTGTAGAAATTATGTATTGAATGTGTTCTTGTTTATGACATCACTCAGCAGGATGAAATAGAAGCAGAGATTGGTTGCAGTGATTACCGTAAGCTGCCAGTGTTTTCATTACAAACAGCAGACGATTTCTAATAAAAAGATTAGAGGTGTATGGTGTCTTCAGAATCATGTCACGAAGTGAATTTATCATGACCAGGACACTACCGACCCCATTTTCCACAGCTGTAAAATAGATATACGGTACATTTCATTTTTTATATTCTTTTAAAAATGGCCCAGAGTACTGACTGCCATTACAGCGGTAATGCACTCAGTTAGGAAAAGAATCCCATGGCAAAAAGTTTCTGCCCTTTTGATTTTTATAACTGATAGTTCAGTGCTTGTTACTTAATTTAAATACTGAAAGCAATCATGATGAAAACATGACTGTGGTGCTTGGTGCCATTTAATGTGATTTTTGCCATTTATTGTAAGCCATTTTGGTTAAAAAGTGTCTACTATGAACATGTCCAGGTCACCCCTGAATCAAAAGGAAAAAGAAAAGTTTATATTAATAAATGACACTACAGCTCAAGACGTTTTGGGGTTAGCAAGCAATAAATTAATACATTTGATAAGAAAGGATTCATTAAATTGATCAAGTTAAAGTGTTTACACTGATACAAAAAATTATATTTCAAATAAATTATGTTCTGTCATGACAGCTCTCGGAGAGATTGACATGGTATTAGATAAGGCAATGTTAATGTATTTGGTCTTGGAGGAATGGCAAGTACCGAGATTTGCTACTGCCAGTACATTCACAGACATGCTGCTGATGCACATTTAACATACATGAAATAACCCCCGTAGTCGATCTATACAGGTGGAGCTGGGGAGGGAGGAGAGTTTCTGAAAGCGCGCTGCACACTGCTAACAGCAAACACTGCCAGTATTTGAATGTTGAGCTGCAGCTTATTGGCTGCTGATGCCACAGCAACCAATCAGAAGCACTATGTAGATAACGATGGGATCGCTACCAAACTGAGTCAAGGACCTATCAGCATGCGCTATCTAGAGTTTCATGCCAGAACTTGGTATTTCTTTTGAACTTTCCATTCATCAAAAATCATGAAAGAAAAAATATATATTAAGCCTCATGACTGCTAATCTCAATGAAAAAAGCATGTAATAAATATTCTTTTATTTATATCAATGTATTAATGGCAAATCTTTCTTTTTTCTTTTTTTTTACATTACAGTAATTAGAATGGAGGGTGGATGGATTTCCTAAATGTCACAATGTAGAAAATCTTAATGGTCCTAGAAAACATACCCAAATGCAAATGTAATCTCTACTTGGAAGTGTGTTAGTTCCCTGGCATACACATTGTTGAGAGATGAAGACAACTAGACAACAAAAACACATTTCCCAACCCCATTCATTTGAACTGATATCCCTGAGTAACAAATACTGCCACCGGTTCTGCTAATCAACAGCTTAAGGTTTCTGATTCCTGATGTGAAATCTGATCTTAGCATCTCACTGTTTTCCTACATTCAAATGGGACAATTATGGAAAGTGGAGCATGTCTGTGCTTTAAGGTGCACATATTCACCCCATAGTACAGCCAGGGGCCTTTTAAAACACTCTGAGTTTTTGTATGCTATCTCTATAGCTGTGTTTCTTCTGCTCAGCCCTCATTTAACATCTTATATCTTATCTATTTACTTATCTAGTGCTTCAGTCTGCTCAAAAGAAACAAATGATTTGAAAACCACTGAGGGGAAGATTATGGTAAACCTCGAATTTGTTTTGCTTGGAAGAAAGCCTCCGCAAGGTTCCGCTCAATTTCGACAATACACGATTGTTATGGTAGCATAATGCTAATTGGCTATGGATATAGAAAGGGAAAATACAGATTTTTTTGTCCCCTAAGAGCTGAGCAGTCATGCTGCGCGTATCTACAAAATAACTTAAACTGGTGTCTGATGGTGAATACGAGGCAAACGGTAAAAGCTGATTGTTAAAGAGAGCGCTTTATAGAGATGCCATCTCTAGTTCAGAAGGAGAGGCACAGTAGCATTTGCCTTGAAGCTCAGACAACAGCTGAAATCTCCTTCCTGAAAGACTGTGACATCAAAGAACTTCTCAGCGCACATCTGTCTCTGCCATCCAGCGACTGGCAGCGCTTGAGAACTCTGTCTTACTAGAGCGCTCTGTGTTCTGCCATCATAAAGCTGTATTAATGTATTAACATTACCAAACCTACACTACCATTCACAAGTTTGGACACTGCTATACCAATTGTAAATCATTGATAAAGTCATCAGAACTATATAGTAATGACCAAAACATGCTAAACAGATCCAAATAAAATAAATTACATTAATGCTGATCTTTGAACTTCCTATTGATCAAAGAATCCTTAAAAATGTATCACAGTTTCCAGAAAGATATTAAGCAGCACAACAGTTTGTAACATTGATTTTAAAAAAAGAAAAGTTTCTTGAGCACGAAATCAGCATGATGATTAGATGATAGAATGATTTCTGAAGGATCATGTAAAAATTAAATTCAGCTTTGCCATCACAGGAATAAATTACAATTTCAAATTTATTCAAATAGAAAAAAAGTTTGATCATATTTGTGTAACGTGTATGTTCTGTTTTGGTTAAGTTTCATTATGTTTTGGTTCTGTTTTCCCTGTTCTGGGGTGTGATTCCCAAAAGCATCGTTACCCAACTATGGTCGCAAGTTCCGTCGTTATCAGCATAGTTCAACGAGTCGGTGTTTCCCGAAAACATAGTTCTAACGAACATTCGCAAACAGCATCGCAAAGTTGTGTGGTTGGAACGACAGCTCTGGACCTGTGGTTAGAGGCATAGTTTCTTGTTTGCATGACATGTGGACTTAATAAATCCTTATCTTGAGCCAAATAAGCAAGCTGACATTCAGTACAATCTGTATCTTTTATTTAGAATACATACAAATGTCATTTACGTCTTTTACTTTGTCAAGAGATTTAAAGCGTCGTTTTTGAAGAGTGCGCGTGTGCGAACGTGCTCTACTAAGAACGAGCGTAATTTATAGCAAAACATCTAGTATTAATTCGATCTCTAACAGATTCATTAAAAGAAGTTATTACTCCAACAGGTGCGTGACATCATTAACCAACGTGGTTGAACGACCAATTTGCGACAATATGGTTTCGGGAAACAGTCGTGACTAGCTTGTTGATTTCTTCAACGATGCATCGTACTATGGAAGTTAAGCAGTGAGTTATGTCGTTGTCCGGGAAACACACCCCTTGTTTCCATGTGTTAGTTTCCTTGGTTGTTAATTAGTTCTACGCACCTGTTTCTGTTCAGTTGATTACTCTCCCTCCGTTTCCTTTGTTTCATTGTTTCCTGGTGGAATTTACTATTAAAGACTCCTTTTGTTATCCTTTGTGATCGTGCGCTTACTACAGCCTACACACTGCCTGACATTTTTTTTTAAATATATACTATAATTAAATGAGTGGCTGTGAATATGGAAATTCAGTCAAGATCTTAAAAGGAGGCAGAATGAGAGTGATAAAAAAAAAAAAGAAACAGAGCATTTCTGTTTTCTCCACAACCCCGCCTGCTGATTTACGAGTGGACACCACACTATTGTTTACTGTTAATTGCTATTAAATTATACCATAGTTCCATGCAAGATGACATTTCGCCTCGAGTAGATATACTGCTGGCAGCACTTCTACCCAGCATGAATTCAAATAACAGCACGGCCAGTAAATTTGAATGTAAATACATCCATGTAGGAGGGATAAAAAATGAGATCAAACCATCATCTGCAGGATGTGACAGACACAGGTAAGATCATCAAGGAGGACGCCAGGCTGATGAGGAGACGAGACCTGGCGAAAACAATGGCCCTGGACAGCATCACAATAGCTTCATTAGAAGGGTTAACGTTATCAAGGCTTGGGGGGAATGAGTGGAAATATCAAACCCTGCTTAATATGGAACCTTCTGGAAGACACGGCTGCCATAAGGTTCCATCATTGTGACGGCGAGGTGATTATGTTTGGTAATCTGATGCTCGTTAAGACGTAGGCGCTGACATCATGTGATGGAGGAGACGGGTATCAGGGGGAAAATACAGGAAAGAAGGGGCACGTACTGATAATACACACAAAGGCTTAGTGAGAAGTTAGTAGTTCAAATCTCAGTTCTGGCAAACAGCTTAGATTCATTACTTTTCACACAATGATTTGACAGTGCACTCAAAAATTATATAAAATCCTGGCATTTACTCATCCTCATATTGTTCCAAACCTGTATGACTTACTTTTGGCAGTCAAACACAAATAAAAGTCACACAGGTTTGGAACAACATGTGCCAGTAAATGCCAGTATTTTCAAATTAATTAAGTAATTAAATGTGATTTACTTAAGTGAGTAAATTAATTTTAATTTGTGAGTAAACTATCCCTTTAAGAACTGAGCACAGCACTAGACACGTAGCTGGTCCAGTGGTGACAAATACTACCAAAGTATTAAAAATGACCATGGTACTAAAACTTTAACATGGTGCAATTTCATCCTTTCCTTTTTTTTTACTTTACTTTGATGACACTCACCATAAATCTTAATTTTCTGTATTTTTAATGCAAAATTGTACACACTATAATGTTCTGTAATTTATATATAAATCAATTTCATAGGGAATGTTTAACAAAATAAAGTAATAAATTGCACTTTCAATTAGCAGAATTTCTTTTGTGACATTTCATGTTTGGCTCAACAAATATAAAATATCACATATTTTAACAAATATTAAATGTGTCTTAAATGTATACACTACCATTTAACAATGCCCAAAACTGTGAAACTACTGACTTAGGATCAATTTCTACCACATTTTATAAATATACTCAAGCATCATTTCTACATAGGAAGATTTTTTTTAAATCTACACAAATCTATATAGACTGTGCATGGGTAACACCAGTCTCAGTTTAAGTCACTACTAAACAACCCAGAAGTCTCATGAACAGGTCATGATCAGCCATTCTGAGAACACGTCCATGCATAGTATTTAGTGCCTGCAGTCATGTTATTGTAGCCATATAGGGGTGTCTCTCTCCATTAGAACTGTTCAAGAACTTCAGCCGCACTCGAGAGCCTGATGCAAAAGAGTGAGGATCGATGGGCCGGATCAATCGCCTCCCTGGTGGCAGAGTTTTAAGTGCCGGGGCCCGTGCTTGTACATCCGCATCAGGAGACCTGTCATGCTGTGCTTACAATCAATTAAAGAAATTAGCCTTCTCACCCCCAGCCCTCCCCCTGCTCTTCTCCACACACATGCAGACGGACAGGGGAGCAGAGACACCTCTCCCTCAACAGCTGGCTCTAAATGACATCAGTGTGGGAGAAACATCTGGAACGACACCTGCCAGCTCTACCTCGGCAGTCGTTTGCATGGAGTGGAGAGGATGAAAAAATTTGCTCAGCACTCTGTGAACAGGATATGTGCAGTCAGACGAGAGACATTCATTCTGTGAAGTGAAGGTGAATGACTCGATGACAGAATATTGATGGATATGAAAAACATCTGTGCGTGAGGAGTGTCATCCTGTTGCGATGTTAAATATGGAATTTTACATAAGTTTACATTTTAGAAAAGTTTATGCACTGAATGGTAGTTGCATAAGCTTAAAGTCCCCATGAAACCAAAAAGAACAATTATTTTTTTTATACATGGAAAATTGCAGTATTTATTATAAATTTATCTGTGCACATCATATTTTTGTAATTCGTGTGCCATCTTAGTCTTGAATCAAAATAATTTGCAGCAAGTTCACAGCAATAGCAAAGACAACAATCCAATTAATTCTGTATGGATAAAATCAAGTCCCGTTCAACATTTTTTCTTGTTCGAGAAGCCATTTCAGTTGAGAAGATTATCGCAACTTTAATTTCATGCCAACTTACAAGTCAACATGAAACAACCCATTTTACTTATTTCAGAGTGAATCAGGATTTTCAAAGAGAATGGATTGATTTGATCCATCTGGACTAGATTGGATGGTGTTAAGTCACTCTCGACCATGTTAAAAGTTAAACATACCTAAGATGCATTGAGATCGAATCACTAAAATGCATTTGGAGGTGTTCTGGGAGAAATTCCGACATTTAATTATACATTTTCATTATTAGCATTTAGATAGGCAAGTAATATGTAAGAACGACAGGACAATAGACAGAACAATAGATAGAATGATAGAAGGATGGATAGCTATAAATGGAAAGCTATAGATAGATAGATAGATAGATAGATAGATAGATAGATAGATAGATAGATAGATAGATAGATAGATAGATAGATAGATAGATAGATAGATCAACGGACAGACAGACAGATGGACGGATAGATAAACATAAAAAAATTTTTATGAAAGATAATCAAAACCAACATTTTTCCTCCTAGAATCATATGCACAATACGACCAGGGACATGTATTTCGTAAATAAGGTCAATTTGGTTTTCATGTTGACTTTAAAGACTTACAAATTCATTCAATGCTTTTAAATCTACAACACACAGATTCTATATAAGAATACCTAACATCTGGAGGTACTACAGCTGTTGAAAACCCCGCCCACTGTAACCTCAGACCACGCCCCTCAGCACACAGTCCAGATCAGCTGTAATCGCTCTGTATGGACAGGCAGGAAAGCGCGTCTGTGTTTTCAAGGTTTGAAGGTGACATGGATAAGTAGATAAAGCTTCAGACTGAGTATTCAGGCCACTGGTGAAGCATCCCAAGAGCCCTTCAACCCTCTTTGTATACTCTCTGTATCCTTCCCACCCCCTTTCTCTCTCAGAAGGGGTGGAAGCTTCCTCCCCCTCCCCCTCCCCCTCTCACCCAACGGCAGGGGAACGACCTGCAAGGTCGGAACCCTCGGTGGACGTGCCCGAGTCTCAGAAGGAACCTTATTCTAATTTCAGCGCTATTCCGTTCCACTCTGGCCCATGTAATAAATCTTGTTTGGTGACAAAACGTCCAATTAAGAAGGAATTGACACAAAAAGAAAGGTGTGTGAGGGAAGTGTGAAAAAAATACAAGAAGGAATGCTGCCTCAAGGACAAAGTCTGCCGCTAATGAACGTCAGTGGCATAATGATCGGAGTGATTGGGAAATAAGTTCTCAGGTTGTGATAGAGAACGGACGGTACACTCATTGGGAACTTAATAGCTAGAACTCTTTAAATATGAGGTGAGATGTTATAAAGCTAAACTCAACTGTTAAACCAAATGACTTTAGAAATGATGACATCTTCACTATATTTGATACTAAACACAACCAGTTCATATTTCCATTGAAATACTATGAGATTAAAATATTCTGTTGTATTTTTTACATAAGGTTACAGAGCTCAGACTGCTGGGATACGTCATTTATCTGTACTGACTGCCAAATTTGCAAAGTCAAGGAAATTGCGTCTATAGAGCTGTTAAGTCACGACATAAGTTTGGAGGTCAAACCAGAAAGTTAATAATTCAGCAAGGATGTGAGCTTACATGCTTCACAAATCAGAAAATTGTTATAGTCCCTATTAGTGCACTTAAATTTTTAAAGCACACAAAATTTACATTTGAAGTGTGATTAAGTTATATTTTAGAACAAAATGTGACGGTCTCTTCAAATAAACCACATGCCTTATTTTACTCATAAATGAAAACAAAAAATTTAAAAACCAATTAGAAAGGCCCATGGCTTGAATATATATATATATATATAGAGAGAGAGAGAGAGAGAGAGAGTTTTGAGTTTTGGGTGAAAAAAACCCAGACATGCTCGACAGGTTAGACGAGATTCAACCCTATAGCTGATTGTGTTTCACACAATTGTTACATCATGCCATCAAGCAGAGTCAATTCTCTGATGAACAGAATACAACATTATAGTAAAATCCACTAATTAGCGATGGAAGCTCTAATCAGTCACTTGTTACTTAAGCAGACACTATTTGTCTAAAGCAACTTGCAGCACACTAATTGCAGGGCCAGTCTCCATGGAGCCACATGGGGTTAAGTGTTGTGCTCAAGGGCATAATGCTGATAGAACAGGGCTGTAATCTCAAGTCAATTCTCCAGTTCCTGGGTCACCCCTATTTCAAACTAAACCTGCAAGCCCATTTCCATGACCTTCAGGCTATCAACACCCCTCAAATCAAACTTTTAGATCATTTTTTACACATTATGGGCCCTATTTTAACAATCTGAAATGCAAGTATCAAACGCGAAACGCAAGTAACTTTGTGGGCGGATCTCGGGCACTGTTGCTATTATACCAGCAGGATAAGTGACTCTTGCCCCCGACGCAAATCTAAAAATCTAAAATGGGTTGGTCTGAAGTAGCTTCATTACTCATAGATGTGGTTTGGGCATAACGTGAAATAAACCAATCAGAGCGTCATCTCACATTCCCTTTAAAAGCAGGCGCGCTTGTTCCACGGCGGATTGCTATTATAACGGCAGATTTGCCAGGCGCACGCCAGGAGCGGTTCACAGCCGAGGAGACCGACGTTCTCGTCAGGGCCGTAAAACACAGAGAAGTGACATTGTATGGGGATGGGAGAAACCCACCCAAATTAGCTTCGGTTAAACAGGCGTATAATAATTTGGGTAAATGTGTAAGCTAGATTTATGCCTATTTTTTCACATCTTCATGGACACCACAATGATTTCTGGTAATATTTTTCCTTGTAATTATGTATGGTTTGCAAAAATGGGAACTGCTGCCAGCGTCTGTGTAGAGAAGCAAAGTGTCTGCGCGTTGTGCACACGCTACATTATGGCCAAGCATGTACCCTTAAAATAGCATTTGAATAACGCCCCACTGACTTTAGACTAGGCTTTTCCTGGTCTGTGGCGGAATTGTTTTCTGAAACTGCAAAATAGCACCAGGGAACGTTTGCGCCGGAACACGCCTCCTCTTTTCGCTGCACCGCCCCTGGGAGCGCAAGTTCATTCCCTAATTTACCAACGTGCGTCTGTGGAGGGAAAAGTCTGCTGTGCGTCGGGGGCAAAATAGGAATGATACATGCGTCGATGTACAAAGTCAATTGCGTTGGGTGCAAGATATAGGGCCCTATATCATTAAAGGAATATTGTAGGCAAATACAAATATAATATCTTGAAGAGAAAATAATGAAAACGGCACATAGTTCTGTTACAGTTTTTTATTCGCTTTGGTACTATTTGCATAAGTAAGGTGTACATTTTCAAAACTCTTAGTACAAAAATCTAAACTGATCACACTTGTAACACAGCTATTCATTCTTTCAAAACCTGATCTCATGCTTTCATTACAGTTATACACATTTTAGTCCACATAATCACTATTTCAAACACAAGATTATTGTAATATGTAATGAGAACATTTGGTTTAATCACTGGAACAGTATGATCTTCTTTTCAATTGAGAACTTTTAACAATCAGCTCATTCAACAGCAAAAAATGCAAGATACATGTTTCAAATCACCTTTGTTGCTGAATTAATTAACAGTAATACAGGCTACAGTTGCCACATTAGAAAATACACTTACATTAACTTACGTTTGCAATAGTATCTATTCTAGTGTGTTATCCGGAAATTGCAAACAATTTCTAAAAAAAACTGTCTATAGAATCAATATCTACAGAAATCTATAGGTAAACCAAAATGATTCATTGATTAACCATTAAGTTCAGTTAGATTAAATAATAGACAAATTTATTAAACTGAATGAGAAGAGATGCAAATCAAAAGTTTGATAGTAAGAGCTTTATGAAAGGCAGTTGCTGTGAATGAAATGTTTTGTGCTGGGAAAATTATACTTTGTGATTTTGTGTATTATACTAACACAATTGAAATATGCTCAAATGTTTGGGGGAAAAATGCACTTTTGATGATCTGTTGTGATATTAGTCCTACAAGTTTTACTTGTGAAAATAGTACCAAAGCAAATAAAAAAACCGTAACTCATCTATTATCCCATACTAAACTCACATTATGATGCCATACATCTGGTAACACATATACAAATTCTTGTACATTTTAACAAATTCTTGTTGAATGGGTTAATTTTTTTTTTTTCAAACATGAATATTTTCACATACGAATGTATCTCTAGACATCTTCTAACCTCAAGTGCTAAAGATGCCACTGCCTGGTGTTATACCTTGAACGAATCATGAATGTTTCATGAGAGGTGAGACTCTGGTCTGTGTAAATGAAACAAGATATATTTCCCTATATTTTTCCAATGACATCAAAGCTCTTTAAAGTACACAGTAGCACTTATTGTGTCAATAAATGGTGTAGATATTGAAGGATTGTTTTTCTCAATCCTAGCATAGACAAAAACTGATTGTTTTTCTCTCCATGAAGCCACCATAAAATACTTCTGTGTTTTTAATATCATACGTTCTATTGCTGTATTTTACAATTAAACTCAAGATGCTTTCTAATCAAAATAACCAGCACTAAACAATTTCCTGAACATTTCCACCCATTGGTTGGAAAAACTGACAGTCCAGCCCCAAACTCACCCCATTGGTTGTTGCGCTGTGTCGCACAAACAGAGCAGTGTTTATGTGCTTCAGTGAAATCAACTCTATAATGGCTTACATATAGTTGTCTCTCACTGGAATACAGAAAGTATTTCAAATATATATTATATATATATTATAATACATATAATATTTCAAATTTCAAGTATTTTAAAATATTATTATTTGTAACATTTAATAACAATTACACTACCGATCAAAAGTTTGTGGTCAGTAGGATTTTTTTTTTTTTTTTTTTTTTTTACTTGCAACTTTTATACAGCAAGGACACATTAATTTGATCAAAACAAAACAAAACAAAAAAAATCACGGTGTCCACAAAAATATTAAGCAGCACAACTGTTTTCAACATTGAAAATAATAAGAAATGTTTTTTGAGCAGCAAATCAGCATATTAGAAAGAAATCTAAAGGATCGTGTGACACTAAAGACTGCAGTAATAATGCTAAAAAAATCAACTTTTTATCAAATAAATTACATTTAAATGCATCAAAATAGAAAACAGTCATTTAAAATGGATTTAATAAGAGACTTTTTCAAAAACATAAAAAAATTACAGAATCCAAACTTTTGAACAGTAGTGATTGTGATTGTTTTAATAATAATAAAATGATAAATATTATAATTAAAATTTATTAAAAACAATTAACTTCACCTTTAAGTAAGATACTAGAACTAGAACCTATGGAGTATCTAAGTACATAAAAAAAAGACATTCAGCATGAAAACGATTATCTTGGCTCGTTTGAAGCACTTAATTCAACTCGCATGTGTGTTTGCTGTGCTACAGGAAGCAGAGGCACAAGTTTCGAAAAGCAAATGAGTTAAACTAAACATTTCCGTCAGAGTCAAAACAATCAGTTATCACCAGATCAATGCACATCACTGCAGCCAGAACGGTCAGATCCAAACTCCTTCCCCTCACCGTGACATCACTCCCATGTTGTCACCGTGACGACGCTCCCCCATGGTAACAAATGGAGCCATCACTGAGGCTCAGAGGAGGCTGGTGCTCCCTCCCATTTACAAACTCCTTCATCAAATCCCACCGGGCCCTGCGTTGATTACTCCCGCAATTAGCAGTGTCAACTCCGCGATATGGATTAAGTGGTCAGGTTTGGGTCTGGGAGCTAATTAGTCGTCTCCCTCTCTTTATGATTTGTTGATTAATTATGAATATTTAGTTAGGAAAAGGGATGTTAATTATTAATCAAAATTAAATTATCTGGTGTAATTAACCACAAAGTTTCCTTTTTTTTTTGCCTTCACAGGGTGTGCGTCTGCTTGTTGGATGTGAATGGGAAATGGGGGGGGGGGGTTATGACACGCAGCGAACGGTAAAGGTTAACACAATGTTTACATTGCATCTGGGACGCATCATGGTGAGAATTTTCTGAATGTTGCATTGAGCTAATGGGGTAAAATTTGGGCGAAATATGATGGTTTCATCAATCTTTCCATATGTCAATGTATCCGTCTAGCTAGCCATTCGTCAATCATGCCCATTCCTGTAGTGTAAACAGACCTGGTTAACCCAGCTGAAGCAGGACTACATTCTTTGCCTCTGAACTGGAACAGTGAGGCGAAGGGAATCCAGTGATGAAAACCACTATATTCATTTTAAATGGGTGACAAAAATACACACACAACCTAGTGAGCTGCCTTCTAAAGCAGCATACTAACTGAAAAGACATCTCAAAAGTGACATATGTTCCATGTGTGAGAAACTAGAGTTGAAGTTAACATCTTGCTAAGCTAATGGCATAACATTCTACTAAGAATACATAGCAAATATATAGTGTAAATATATGAAAGGCATATTTATCTCACATTTTCACTAAGGCCATTGTGAAGCATTCTGGGACCACCTTCTCGAAGGACGCACGTGAAGCTGCCTTTGTATCGTACAGAAACTTGCGCATTAATTTTAATGCAGGCAACTTTATTGACACACTGACGACAAACTTTAGCAAAAACTAGTTTTATATTATTTTCATTAATAATAATTTATTGAAAATGTTAACTTTTTTTAGTATCGTCAAGATACTATACATTTTTTGTCACATTTTGAATTTGTATATATATATATATATATATATATATATATATATATATATATATATATATATATATATATATATATATTCCATTTCCATTTTAAAGCAACACTGTGTAATTTTGTAAGTTGATTCTTAGCAAAAAACACTTTGTTCTTTCAAAATGATATGTGCTCATTAATGTGTAATTACTTCTACCAAGCGTAAGCGTAGAATCTGCCATTTATAATACATACGAGCGAGTCGCTCAAATGGCGGCAGCCATGTTGCGCCTCCATCTTGAAAATACGTTAGCCAGAGAAAAATTCAAGCTTCGCCTTTCGCGTTTTTACACTCAGTGGCACCGTGACGAATGCGAGGGGGAGATTACTCGCGACTGCTGGCAGATTTTAAATAATACGGCCACCGTAGGACTTAAAACGCCCTCGGAATGGGAGGGGCTAGAAAGTAATATTCAGTTGGTAGTCATAAACAATTTCACCGTTAGATGGGAGAAAATCCTACACAGTGTAGCTTTAATTAAAGGTTCAACAAAGGTTTTATTAACTAGAAGGCAGGCAGGAGTAACAGAGTGTACGAGAGCATGAGCATAACACTAACACAACCAACAACCAAAGACTGAAAACAGAGGAACTAAATACACAGAGATAATGAAATGATAATGAACAGGTGTGATGATTAGATGAGTGAGTGCAGGTGTGAGTCAGGAGGGATTATGGGGAATGTAGTGTGAGGTGACTGGTCTGGTGACTGAGGATTGTGACACACACATATATTAGTGCTGTCAAAATTAGCACGTTAACGCATGCATATATTTTTTTCAGTTTAACGCGTTAAAAATATTTAACGCAATTAACGCAGCATCTGTTTATTTCTGTCATCCTTTGCGCTAGAGTACATGATCACACTAT
Source organism: Abramis brama (assembly GCF_963993115.1). NCBI lineage: Eukaryota > Metazoa > Chordata > Actinopteri > Cypriniformes > Leuciscidae > Abramis > Abramis brama. Next base: position 14,382,240 of record NC_139974.1, read on the forward strand.
CATTCATTCAAGTGCTATTAAACCATTCAAGCCTGACAAGATGCAAAAAAAGAACTCAAATCTGTAATGTCAGAGCCACTTCAGAGAGAGCCACTTCAGACAGTGTGCACTGAGTTCTCTTTCGCGCTTGAACAGACAAAAACACACAAAATGATGGCAAAATTCCTGTTTTGTTGAGTATCAATCATAAGCACAGTCTGAAATTAGTTGAAATGAACGCAAAGAGTTGTGAGAAAATATGATATGAGTATAATATGAGTCAGATCTGGGTCATGTGAGTCATGTCTTAAAGTGACAGCAGCCTATTAAACCTGCTGCTGTCTGTCATTAATGTTAATCAAAGAACAAAAGACAAAGAATAAATCAGTCACTGCTCTTGACTGAATAACGTGTGTAACTTTAATAAGGATTAATCTATATTTAATTTATAATTTATGCACAGAAGACTGTGAAGTGTTTGATAACTTTATTCAATTTCTGTATATTTCCTACAGGTTAGATACCTGAAAATCTTAAAGCACTGTTTGCAAGGTTACATGGGTTAAAAACAACTAAAACAATAACTTTTTTGTGTGTGCATTTAAACAGGGCAGGTAAAAATATGAACTGTCCCGCCAAGAAAAAAAACTTAGAGTTGATATGATATATTAAAGGCACAGCTACATGTAACATTTATTACAATGGATTTATGTGAAGGTTGTTTTAAGTTCACTTAAATTAAATGTTGTTATGTTTTTTAAAGACTATTAAATGTTAATATATTGTTATATTGTAATGTTGTATTGCTAAAATTGAGTGGGGGGGGGGATCTATGTAATAGAGACATCATCAGTATCAGTATTGATTTCAGTGATACTGCCCTTTTCATTGTGCTTAGTAAAAAGATGCCATTAAACAAATAACTAAAATATACTGTCTTTATGTTGTTTCTACATTATTTTGAAGATTAAATGTGAAAGTATACAACATAAACATATATAAAAAACTTTAATGCAGCTCTCTGTGAACAAATATATTATAAAAAAAAAAAAAAGTAATACAACATAAAAATATATTAAAAACATTGATTTTAGGTGCAATTAATTACAGAAAAATGTGCGGTTAATTAGTTCCTTATTCGGTTTATTAGTATCCTGTTTGGGCCTTCATTATATCTTTAAAGAAAAAATGCAATTCTGCAATCTTAGGAGGCACTGAAATCGCCAACCTTTTGAAACAGGGTCTTCCTGTCAGGAGCTTAACTGTGATGCCTTAAAATATTGCCTATGGAGGCAGCTCACTAAGTTTTGAAACACAAGCAGGCTCATCACAGTGTCCCCAGCCATCCCCTTTTATTTACATTACCTATGAATCAACGCTCCAATGATTATCTTCTGTTTACCTAGATGGAGCAATACGGCGATATTTATCGCTGCGCCGTGGCTAAATATAGCCGTGTAGCCACGGCACCCAGCGACACTGTGGGAGGTTCTGTTCAACTGTTGGTCTTTAGGCTGACAAGAGGCAGAATTCCTGATGAATGCTTCTTTTCATCTGTGTGGCTGTGTGTATTTGACTGAGTAAATATTTAGCCACATTGGACTTGGCTGCTGATTCTACCCAGATGGACGGATTGATGCCTCAGTGGCAAGGCTTGCCAAAGACAATCCAGAGACCTTATGTAAGTACCGCCCGGCTCTGCAGAGCAGATTGAGGGCTGAGGTGACTAACCATTATTTACAAATGATCTGGAATAATTCGCTTTAACTGTCCCTCATCCCTAACCATAATGACTAATGCTATCAGTTGTATCGTAATGCCGAGTTCACACTGATTTTCAGTAGTCAGGTCACTGTTCTTTTCACACTGCGTGACTATCGGGTAGCATTCAGTTGCTGGTGTGTTCACACTGCACGATGGATTGGCGGCAGGAGGTTTCACACTGCATGACTTTACAAAAGAAAGAATCGCCGACAACTTCTGTCTGGTCCGCAAACTACGTTTCACAACCAAACACCACGCGAGAAGTGATAAGGAAATAACGCAAGATCACGCGTGCGTGAGACCGGAGTTCTCGCGCGAGACTGAAATTGTTATTAAAAATTACAACCTGAAAGAAGATTGAGATCCAAATTGTCTGCGTTGATTTGCAGCGAAAAGGAGAAAAAGAAAAACAGCTTATGCAGGAGGAAATGGTTGGGGAGACGAGAGCAAGGATTGTGTGTTCTGCAAAGAGAGTTGGGGGTAAATAAATAATTTTGCAATGTGCTGCTGTTGCTGCTGGTCAAGCAAATGCTTGTGCTTTGTTTCTGTTTGATATAATTGTAAATATATCTCTTAAAATACTGATATTCTGGTCTATAACTCCTCCCCGAACATCCCGCTGCCCTGTATCTTCCTCTCTCATTGGCTGTAGGTCATATTTTTCAGTCAGAACACATTCACACAGCAGGATTTTGAATCGCCGACAGGTCCAGATATTTAGCATGCCAAATATCTCACGGGCGTCGGCGACTCATCGGCAATTCTCTGAGATCGCGTCTTTGATCATTCACACTGCGTGATTGTCACTCACGTGAACGAGCACCGATTTGCCTATGATTTCGGGCATTTGTCGGCGATCTCCCAAAACCTGTCAGCGAGCGAAAATCGGGCCTAAAATCGTTCAGTGTGAACTCGGCATAAGAGGTTGTGGGCTGCGAGCCATTGAATTGCTGGTCATTGAAGTGCCTTAATGCTGGATGACACCACATACGACTCGATAACGAAACCATTCTGGCCGTAAGCTCAGTATAAATCTTATCTCCAACAAAGCGTGTTTGTTTTCCTCTAGAAGGACGATTCCTTAATGATTGAACAAATAGCTAAACATCATATTCATTGTTTCGCATAAACAGCCACATTTCCTTCATATTTATATCAATTCATCGTAATGACAAACACATTTGGATGCACAGAGAGGGTCAATGACTGGAGACATCAGCACTTTTTATCAATTCACCCTTTTAAATGCATTTCTTCATACATTTCTCACCTTTAATTTTCCATCGGGGACTGTGACAAGATCGGGAAGATAATCGGATTTATCATAATCACCAAAAGCTATGCATGACGCGGCCAATTTACATGAAATAAATATAAGCTGGGATAAGTCCTGCCTCTGAGCTGTGCTTCACGATATCACGACTGCAGGTAAATTTGAATGACAGAGCATAAAGACCAGAAACAAACAGAGAAAGAGAGAGAAAGAAAGAGAGGAGACAGAGACAGAGATAGATACAAGTGTGTGCAAATATCATTCATTACTTACTGGATAATAAATAGGGGAAGCCAAGGGCAACATTTTTACATTTTCCTTCATAACTCAAATATTTATTTGGACTAAAAACATTTGCAATGAGATTCAAAAGTCTGAGACCACATTCAAAATCTGGGATTTAAAATCAGGTTTAAATCTGTTTTTGTTTTGTTTTTTCAATCAGAGAATTGGCTCAATTTAAATAAACAAATACTATGATATCAAGAAACAAATATACATTTCTATATTATTTCTGTCACAAATCCAATAAGCATAATTGTGAGATATTCTTAGATAATAAAATGATCTACATTGGCAGATATGCACTACCATTCAATTAATACTTTTATTCAGCAAGGACACATTAAATTGATCAAAAGAGATCAAATAAATGCTGTTCTTTTGAATATTCTATTCATCAAAGAATCCTAAAAAAAGGTATCACAGTTTCCACAAAAATATTAAGCAGCACTACTGTTTGCAACATTGAGAATAATAAGAAATGTTTCTTGAGCACCAAATCAGCATTTTAAAATGATTTCTGAAGAATCATGTGACAGTCAAGACTGAATTAATGATGCTGAAAATTCAGCTTTGCCATCATAGGTATAAATTACATTTTAAAAATATATTGTAATGAAAAAAAATACATTTAATTGAAAAAAAATATTTAACAAGATCACTGTTTTTACTGGAATTTTGATCAAATAAATTCAGCCTTGAAGACCACAAGAGATTTATCTCAGAAACATTAAAAAACCAAAAACATTTGAAAAGTAGTTTACTTAAGATTTGGTCTTTCATTTAAATATACATACTAAACATATTGAACATTCATCATGCACTACACACATTTTTATCCAATTAAATGATCTCTAGAATGAGAATGTCCCTCCCCCTTTTTCACATGCAACAGACAAGTACTGTAGGTTCGTGGCTGTGATGTTACTGAACTCACTATTGGCTATAAAAAAAAGATATACAAAAAAAAAATAGGGTGACCCCTTTAATATAAACTAACCAAAGGAAAGCTGCACTTACTCTTCCTCCAACAACCGATACATTATATATAAAGGCCTCAAAACTTGAATATTTGTTAAATCTCGAAATCAAACTGGTTGAACAACTGCCATCAACTGTTTGTGAAAGAAAAAAGAAAAAAAAGAATAGTGATGCATTTGGATTGTGATTCCTTTCAAAATGCACTAACTTACATTAGATCGAAACTTTGACAGGGCCGTGAAGTCATTTGCCTCTTCATGGAGTCATCAAAAACTCTCAGATAAAATCAACTCCATCCTGTGCAAAGCCAATATTTATAAGCCACTGTCCCTAGAACATGCCAGAACTTGAGTTCCTCTTTGTGCCTGTGCAGAGATACGCTGCAGTCGAACGACTCGTCTGATTGGCTCTGTGAAATACGGAGGCTGAATAACGAGCGCGGTCTCTAAACCCGATTAAAGGCGGGAGCCATTTTGTCTTCTCTCCTTTGCTTTTCGCTAATTACACAGAAGCTTCAAAAGAAATTATACACATCATGACTGACCCCAAAGTGACGGCTATAGAGGCGTGCTGTACTATTGGTCTGTTGTGAAATGACAGTATTATATTAGAATTAGAGTCCAGTCGTGATTTCTCACAAAGTTCTATTGTGTTTAATATAATCATTGCAGAAACATACAAATGACAGACCCTCGGTATCATTGTTTCATGATCAAAATGAAATTACTACGGTGTCTTCGGCACGGCTCTTCAAGGCTTCTTTTGTTTCCCTGCCCTGTTTCAGCCGCATTGATTTCCTACAGGCCTGAATTAGCATTCGTCTTTCTCTCCCTCTCATTAATCAATTTACACACTCTCTCTTTCTCTAATTGCTGGCCGATGCTGGTTATTAAAAGCCCTTTCAGAATACTCCACGGATAAGCCCAGCACAAATCCCCACTCCACTGCAGCAAACGCTTTTTCTTTTTCCGCCGCTGTCGAGCGGTCTTCTGTTATTCTTAAAACGTAGGCAATATGTTTGGAGAATTGTAATGCTCAGCCCACAATTGTCCATAATGAGGTGTAGGTGAATGTTGTAAGTGGCAAAGCCCTGAGGAAATACGATCTAGTCATATTTTGAAATAGCAGGGGCTGAATGAATTACACTGAGACGGCGAATACAGGAGATTAAGAAAAATGCGACGAATCTTTTGCGACCCTGCCAAAGTTTTGTGCCTTCAAATCTGCGCTAGTGCTTACATGTGTCGTGGAAACAGTAAATAAGTGAACAGATCATTGCAGATGATTCTAAATTGACAGTTTTGACCTTTTCCGGCTTGATGCACTCTCATAACATTGAAGATTTCTAGATTTGCATGTCCTGAAGGAAATACCAGAGCTTTCAACACAGCAAAAGAATAATTAGAAATTTGTAAGTGTAGGCTTGGCTATAAATCAAGTGCATCATGTTTTTAGTCAGCTGCACACAAACTTCAACACCTATTAATTTCAATAAAGAACCTACTTTTTCGACCATGACCACACTACACTGGCATTGACCTTTGTCCTGGGATTTACTCAAAACAACAAACAATTTAGCCAAGAAGGAAAAACCTTCTTGGTATCTAAAGCACTTCATCAGTTCTGCCAATTCTTTCTTCAGCATTCGATTGTGATAGTTTCTCAGCTCCGGTGGCCTTATGGGACAGCAAAGTATGGTTTGCATACTATATCATGAAGTTTTCAGACATTCAACTCTTCAGACACATGATAGTCACCGACCATGTAGGCTATAAATGGTAAATATACGCACGGAAGACAAGACCACAGACCAACAGTTAGGGCTGTCGCGGTGAAGGCTCAATAGCGCGATATGCGGTATTATCGCCATTTATTTATTTTTATTTATTTGTTGCTATATAAATAAGTGTTACGATGTGGTCAGCATGCACAAAAACGAGAACATTTTCAGTAACCAATGTAACCGAAACTAAACAGCGTCTCTACGCATTGAAAGGCTGTCACTCAGCGTGCTGTCACATTGTTACGGCAACTTTGAGTCTTTGAGTGAGTCATTAAACCGTTCATTCAACGAACACGTTCAAAAAACGCTGATTCACTGATTAAAAGATAGATGCAATGAACAAGGTGTTAATTATTTTTAACTTTGAGCTCCACTTTTCAAGGCTCAGCTGACCAGCAAGGCGTCACATGGGTAACTTAATAGAGACCGTGGCATTGATTAAATGCGTGACTCGCTGATTTTTTTTCACGCGGCTTCATCGCGCTGTGGAATTCTGACCAGCTGCTGCCGCCAATTATGGTAATACCTTCAACGTTAAAAGGATGATACAACAAATATTTCGGTTTCCTTGGACACGGCAACCTTTCCACGAATATATATGACTTGACTTGACCTCAAAGACAGACGCAGGTAATGGATCAGTCGATCTCTCTCATTCACTGTCTGTTTAGGCTTAAGAGCAAATTCACGAAGCCTCTGTACAAATCACTAGGGCTGCTCGATTATGGAAAAAATCATAATCACGATTATTTTGGTCAGTATTGAAATCACGATTATGTAACACGATTATTTCACATGACTTTGGGAACGTGTTGCATTTATTAAAAAGACACGGTAACACTTTACAATAATGTTAATTAGTTAAAGGTCCCGTATTATGCCCATTTTCACAAGATGTAAAATAAGTCTCTGATGTCCCCAGAGTGTGTATGTGAAGTTTCAGCTCAAAATACCCAACAGATCATTTTTTACAGCATGTTTAAATTGTCATTTTTTGGGGCTCAGAAAAACGCGCTGTTTTAGTGTGTGCCCTTTAAATGCAAATAAGATGCTGCTGGACGACCCAGGGGGCGGAGCTTCACGAGCTCGCGCTCAGTCTCTCAGGACAATTTCATCTCACGGAATGATGATAATATCAGAAACTCTCAGTAACGGTGTTCATTTCGAGTCGGACAATAATGCCTACAGAGTCAGAGTGCTGTATAGAGATGGAAAAGGTATAGTTTAGTAGTTTAATTACGGTTATTATAACGTATTTGTCATCTGCTTGTATGTATCCATTATTTATTAATAGCCTACAAGCCTGCTGTTTGAGACCACGTCCGAATGATGATCAAACATATAACTTACTGATGAGTTTAATAAAGTTTATTGTACATCACACAAAAGATGAAGCGTCAGTTTTACTTCAGAAAATCACCGTAAGAGCTGAGTAAACACAGTAAGTTATAAGAAGTGCGCAAGTACATAAACGAATTTCGGTAGAGTTGAGGGAGCATTCCTGTGGGCGGAGGTTAGTCAAAAAACTGTTCTACTGACGTCATTAAAGAAGGAAGTAGAGGGATGTAGTCCAAACGGGCCGTTCGCTGTAGGCGACTTCTGTTAAATAAAATATCTCGCTTGGCATTGAACTTTGAGTTTTATAATTTTACAGATATTATTTATACTCTAACAACAACATTACACACTAACTAAAGTTTGAAACATGGGATCACGAAGAACGGGACCTTTAACATTAGTTAATGTATTAACTAACATGAACTAACAATGAGAAATACATTTGTTACAGTATTTATTAATCTTTTTTAATGCTAGTTAATAAAAATACAGCTGTTCATTGTTTGTTCATGTTAGTTTACAGTGCATTAACTAATGTTAACAAATACAACCTTTCATTTTAATAACGTATTAGTAAATGGTGAAATTAATATTAACTAAGATTAGCAAATGCTGTAGAAGTATTGTTCATTATTAGTTCATCTTAACAAAGGTAGTTAACTAATGCTAATTAATGAACCTTATTGTAAAGTGTTACCGAAGACCCAATTCTTCAACAATTCTTAAAAAATTTAAATTTGAACATTGATTGTACTTTTTGAAATATTAAAATAAATACTATATAACAGATAAAACTTCAATGAGTATTTTAATAATTCTCGCAGGTCTACCACTTATAATGTGGGAAATTCCCCCGCAAACATTGATTCACTTTAACATGTAGATTGTATGAGTAGCCTACATGAATCCACACATATTATAAAATCAAATCAATCATTTTAAAACTTTCTCCAAGACGCAATTTCACAAACCGCGTGAGTGTTCAGCAGTGCCGCGTCTTCTCTCTCTCTCTGTCTCTCAAAATGCGCTGGACAAGGCAAGCGTCAAAACTACTGGCGTTTAGGAGTCAGGACATGACGGAATTGTCACTTGCACAATCGGGCTAGCATTGCATCGTAACTAAAGTTTATCATTTTCACTTCTTTTTAAGTTTTATCAGTTTAAACATTCAAGCTGAGAGAGTTTATGGCATCGGGAGGGGCGGATGTGCGCGTGCGCGTGTCATTCAGAACACAAGACAAAATAAGAGCGTTCTTTCAAAACGGAACAAGGCAAAATAATCGTTTTTACTCGATTATACTATTTTGGTGATCGTTGGGAGCAAAAATCGAAATCGAAATCGAAATTCAATTAATTGCACAGCCCTACAAATCACCATGATAAACAGTCTTGTTATCATTATTAACTTATTTAACATTTAATACACATGGCACAAAGTTCAAAACAAGAAGGGTATAGCCTTATGAAAAAAGAAAACACGCAAATATCGCAGTTGTAGCGGTTACTTGCATTCCTCTGCGGTTAGCCTGTCATTAGCGCGGTACTACAATATTGCGGTAATCGCGACAGCCCTACCAACAGTGACAAGATCAGAATGCAAATAGACGTAAGAAAGAAGACCAATCGCAATCCAGTATGCAACTGATGAAGTCATCGCTGCCAGTTGCATTATGAATGCTGAACATTCTATGAAGTGCATTAGTGCACTTCAAAAGTGCACTATAGTGCAAAAGTGCACTATACGCAACACTGCGTACTTAAGTGCGTACTTAAGTACCCACTTTTTACCCAAATATTTTTTTCATTCATTTTTAAAAAAAAAAAACTTTTCGTTAAAGTGTTATAGGCCATGAAAAAAGCCAACCAGCTACAAGGTGAATTACAACATTAAAAAGTTGTATTTGAAGCAACAAAAAATGTTTTATTTGAAAATCGTGAAAAAGACAAAAATACAACACTGCGTACTTAATTGCTTTAATGAGGGAAAGAACTACAATCCCATGAAGCACTGCAAACAACTACCAAATTAAACATGATCAAGAAATATAAAACTATTCATTTAAAGATGTTCATTATATCTATAGAAACAATACCGTTTAAATAAAAATATGCATATATGTATATCTACAAATAGTCCTTATGTTAAGAGAGTAGGGAGACCGTCTCGATTATGTAATTTGCAGTGCTTCATGGGAGTGGGAGTACCCTGCAAGCTCTTTTGGCACAATTTGCTTATCTTTGATTGGTGGAATTTTCTGTAGTACAGCATTATAGGTAATGTAGTTTTTTACTGACTGTCTTAAAAATAAGTTGAAATTATGCGGGGTGACGGATTCAACAGCAGCATATTCAATCAATTAACAACCTCAGAGCTCACAGTAGGTCTGTCTTTAATGGTTTATAAGTTATCTTTAAAAATCGACTTCCCTATGGAGAAAATGAATGCAGTTTTTAACTGTTGCACTCTACTATACCACAGTTAGTTCCGGTACTCTAATCGGATTAGCTTCAGCTTCTTTTGGAACCATTTTCATTGGGGAAGAGAAAAAATATATGAACTAATGATACAAGTTACTTGATATTACCTTCTTAACTCAAATTCTTAAAAGTGTAATGTGTTGAGTTTACAAAAATGTTTTAGAACGGGTTATTTGTGACTAACAGGATCTGTTGACATACCGGGCTGATGCAGGAAACCAGGCTGTTGTCGTCCTGCAGAAAGAAGCAACAGAACCTGCCCTCCCACCCCACCCGCTTCATCTCCTTCCACAGCTGTCGGAACGAGAGAAATGTGTCATACTAAAGGGCCATTTTCTCCATGTGATCGAATCAAATCAGTCATAAATCTATTTGTTATTGACGAGGTAAAGAACACTTGCAGCCTCTGGCACAATGCACGAGCTCTCTTTCTCTCCCCCTCTCGCTCTTTCTATCTCTCTCTGTCTTTCTTTCTCTCAGTACATCACTCTGTGCTGTGCTGAAGGCTAAAAACCAGAGTTATGTTCCTATAACAAAATATTTTCCAGAGGTCTAACAACTCATGATGTCCTGACTGCCCAAGTAATGGAAGTAAATGAATCTATAAATAATCCCTCTTTCTGACAACAAATTGAACTACCCACAATTCCCTCTTTCCTCTGAACACGCACGCACACACAACAACAGCATACTGCTACTGTCAACCGCTCCGCAACACATGCACGAAAAAGGCCAAGAGATTGGGGCAAACTTTTAAATAAACCACACTGTTTTACTAAAAATGTGTCACGAGAGAGCGTGAATATATTGGCCCTAATCAGCCAAAATGGGTGATTCATTGGTTAATTTCAGCAACTGGGGCTATACATTATTCCAGGCCTGCCATGGCTAATTTCTGCCTTTACAGACGGCGAGGATGACAAATGGAACGTCCGACCGGCTACAAGTGAAAAAGCTCCATCATGCTCGCTCTCCCACTTGAGTTTTACTCACACTAATGATGTATACTAGCCTGCAACTACACTTGACCTGCGGATTATGTGGCAATGGAGGAAAAAATAAATGTTTACCCAGAGGTTTTTGAAGGAAAAACAGGAGAAAGAGAAAGTAGGCATATATTGGGAGAGAAAAAAAATCTGAATAGCTGTCAAGGATAGGAGTTTAATCTTGTAAAGGAGAGTGTGGCCATGGCTGACGTATTCTTTCAATATAGCCATGAAGCTTGTGCATATAAATACTTCTGAAAGTAAAAATAGGAGTAAATCCTTAAAAAAGGAGAAAAATTTGTTAACAAATAAATTTGTATTACAATTATAAGTATTTGTACAGGTACTAAGTAGTAAATAAACAATGAATGTATATATATAATAATATATATAATATATAATTGTTACATTTGTACCTACTTTTTACTTAAATTATGGTGCTGTATAATATATGAAATAAATATTCTAAATAAAATAATTATATAATAGTAACTCATTAAATATAAAATTGTATTACAAAGCAATATAAAAACTGATAAAAATTATATATAATCATACATTTATATTTTATACATATATACACATATCAAATAAAACCAAATGTACACACTGTAAATTATTTAGAAAAAAAGAATTATTAAGTTTAAAAAAAATCTGAAAAAGAGGCAGCTTGATTTAGCCAAAAATGATTACAAGGCCATGATATAGCAGTGTGATCTTGACACTACAGCCGAGGCCTCTTACGGGTCCCTCTGCAATGCATCGTGGGCCGCGTCCCCCTCCTGGCTTGCTTCAGCCGAGCTCTGAAATATCATATCAAATCAATGCGGACAGAGGCAGTGAGGCGCCAGAGCCACGACCGCTGCGAGGTCAGCATGGCCAAAAACAGACATAACAAATGCAAATGCTAAACAGGGCTAAAGGTGAAGAATCGGCGCGTCTCCTGAGTCCTGATGGAGTGACGCGAAACGGAGCTGTTCTGAGAAACGAGTGCAGGATAAATGTGCTATCGGCCGTGCTAATGGTGCTCGGGACGCAGATATCCGAGACCGGCACCCAACTTTGAGCCTCTCAGAGACTGACCGATCAATCCATCCAGCATGTCAAACAGAGAACAGAGACCGTATCATACATCATCTCGTGATGGTTTCATCTATAAATACAAGGTGAACTTTTAAGATTCAGAACATTGGTTTAGTTGGTAGAATATACCAAAGTTAGAACAAATCAATTCTGTCTGGGAATATGACACAGCTTTTTGCAGTAAAATGTGGCAATTGTTACATTAATTTGCCACTCAGTTTCATAGATTGTATCTGGTCTGCATGCATAGACATGCAAATGAGTAAAATAAATTTTCCATATACAGCTACATTTTTCTTTTTGCGAAATGACCCCAACATCAGTCACAGACATGTTACCGGTGCACACTGTTCTGATGAATACAGTTACAACTTCTAAAAAGGAAAGATGATTGGCCTTCAAACAAATTGATTTAATGACAGTAGAAAAGGAGCGCGTGCACTGACTTTTGTGACCTCTGATAGAACAGATAGTGCTGTATGAAGACAAGCACAAGTAGACATTCCTGAGTGCTCCGCTGCATTTAAATACCAACACTAATGAGGCTCAAAACCAACCCTGATTGGTGGGGACCGAATGAGAGGATGAAATTAACCTGTACAGCAGAAAGAAGAAAAACAAGCTATTTAAGTATTATAATGGAATCAGAGAGTGAGAAATGGCTATTTTTAACCATACTTTTGATACATTTTGTTAAAGGTGAAGTATAATTTCTAAACAAATAGCAAAATCAATTAAAATGTTATTTATTTATTTATTTTTTCCCGAAACCTGCCCTTGTCTGCCATTAGTCAAAAAACAGAGCTCATAAAAACATTGTCATACAATTTTTAATTTTCCCCTTTGAAAAGTGAATAAAAAAAAAATAAATTAAATGAAAAACTTGAAATCAACTACTTTTGAAAGAAACCCCCCCCCCCCCAGCAAATTCTATAAAAAAAGGTGAAAAATTCATGAAGTTCAAAAATCCCTTTGAATCCAATTATAAATCGTTTTTTTTTTGTTTGTTTGTTTGTTTTTTGTTTGTTTTGTCATTTGTCAGGAAATAAATGTTTAAGATATTTATTTTAAAAAAGATCACGCACTCACTATATTATAAAACATGCACTATAAAACACTTACTTTTTAATTGTAAACCATTAATCCATTAAATTATTATGTTTTTTTATATAAAAAGTGTTTTAAAGGTAGAACATTCAATACAATAGAAAATTCAGTAGTAGTCTTATAGATAAAATTTCCCATTTGAAAAGTGAATAAAAAATATTTTAAAACAATTAAATAATGACTTTATGAACTACATTTCAAAATTAATTATCAAAAAAAAGAAGAAAAAATTCCACTGCTTGGCATTAAAAAAGATCTCATAAAAGTCTAATAAAAAAGAATACAAATGAAATAATTGAATACTTTTGTGCAAATGCCTCTCAAACTCCATACTTGTATACTAACTCAAACATACCCACAATCGCTCTTATTTCACACCCTCTCTCTCTCTCTCTCTCTCTCTCTCTCTCTCTCTCCAGAAGGATGCAGAAAGGAGCGAGGGATAAACAGAAGAAGAGAGGCAGAGAGAGTATCAGGTGTGAGCTCCTGCTCGGCTGGCCCCAGGTACTGTTCTCTCGCCGCGGGGCCAGCTATTATTATTAACATCATTTGTCTGTATCATTCGCCCGGCACCTTTGCTTTCAGCCGGCGCTATGAAGACGACATGTTAATAAACGAGTACAGCCGCCACTCTGCCATCCGACCTGCTCCTCATCCGCCGTCCCCAGCCTACTCTCCCCCTTCCCTTCCCCACATCCCCAAAAGGGACGGAATGCCGATTTGTTTTCCAGCAGCCTCCCCCACTCCATTGTTGTTTGCACTAAAGGGGACAAATTCAATTCATTCTTATGACAAGGATTCACTGATACAAGAAGAAAGAGGGAGAGGATGAGCAGGAGGGGTGGATGAAGAAAGAGACTGCCCAGGAGGGAACAAACAGGAGCGAACACAAAAAAGTTGCTGAATTTGAGGTATAACATAAAAAAGACAAGGAAAGAAAGGTGGGAGGGGGGTGGTTGGAAGAAGATGGATAAACTGGTTGCGTTTCTTAGATGCGGATTGATGTGGTGGGCCGATAACGTGGTCTCAGCGGACATGGTCATCTGGAGATGTGGAGGAAAAAAGCCGTCTGTGTTAAAACATACATCCTCGGAAGGAGGAGGTTTTTAGCCAAAGAAACAAATACATCAATATCGCTCCAGAGAAAAAAGAAAAAAAAAACAATAAAACAAAAACAATCATTGTTGCAATAATAGAAAATGGCACTAACTATCTGAACTGTAATAGCCCCTCTGTCTGATCCACAGCTGGTGTGGTCTGTATGTTCTGACCTCCATGAGCTCTCTCGATCTGTCCAGGTGCTCTGCGCTTCTGCTTTTGACCCACAGCCAGATTCTGTCCAACTCAGCACAGCCTGACAAGTCCATTAAGATACTGGGGATCTAAGCCTGGTACATTATACTATCATTTCATCTATAAGTACAGGGACTGAATCCGCTTCAAACTTCTTAAAGGGTTACAGTAGTTTACCTAAAAATTAAAAAATTGTCATCGATCACTCAAGCCTTGTTTATACATTCGCCTGGCTCCGCCCCGCGAGCCTCCGCTTACTATGCGCACTCCTCCCCAAACGGACGAGGACTTTATATTTGACATGCTAACCGTTGTACCATTCTTTAAAACGAGAGTGGGCTACTCGGAGTAATTGTTCTCTAGTCTAAACCATCAGGAAGCAGCGGTCAGAAGAAGTAAGGTACACGCGTGATGATGTTTGTTTTTATGACAATTCACCAAACCTACGCTAAAAAACAACCAAAGAATCGTGTAAAACCCAGTAAAACTTGAGATTATTACTTGTGACATTAGAACAAAATATTTGGATATGAGAACATGTATAAAGCTAAATTAAACAAAAATCTCTTAAACATTTTCATTTAATTTCATGAACATTTTTATTAAACACTGACCTTTATTTTCCATTAAAAAGGCTAATTTCTGCTATTGTAGGCTCTTTTTGTAAATGTAAGCAATTATTTAGACGAGCGCAAACTGGGTGCCGGTACAGACGTACCTACTCGGCCAGAATCGCCTCGAAGTCGTGGAGCTGCGCGCAAAGTTCACGGCCGCCCACACCGCGATGACGTCATTTTTGTTGCGCAACACTTCGTTGCTTGATCCCCATGCCGTTCCAGACCCGTAAGACTTCCGTTCATCTTCAAAACACAAATGAAGATCAAACTCGGTCAAAACCATTGAAAAAACTTATCTAAATGTTCTAATAGCACTGCGGTTGTATTGATACTGCATTGATGTTGACACTTCTTTCCATGTTATTTAGTTTCTCCAGTCTTAGTTTCTCCAGTTTGTTCTGTCCCAAACACAACATATGCATTTTATTGTACAGTAAGTCACTTTGGTAAGAAAGCATATGCTAAGAAAATAAATGGAAATTTATGTATTAGGCCATACCAATCGGGTGTCTGATTGTATGTGCATTCACGCTCTTGTCAAAGTAGAACTAAACTAGTTATTGTTTTTGCTCCCACTTTGCCAGACATACAGTAGACACATTCCTAAATTAGTTAAACATACAGAATGAGAATGTAAACTGCATTATCTTGTTCTGCATCCTTCTTGTACAGTAAGACACTCAGTGAAAAAAAGAGTACAAAAAGGTAATGGAAAAGTATCAATGTTGCCACAGAGCTAACATCAGTTATTTTTTCACCGCTGTACAAATGAATCTGCATTCAACCGGAAATATGCCACAGTAGTATTAAGTTATAAAAATACTGTATATTACAAAATGGTAAACAATAAACTGAATGTGGTTTTTCTAGCATAGCCAGTCAGACAAGGTAATATAAGCAACAGAAATTAATATTCCAGCTCTGTGCTTGCTCAAAATGACAAAAGAATTAGGGGTTAATTTAAATGTATGTCTTAAGCTCAGTTGAGCTTGCAAATGTCCATGGTTTTACATTCTCAACTTGTTACTTTCTTATGTTTTAAAACTTTTCATTCTTTCACAAAGAGCAAGCGAGCGTGCGAGAGAGACAAAGACAGAGAGAGAGAGAGAGAGAGAGAGAAATAATAAAAAGCTGGTGAATCCCCATGAAGCTCTCTATGTGAACTGTCACATTAATAACCCTATGCTGGTATTCAAATTTTCTGTCGAAAGCTAAAGAAAGATTGAGTGCCCTGCTGTTGCGCAGCCAAGATTGAAGACATGTCTCATTGACATTGTTAAAAGTTTATGAAAATATATGAATCCTCAAATGCCATTGGCTCCACCGCTCCCAACTCTGCCCACTTCTATAAGAAATCGGTCTTTTAATCAAAATGATTGAATACCGCAAAGTTGAACTCAGGAATATGAATAAAAGTGGATATGGAGGAGATGGTGAGGGAGAGATTGGTACCATGGTGCACTCGCATTTAAAGAGGAGCGTCCGATGTCTTATTGTGGGGTACAACAGGGTACAACACTCAGCCCCTCTTTATTTCGATTTAATCGTTAAGTGTATCCATTCGCTGCACTGTGGGATTTAAAGAGTAAAATGCAGAAGAGACCGCAGCTGCGGTCTGTGTCCTATTTTCAGACCCAAGAGAGACAAAAGAAATGCTAAATGCTTATGCTGGCATTTCTCTTTCACAAAGAAGCGGATCTGATCAGCGGACAAACAAGGAAATACCCGGTCGATCTGCTATTTTCCTCTGTGCGCTGAATCAAAGCAAAACCACTGAGGCCTGTGTGTACGTTTAGCCTAAACTGGCATATGGCATATTGATGAGGGTTCAGACATACCCGGGTGCTACTTTTCCCTTCAATGTCATCTCAGGGAGGTGAACAGGCAGAAAGGCCTCAAACGCCAGCACCGTGGCTCAACGCCTGTCAGCCGCAGCCAGATAACCAGCCGTGAAACATGCGGGCAGAACAGGCTAATGGAAACTCTCTGATTCCCACTGGAGCATCGGATCAAAACACAGCTTCTAAACCTTTACCAGGAATCATTGTCGTCAAGTATTCGGCTTACAGCAGCAGCCTCTTATTTGTTTGTCAAACACCGAACAGCAGCTGCAGAGGAATCTGAAAGGATGAAACTGGGAAGAAAATGCTTCAGATACTTAAAAATGCCACAACAAAGTCATTGATATTACACACCATAACACCAAACACTATGTAGAAGGGATAGTGCACTTATTGTGAAAAAACAGACTGAAACTTCTGTTGTTATTCAAAGAAAATCTTCAAACCCCTCACATTTGGTCAATTACTTCAAAATTGGTATGATGCATCAGCACACCAGTTTTATATGCGATTTCATTTTCTTTGAAAGTTATCATATGACTTCAAAAGACTTGCAAATTAATTTGACGTAAACAAAAAAAGTTTGATAGCCCATATTCGCTATCTTGTTCTTGTAT
Organism: Abramis brama; assembly: GCF_963993115.1. Classification (NCBI taxonomy): domain Eukaryota; kingdom Metazoa; phylum Chordata; class Actinopteri; order Cypriniformes; family Leuciscidae; genus Abramis; species Abramis brama. Next base: position 14,399,662 of record NC_139974.1, read on the forward strand.
GAAAAGGAGAAGGTGCAAAAAAATTCTTCAAAATGCCTTCTCATGCTTGAAGACTGTTTCTTTTTATAACTCATGCCTTTCATAAGTGACTTCACCTCATGGATGCATTTAACCTTTGGGCTTTAAATGTGAATGTGACACATTATGGGATATTTTGAAGGAATTCACAATTTGTGCACATTCACATACTGTACAAACACAGCAGACGTTAGAACCTGAATGCTATTTCCCATCTCAGGTGCATGTAATAATGACCAGGGGCAAGGGGAAAAGGGGAATATGGTCTTGTGGAGGTATATAAATGAAAGGAGGGAAGGGGGAAAGAGTGATTGAGCACCTTGTGTTTGAGCAAGCTGTCCCGTCTGTTCGGCCCTACCTCTCCACTCCATCATTGCCGTGGACTGATCTCGACCAACCACAAGAGAGAAAAGAAGAATAGAGAAAGACCTACAATACCAAAATATAAAGGATTTGTACAGGATAGTCCACTGAGCTGCATACGGGATCCAAATTTACTTGTCAAGAGCAAGTAAAAAAACATCATAAGGAACTGCAACATAACAGAAGAGGCCGGGACTAGTAGTCACATTCTCAGGGCAGGATTTTTTATTTTTTTGGTCAAATTAAGCTTAAAGTCATGGCTAAAAAATATTGAATATTTCCACCATTATGGCCTGGGAAAAAAAGATACAGTTCTTCAAACACATATCACCACACTATATGGGGCAAGTTGTCACAGTGGACCCTGACATTAAACAATGTTAAAGCCTGTTAAAGCCTTTTTAGATACATTAAACTGAATTAAGGTAACACTATTTTTTTACTTTAGACATTCTACTAACTATAAGTTACTTTGCAACTACTAGTCATTAGAGTATTAGTAGACTGTCTGCTTAGTATCTGCTAACACTTAATTTCGATGGTCCCTCAACAGACATGATGGTCCCTCAAAGTAACTTTGCAACAACATGTCAACTTGTTCTACTAACCCAAGCCCTAACACTAACCTAACAGTCTACGTATACTCTAATGAGAGTTAGTTGACATGTACAGTAGATGCAAAAAGTTAGTAGAATGTCTAAAGTGGACACTGAAATAAAGTGTAACCTAAAAGAATTATGAAACAAATTAATTCCACAATACAAATCCACTGCCAGAGAAAGGACACATTTGTGTATTTGGAATTCTGACAGAATACCTTACAGTACTGAAATATAGTCCTTTTGACAACTTCCCTGTGTGACAACAGGCCCCGGTTTATCCTAGATGATTTAAAGAGACAGTGTCATCATTTACTCACACATCACTACAAGTATGTATGAATTTCTTTCTTCTGTGGGACACAAAAGAAGATATTTTTAAAATGTCTCAGCATTTTCGTCCATGCAATGCAGTTCTTCTAAATATATTCTGTGGTGTTCCACAGAAAAAAGAAAGTCAGGTTTGGAAAGACATTAGGGTGAGTAAATTATGACATAATTGCAAATCAGGTTTATTGGCAAAATTTACAGACTTTCAGCTGTTTGCAATGAACAAATCAAACAAAAGTAATTGAAATAGCTCAACACAACAAATGTTTCAAGTGGTTTCCCCAAATTAAACTGGATATGCAACTTTTAATGACTTCTGCAGTCTCAAAATTATTCAACCCCCTGAATAGAATCCCTGATAACAGAACAAATCTGCAAAACAGGCCTTGTCTCAAACACACCTGATGCAACTAATTAAGGGCTTCATTAGTTGCACCAGGTATGCTTGAGCTAGAACACATGAAATATCTGAACTGGCTAGGTTTGTTGAGTGTCACGTTTGACTGCATGTAAGAAATATGGCTATTTCAAGATAGCTATAAGTCAAGAATGGTCCAAAAAGTTAAGAGAAGATATCATTGCCCTTCACAAACAAGGAATACAAGATACAAAAAGATAGTGAAGACACTAACATGTTCCTAGAGACAAATTTGGAAGCATAGTTGGCAATTTCAAAGTTAAAGGAACAGTGGTTACACCACCTGGACGGGGCAGAAAAAGGAAGCTATCAACGGCTGCAACCAGATTTCTGAGAAGGCAGGTTCAGAAAAACACTCGATTGACTGCAAAAGACCTGCAGCAAGACTTGGTGGCAACAGGCACTGAGGTTTCAGCTTGCACAATAAGGTGCGTACCAAATGCTGTACTTTTGTACTTTGCATCCTCTGGCGCTGAAAACCTGCAGTGTGTGGGAGGCAAGATGGATTCATTGATGTATTAGGGAAATCCTAGGAGAAAACGTCATGCCATCACTGAGGAAGCTGAAGCTTGGGCGTCATTGGACCTTCCAACAGGACAATGATCCCAGGCATACGATTCTACAGTGGCCATCACAGTCACCTGACTTGAACCCCATAGAACATCTCTGGTGGGATTTGAAGAGGGTGATTGCTGCATCCAAACCCAAGAATATTACTGAACTGGAGGCCATTGCTCATGACGAAGGGGCTAAGATTCCTCAGAAACGCTGCCAGAAGCTGCGATGTCTCATTTGCAGCAGATCATAACAGCAAAAGGGTGTTCTACTAAGTACTGAAGATGCTTGCCATGAAGGGGTTGAATAATTTTGAGACTGCAGAAGTCATTAAAAGTTGCATTTTCAGTTGAATTTGAGGAAACCACCTGAAACATTTGTTGTGTTTTGTTGTGAAATTGCTATTTCAATTACTTGTTTGATTTGTTCATTGCAAACAGCTGAAAGTCTGTAAATTTTGCCAATAAACCTGATTTGCAATGGGGGTTGAATAATTTCAATTATAACTGTAGGATATATATATATAATCGAAATTATATATTGTATATATATATTCAAAAAATACATTAATTACAATCTTTTAGAATGATTTACACCATGCATCGGTTACGTACTTGAAGTGTCACCTATCCTTGCGAGGCGCTTCATGTCCTCGGACATTGTTTTGATTGGGAGTAGTCCCTTTTGAAACGTGTCTCTGAATCTTTCAGGGCCGTCAAATTTTAAAACATATCTTCAAAGCCGCAATAGAACCCATCAGTAATTGAGGTGATAAATCTATTTTTTCCGTCATCGCTGTCTCTCGCTCCATGTCTTTTGAGTGTGTCGCTGATGAGTGGTAAATTGGAAATTATTCAGAGAGGTAACAGCACTCTTAGATGCAGTTCCATTATAGTCTGTCAGTCATGGAAGACAGATAAATTACTCACATGTCAATCTACCCATCAAACAGCAGACAGGGGATTGTGGGATTGATCAATGGAGGAGAAAAAAAAATCCACTGTAATTCCTCTCTATGTGACGGCATGAATAAATCAGAGGTCTTTTATTTTTTGCTGTGCATTAACTCCTACCTGAAAATAATACTGCTCAAATGCTCAAAGGACAAAGAATAATTGTGGATCAAACCAGGGTTGGACAAAGCATCACACGAAATCAGAGAGATCAAAAACACAATTAAAAACTCTTTTAGTTGGGCCGTTGAGACCTGATGAGGTATTTGCTGTGATGTTGGAGTTTTCCATTGGCTTTTAATAGGAGCAAGGTTGTGTTCGATGCTGTTTAATGGTAGAGGAGAGAGGAAACACCTCTCGTGTTCAATAGCAAATTAATTGCTACGATTAGTCATTGGTAGACTTCTCGAATGCAGTCCTTTGGAGAGCTGGATTCAGCCACTCAAATCCTCTCATTTGTAATAGGCTGTCTGCTTGAATAATTGATTGGAACAAATGTGAACTGGATGAGAAAGTCTGAGTGTCCTCCATCATACAAACACACACACACACACACACACACACACACACACTCACACACACACACACACACACACATTCATTTATTCAAGTCTTTATCATTTTTATTTTATTTTATTTAAATACAAATAAACATAGAGCAGCCTTTATATTTTAGGATATGGGTCCCTTACAATTTATCATTATCATATTTGTATGATATTTGCATTAAAAAGTTTGAAAACCCCTGTATTAAGCCTTTCCTTTTAAACTTTCCTTTAATAACTGGTGGGCCCTAGCAGAAATGACTATATGTACTATACTATACTATACTATACTATACTATAACTATAGTACTAAACATGGTATATCATGTATGTTTTTTTCCATTAATTACCTAGAATGTGGCGGCCCGCGACATTGTCATCTGGGCCACCACAGTTTCATAATGAACTGAAAATATTTGTACACTTCTCATAAAAAAATATCTCTAACGTTGTGCTCTGCACCATTGCTTTGGCATCTGTCATTCAAACTAAAATCATCATGATGCGGCTTAGTGTGTTTATCAAAATGCGAAATGCTGTGATTTAATAAAATATACTCTGTTGTCTGTGTGACAGTTTACACGAGAATCCTGTGGGGAAACGCTGTATACTGAATAAACATTCTCAAGAATGCAGCTTAAAATAGACAGAAAATTATTACAAAACACATTAGCTATTAAGGTAATTAAACATCATGATGTTCTTGAAAAAAATGCAGTCACAATGAAGATTGACTCCTTTACATTTTTAATGCTCTAGTTATGCAATCCAGTTTTGATTATGTCCTGATTTTAAACAATTGATATGTAACGAACTCCAAATGTCGTGGCCCAGCAGAAGGGAGCATAAAAAATCATTCTGTGACTGCATGAAGGTCATAGTAGGTCACGGCAGAGACCTTCAACGCTGCTTAGCAGTTTCTGCACAGTTCAAAGGAAAAATAGAGGTTTTATTAGCATATTTTTCTTTGTTTAACTTTAAGTTTGCTAAAAATGTCTACCTCAGGCAGGTAGTATCTCTAGAGTCTAGCGATTCAGAGAAGAAAGATCAAATATTTGTCTATATGATGCAGAGGAACATGACTATGCAGTCATGCTTTGCTTTTTATAAACATTCCACAATGCTAATATGTTCTTATGTAAAACATAATCTTAATGTGATTAAGTGACCACCCATCAACCTTCAATGCATTCAGTGCACAAATACTCACACAAACACACACGCTGCCCATGTCCCGGGGTTCTCACGTGAACTTCAACACCACTGCGAGCCGGGGGGAGGATTTAAAATTCATGAGCAGTGATTTTAATGTTTTCTTTGCTACAGGCAAGTAAAAGAAACAATTAGCGTAGCATTGGCGCTAAGGTCCAGCAAAATCAATAGTCCCTGATAGTATTGTAAGCCTATTGACCAAATCCTGCGGTTCACCCCGACCCTGTGCTACAACAGACACCCTTACAGGGGATTAAGCATTTCTGCCAGTGCGAATGGAGAAGGGGAGCTGTGCATAGTTAAACAGCCTTCAGGAACGATAGCAATCAGAGAGCTGCTAGCTGAGGTAGACTGACACTGAGAATTGACTTGATGTGAGAGCATTTCAGGAGATGAAGGCGCCTCAAGGGTATACTGTAGTATAATACTGTGCTGAAAAAAAAAAACGAGACACAATGCATCAGCCAAGTGATCATATAGACCGGCTATTTAAACATGAACGCATCCCTGTGTACGGCCCCAAATTCTTTTGGACTCAATAAAACAATCAAGTTCAATCACACACGCACACAAAATGCACTCACACACAAATTCTTGAAACAAGTTGCAAGATGCTGTAGTTTCTGACACCTTTGAGACTTATTGATACTTTGTACAGTTCTAGAGGGTGTACAGAATGCGGCAGATGGACTCATGCCAGAGGAACTGGTTCTGTGGGCGGCAGCATCCAGTCAATGGCTCGGCGTGAGCTTTGAAACAAACCTGGTGTGCTCTCAGAGGTAATGTAGCCTGGGTCTAAACAGATGTTCTGGAAACAGAATGAGTGAGCAGGCGAACAGGTGTCACACCCACCTAAATGTGTACAACAAACTGACCCTGACGCCCACTCCTGTAAAACACTTTACCCCACAAACACACGGATTTGCATGCAAACATACAAAAGCTTTTGCTCCAAACCTAGCAAACTGTCTCGCTGCCTTCTAAGATACCATTATAACTGACATGAAACCTTGTAACTAACTGTTTTGGAAAGTTCTCATGGACAGCAACTCTGCATGACAGTGCTTCACACTGAAGACTGATGTTTGCATGTTGCTAAGCTAATGCACGATATTCTAATAAGCATAAAACTGCTTAGCACAAATAAAAATGGCATTACTGATAATCAATATTAATGACACTGAATTATTTTTAATAATGTAATCAACATTTCTTTGGTGTCTTCTGCTATTTTGATTTAGTATACATGCAATGCTGTCTTAGAATTTGGCCAAAATAAGGTTGAACCTCCCTGGCAGTTCGTCAAAATGATGTCCGATGCCTGACAGGATGACCTTGAAGAATAATGCACAGGATTTTATGATAGAAGGATTAGTTTAAGGGCCTCCTCAAATAGCCTTTGATCTTTGTGACTCCAATGTTGTTATGCAGCTACGTTCTTCATTTCCTAGTGCAAGGAAGGGGATGTTTCCTATCTTAAGGTTGACTGAACTGGGTGTATTTTGCATTACATTTATTATATATTTTTGTGGCAAGCAGGACGGGGCCGAGAGCCGTGAGAATGGTGCGAGGCCTAGCAATCACACCACCTGCGCGGCACATTGGTCTCGAGTGTCTCACGGAAGAGCTCCGGATTGATAAAAGGAGAAGCGACGACAGTGAAGGACAAGAGAGGACCAGGCCTGGGACATTTACATGGTGTTTTGTTTATGTGTGTGCGGGAGTCGTCCGTCGGGGGGTGCCGTTTTAGTTTCGTTTTGTGTTTGTTTATTTCATAATTAAATGTGTTGAACGTTCCGCCTACTTTCCTGAACTAACCAACTAGTCCACTCCATCCATGTGTGCTCCAGTCCCATTTTTGTGTGATGCACATATAGGTTTGGAGCAAAAGCTTTTGTTATACAGTCAGTTGATATACAGTTGATATACAGTCAAACCAAAATGTATTTAGACACCTTCAACATTTCTCACATTGTCACAGTTTATTCACTATAGTTTAGAAAATGGTAATAAAATATGACAAGAACTCAGAGATATCAAATCAGCTGATATTTCACTGGTTTTGGCCATCCTTCTGTTAGACTGTCTCACAAATTAATTAGGTTGAATATCTGTCAGCTGTTAAATTTAAGTACACAATTAGATAATACTAATTTAGGTCAACCAATTTCCAAGAATTGCTTAATTTTGTTCAGTCTGTTGTCTAAAAAGGTCGCATTAGTAATTAACAAAAAAACACTTAAGCAAAACATGGTCAGGTCAAAGTGTCTGAATAATTTTTGGTCCCAAATTTTATTTTATTTTACTGGTAGTCTACTGTATGAATAATTGTTGGGTATGTCACAGTTTACTTCATTTTGTCATCCTCACTTACATACATAAACTATAGTGTCCTGTAACCACTAGTAAAAAAATATAAAAATTTATATCTGTTGTATGAACAATTTTTGGTGTGACTATATATATATATTAGTATCTATATGTATATATATATATATATATTAGTATCTATATGTATATATATATACAGTCAAACCAAAAATAGTCGTTCACGGTTCCCGCCTGCTTCTTCCCTGAACTACATAATTATTATTATTATTTTTTAGTTTATTTTTGTGAGCAAGCCAAATGGGTACAAAATATGTGCATCAAACAAAAACTGGACTGGAGCACACATTGATGGAGTGGACTTACACATTTTTTTTTAAATAAAAAAATTAATTAAAGATGCTGTTATGGCACAATTTACCCCCCGCTTATGCCCCCCGTGCTTGTTTGGACTGCGACGTCTTAGACAGAACTTGACATCAGATGCCATTTTTGCAAGCTACACTTACACAGAGCCATCAGACAATATAAAGGCAAACTGCCAATTTGGATTTGTCTAGTGCTCTTTTGCTGTGATTTCAGAGAAAACCCCCATGAGGCTTGCACTTGAGCATCACAAGACTCACTCAGTGCCCTCAACAAACCAGGCAGACACACTAGATGCCCGTGAGTGCAATACATTATGAATGCAGCTGCAACGCATCTCAACAAAGACATAATCTATTATGTAAATGGGCATTCTGTATGTCTGAGTTAAGTGGCTCTGAGCGTGACAGTTCTGTCGTGGCAGGCCCGTTTTATTGTTTTATTGTTGACTCATGGCATTCTTATTTTCTGCGTTATTGTCAAAGGATTTATTAGATGTGTGTTTAGTTTTTGCTTGCATTTACATACAGTTATAATAAGTATAATAAATAAGAATTATTTAGCATAGAAAATATGATTTTCCTGTTCATTTGAAATGAAAGCATTCAATCTTCAATGTAGATATACTACAAGATTCAATGCAAAACTCCCTTCCAGTGCATTCAGTAAACTAAGCTACGTAAAAACAAGCGTTTTAAATATAGGCTATATATATATATATATATATATAAATATCCGATATGTGTACATGTAAATGATTTTTGTTTTCCATGGCGTTCTATACAAAAAAAAATTAACTACAACAATCATTTAAACTAACTAAAAAGTACAAATACCATTTTTTGGGTTCATATTTTGAATAAAGTGCCCCAGACTGAATGACCATGATGATATGCTAGTAAATGGAGCTTCACTAGTCATAAAAAGGTTATTTACATATAGGTATCAGCACTTTTTGTTGAAAATTGTATATTTTTTGGTGCAAATATAAACCCTTTACTAGCAATAGGTGTATTTTACCGAAGTGTAAGACACGTTTACAATAAATAAGAATGATTACTGTGCGGCATTACCAGCAAACAGTTGAATCACTAAGCCAGCTGGGAATACGAGAGCTTGAAAGTCACCCCACAAAACAAGATCCTTGTCCTTCCTACGTACTGAATTCTCAATATCATCACAGAGCACCACTTCAGGGGTGATAGATTCTCTGTCTTTCTGTCACTCCGTCTTTTTTCTCTTTTACCGATAATAATCCATAATGCAACCCAGATACAGTACAAGCCTCCTGCATTATTCAGAGAAAGTTTCTCCTTTGATTTATGTTCTCTCTCTCTCTCTCTCTGAATCCCTTCATTCTTTAAGTCCCTCTATGTCGTCATGCAGCAGTTGCAGATAATGCAGTTGTGGAATGAGAAGATGAGAATACAGGTGCAGAGAGTGTGTGTGTGCGTGTGTGATGTCGTCTCATACTGAATAATTATAGCAGCTCGGCCCAGGCAAATCCTCCCCAGAAGGTAGTGCGTCTGCGAGCCTTCCACCTGCCATGCACTAAACGCCGCCCCATCCATCAAACACCCACTTGACAAATACATTCCATAATAGAAGTTTATTTTTATGGGGAGGCCGAATCACAGACCTTCCCATGCATACAAAAACGTGTCAGAATTATTTATGAGAGCTGCTGAGATGCACAATATGTCATATCAAAGTCTTGATTCGCTCCTCCGCCCCACATGCCCCTGTCAATACCCACACAGGCTATCAATAATGTGAAACAGCACAGAGATAAGCCCCCCGAACACAGGGTCACTCCGAGAGGGGAGGACGGCCTCCACGGATGCCACACACACACACATGCGCGTATGCACATAAACAAGTTCAGACAAAAGCAGAAATGCACAAACTGCCGCACACACACATGTGGGAATCAAAACGTCCTCTGGCTGACGTTGCCCATTTCTAGGGCCCTAGGAAATTTAGTTAAATTTTAAATTCTGTTTTAATTTTTTTGAATGGTTTAATCAAATGTTAATAATCAAAAACAGTGTCTAATTTATTGATTTCATAAAACTTTAATAATGTGATGACTTTAATAATAATAATGTGATGGAACAGTGGCCTATGACAAGTTTTATGCCCTATGAAAAACTGTGTGATATTCCTTAAAAAATAATGTTTAAATTAACTTTGAGAAGTACAGTACATTGTACTGTACAATTGTAATATATTCCTGTCATAATTTCTTCAAGTTCAACTTTTATTTTGGTGGGTTGCAGTGTAGACCTTTGAGTTTCTGTGTGATGTTTTATCAAATGAAGAGTGAAATGCCAGTGAAGTGACTCTGGAGATGAAGTACATGTGGAGTGTCCTACTATAGTGAGTCGACAGACTTTGAAAACACCACGAGCGCCACGCATGCTTGAGAACGTGTAGTAGACAAACTGTGCCGCTTATTCACATGCAGAACATGCAGACTTAATGTTTAAATAGCAGACTTTTTGCACTTTAATATTCAGAGACACTAGTGCATATTGCAATTTGATTAAGTGTACAGCCCTACTTTTGATCTATTTATCCAAATTCTGTGACATTCCGCGCTATACAGTAAATTCCATTTTCCATTTTTTTCTGTAACTTTGTCCATGTTTTTCGAATCATGGAAATCATAGGGCACTACATTTTATAACTTACACACTGTGCAACACTGCACACTAAAGGGCAATAAATAAGTACTTTTTTTACAAACATTTACAAGCATTGCATCCATAGCATAGCATCATGGTCATTCAATCTGGGGCACTTGATTCAAAAAATGAATTCAAAAATTGGTATTTGTACTTTTTAGTTAGTTTAAATGAAGTTTTATTAACAAAGTTTGGGAGGAGCACATTCAGATAATTAACACGAGTGGATAGCACTCAGCAATCAATGATAAGAGGGTATATATAGACTCAGCAGTCTTACCTCGATCCATTGACAGTTTGCAGCATCCCCCCACCACCCCTTCTCCACACTTCTAGTCCTAAACACTTACATGCGGGGGGAGTACTCTGGGTTCGGGCTGAATTCCGAGCTCGGAGCCCTCCCTCCGGACAGCACGCCAAATACGCATTAAATCTTACTCCCTCAAAATTATATGCAAGTGTGAACTCGTGAAATTGTTGTTGTAGTTAAAAAGTTTTTGTTTAAAACACTGTGGAGAAATCATCCACATGTAGGCCTATATATATATTGTATATGTATGTATATATATATATGTACATATATATTTCAAATAATGGCTTGTTTTTACACACAGCAGGTAGTCAACCAGAATGCCTATTACCGCAGCGCGTACAATCCAGTCACATGAAAATCATAGGGCATTTTATAGCTTACACAATGTGCAACACTGCACACTAAAGGGCAATAAATAAGTTAGCAACACTTTTTTTTTTTTTTTACAAACATTTCAACTAAAAAGGAGCCTAAATAAGCAGAGTCCTTGCTCGAAGCATTTACCTTCAAAGAGTATCAGTACTTTATAGCGGGGCTGTATGCATGACAAAATCAATCCCGTCTCTCGTGACGGCCCTGTGACATTGGGAGGCAAAGAACCTTCTGAAAGTCCATTGGAATTCAATATCATTGACAATTCCGTGTTCTTGAAGGTGTCAGAGGCAATACTGTCTCCAAGTCAGAGTCTGAAACGCTTCTCAAGCCCAAGTGTAATCACCTGTTTCATGTGATTTAACTCACCGCCGCTCGTTTGAACGGCTCCCAATGCGGTATGCAATAGGTACAGGAGCTTTATCAGACAGAGTCACTAAGCAAACCCCCGCTTCCTTCTTTTTAAAATCCTCTTTTCTGTTCCTTGATCCATTATCACGCCGTTTCACATTACTTTCTGCCTCTCTCTCCGTTCATTTCCCTCCCTCCTCTTCCCCGAGCATGCTGGGATCAGTGGGGGGACAGCAGAGTCGTCGGCTTGTTTGCACACTGCTGTGTTGGCATGGTAAACGATAGCTGACTAAACATGCTTGTTAAGCTAGTCGTTTTTGTGTAGGAAATCCCTCTCTCCCCTTAATTACACGACAGAACGCAAATTCATACGTTGTGTTAAAATGTAGCTGTCTGTCGTCCCCTGGTTATCCATGGTGGTTATTTCTTTTTTCACCGAAAAAAAAAATGGAGGGGGGCAGGGTTTGAAAAAGAGCTTGTGGGTGCACCATCTTTCATGAAGCAAGCTGATGTATTGTTCTAGAGAGATAGCAGCAAGTATAAATGATTACATGTAGCTGGCCTGGGCTTTGTAATAAAAAGGAGGATTATCAATTCACAGGTTTTTGGGCAGATAGCGTTGCACCAGCTACAACGTGATCGCAATCAGGACTTCGAGACACATCTGTATTCCCCTGCACATCCAGAGCCGGAGGGAGACGGGCGGAAAGAGAGAACGAGGGAAAGAAAGAAAGAAAGAAAGAAAGAAAGAAAGAAAGAAAGAAAGCTTAAAAAAATTATATTGTTTATCTGTTTTTCAACAATAAATTTGAAAACAATTAAGAACTGTTTTTGTTCTGATGCAAATTAAAGACTAGCCTATAACATCTACTGTGCTTCAATTCATTTCACACCTGGAAATGTGTAAATTGCTTTTTTTAACTTGTTTTATGTTCAGCTCCTTGACAAATGCATCTTTACCTCATGTAACAGAACAACAATATTAACTAAGGAAACAATATCAATTTTCATGCAGATGAGCAACAATATGCCCTGTCAATCTCTCTTTGGTCAATAAAACATTTTTTGGACCTCAATTTGAACAAAACCCTCAAAAAGAATTAAGGGAAAATAAAAATGTATGAATTTGAGTCATATTAAATGACACAAAAAATCGAAACACTGTACATGGAATACATAAACAAATGATGCTATATCATTCTTTGTCATTTTTACGTATAATCAACTGGTACCTTGTCATTTTTAGTGGATGAAGTCAGTTCTCTTCAAGTCCACACAGTTGTCCAAGCAGAGTAACAACAGGTCACATTTACCGTGGACATGATCGACTAAAGTTCATAACCAGAAAGTCATCTTGAACAGTATATCTATTGTTTAAATTTTACTTGGCTTGACATTTTGTTCCCTAATACAATGGCATTCATAGGTTTTGAAGTGCGCCTTAAGTGTCTAAATACTTTTCAGTGGCCACTTTATTAAACCAAATGCTTATCATGTCCTAAAAACTGCTTTAGGCCCCCCAAAAAATTCTCCCTGTGATTTTAATCTCTTCTGTACCATCAAGGGCTCCCGGCGGAGGCCCCTATTCCATATTCACCTCCACAGTGCCGAATTTAGTGGGACGCCGAGCAGAACAGCACAGTGCCTCCTCCTCATCAGGCCTCTCGCTCTGTGCGCCGCAGCAGAACGAATTACGGATAAAGACTGGAAGTGACGCCTGTCTGTGCGTTTGAAATCATACTCCCCTCTCTGACAGGGAGGAACCTTTGGCTTCATTTGTCTGCAGGAAGGGCCGCTACCTGAGTTTATTATGCAGTCACACAGCAGGAAGGCAAAAAGAGGGGATATGGGGAAGGGAATAGAATAGAGGTGGGAGAAGAGGAGAGTAATGGAGGAATGTGAAATGCGGGTGATGAGGAAGGCAGAATTGAAGGGAGCGATTGGGGAGGCCTCACTGACAGGCCCCCAGCAGGACTGGGGGCGGCATGTTAAACTGGGTGATGACTGATGTGATGGCTCATCTATCTTCTTTCGGAGACAGTGAACTGTCCGCCTACAAGCCCACCCGACAAAGGGGCTAAAAAAATCTACACCTATATCATTATGCACACACACATGGACTATCCACATGTTAAATGATGACAGACATTCCAGCTATATCTCATTTTTGGGCAAGGACAGATCAGTCAAGTTCAATCAGTATTATATTTTATTTTGAAATCACTTAGTCACTCAAGGACTATCAACAGAAGTAGCCAAAAGTCCCCAAAAAACAAAATAAATAGATAAAAAAATAGTCTCTCTCAATAAAAAGTGGGAAAATATTTCATTTTATAGACCTTATGCGCCAGAGAAACAAGTGTGCAGCCATCTTTAGAATTTTGTCTTTGAACTTCTGTTTTATATATACAGGTAGCTCTGTATATTTCTATGGCATCGCTGTTGAAGAGTAATTAGCTGGTGAAGTGGATTTACTTATTAACATAGTTATCATGAGCACTGTCATGTTTGAAGTGAATGTCAGTAGACCGGGAAGATTTAAAAACGAGTGGTTCATTCATAAAACGGTAAGATCTTACCTTCCTTCATGCTGTGGAAATATAAACCGGAAGACAGAATACCACACCGCTGAAAAGGGTCTATATAAGCCCTATAAATCTCATTTTATGTATTAATTGACCCTTTGCAAAGACCCGCCCCCTTAGTTACTGTTGCTAAGTCCGACAAGCCATGGCGCTCTCATGCCACACATCATGCTCTCACGCGGAGCAAAGAGGACACTGACAACACGTCGACAGACAAGACAGAGCAGGTTACTTTTGATATGAAAGAAGTCTCAGATTATAAGTTGTGTCATTTTTTAAGAAATTCAAACAATAAATACCAGTTTTTTGTCTCTTTATTGTGTGGTGACAGGTCACTGTAGCGCCTCATTTCAAGCGGCACGTGAGCCAATCATCTTTTTATTTTATTTTATTAAAAAAATATCAGTTTTACAATCAATAGAAATAACCAAAGGCTCCACATATGATAAATTTATAAATAAAAAATAAAATAAATGGTTGTCTTCTCTAAAAAAAGAAGAAAAAAAAAGAATCCAGTTTAAATTGACAGAGAAGAGCCAAAAATTTAAAAGGGATAAGAAAGCAAGTCAGTAAATGTTGTTCTAATTTTTTTAATAATTGTTTAATTTTGGAGGAATTTGGACATATTTTATTTTATTTAAAAAGTCACTTAATTGTATGATCAATAGAAGTAGCCAAAAAAAAAAAAAAAAAAAAAAAATATATATATATATATATATATATATATATATATATATATAATAAAATAATTTGTTGTCTCCTCTATAAATAAAAAGTATTAAAAAAAATATTAATAATAGAATAAATAATAAAATAATATAAAATCTTTTTTTTAAAATCATTTAGAAGACAATATATTTTTGGGGACAAAGACAGTAAACAGGACTGAAGCACATGTGCTAACCACTGCTTCAAGACTCCAACACCCAGACATTTTCTTGAACCACAGAATTCACAGATAAACCAGCTGTAGAAAAGGCGGGAAACAAGATCCACATTTAGCTTCCACCGATACATTCATCAGAACTGTTTAGTCTAAACTGCCAAAATGATGGTTCTGTCTATTATCACACACCCTGTAGTTTGGAGTTAACGGCATGGTGAGCGAACGTCTTCATGTAGGTACGGGGAGAAAATAATATAATGAAAGAACTGGCAGACACTGTCTTTGCTCTTTTTCTTTCTGTCCGTTCCGTCTTTTTATTCCGGTCTGACTCGGTTACAGAATCACCCATTATTACGCAGGAACTCTGAGCCCGGCGATGAATGAGCTACATTCAAACTCACACATGCGTGAAAAAGGCCCCTTCCACCGTAGTTTCATCTAATGTTGTAATCCACACGAACACACACACACACTTCCCACACCGCTGCTATTCTCCTCTTTGATCAAATGTCAGAGAGCTGTGTGTTTTAAAATCGTGTGTGAGAGAAACTCCTAGTATCTATTTACCTCCAGTAAACTCTTTCTCTGTGTCATACACACATTTACCCACAAGTCATATGTCACTGTAAGGAGTGTAAACCCTCCTTGAGTGACTGTTTTTGAGTCAAAGGTCTTGCATCATGGAAAAACAATGCTAAATGTCAATAATAAAATGCAACTAACCATATAGTTGTTCAGATTTGTTCACCCAGTTTCGCTCAAAAACCTTGATTAATTTAATTGGTGGTGCAAAAGTACTGGCAATACTGAGTCTAACATGTTACTTAAGATTAACTTATTGTTTATTGAACTGTTCAGTAAAAACAATATTATATATATATATATATATATATATATATATATATATATATATATATATATATATATAAAATTAACTTTGTGTGTGTGTGTGCATTATATATATATAATGTTAAATTACTATACATAATACATTAATCTGTAAAATGTAAAAATCTTGGTGCAACAGGAAGCATTAAAACACAGCGAACAAAAAATACATTAAAAAAAACTCAAGCAGGCCATACGTTTTAATGCATATGAATTAATATAAAGCTGACTGACAGGGGTAAAATGTCCTTCCAATATCCCCAGTATATGTGATCAATGCCTTACAAGACACTCTTAGTTCGTATAGTGCATTAACTACCAGTGCAACCTGATCATTTGTGCATGTGCGTATGCATGTGTGTGTCTGAACCTGCGTAGCTGCTCCTGAGGCTCATGGCTGGTGTCAGACAGGGTCTGAAGAGGGTTTGGACTGTGAGAGGACGTAGAGATGTTGCGTCTCGGCGAGGGGGGATATTGCATTGTTGTTGAATTATGCATGGCCCCTGGAAGCGCGGGCCGACGCCTGGCCGTTGTCTTATGAGAGCTGACGGAGTGTCACTTTACATCATCAACGCCCCGGTACCGGAGCCTAGGACGGGCCGCCTGCCCGCCTCACGCGCAGATGAGAGGAGACGAGGCCCTGCCTGCCTGCCATGCCGAACAATGCTCTACCGTCAGTGGCACTCTCATTGACAGAATGATCTGGAAAGACACCAGCCATCCCACCAGTCTTAATGATGTCTCAACCCCCACCCCTTCCTACCGAGACAACAAAAATACACAGGACAAGAAAAAAAACAATGCTGGAAAACTACGTTGTGTAATGTCGAGCAATGGCATGTTCCGCTATGTGCCTCTGTGGCGGATATGTAGCGCCTCACATTGAATGAATTAAGCTAGGATGAAACACTTTCGTGAACTGTTTTGACAAATCAGGTGACACCTCGGGTGAGAAGTTTTCAAAGTGACAGACACAGCGATATTCTTCATCCTGCAATAAACCTCAAAGAACAACGACTTCAGTCTGCGATTAATGACTTTAATGCGAACCGCTTCGGTTAATGACTGCGACACCGTTATATCTGGAAATTCAGCATATACTGCAGGTTTTAAAAGAGAACGGTTAAAGAGAACCGTGGGGGTAGACGTATTAATGCGCTCATCGGCATCCGTCAGCCGCCGTGTCCTCTCACCTGAGTGATTGACAGGGCAAGGACGGGGACACGTACAGCCAATTCGGACTTGTTCTGCTTGTGCAGATGTTGATTACAGGGCCGTTTCCACACATGGTTTTGATTTCCCAGCATTTTATCAGGAAAGAATCGTGTCCCCAAGGCCCCCAAAATCTTGTCCTACAGATGGTTCATTTAATAGGCAACAACACTTCCTGATAAAGGTACATTCACACACACACAACTGTCATTTGTAACACGTCCTTATTGGAAACAGCTGCTCATTTTCACAAGCTTTCTGACGGCCACTGTTATAGACATTGTACATATTTTTTGAGGCTCTATTGTGTTATTTGGAGTGTTATTTCATGTTAATTTGTGTGGTTGATTACTTTTGTGCGTGCTGATTCTTAATCAATCTTCCTTTGTGTATTTAAGCTAACCGCTAACATAATAATATCCAGATCCAAATGGCCAGATTTTGGTTTTTCAACCCTTTTCTCTTCCCCTAGCCATACAGATAATTCTACAAACCGTGAATAAAACACCAACAATCTACCACCAGCAGGAACTTTAAAACTTTATGTACCCTGCCATCTCGGTGCTCCCCGAAGAGCAACACGGCAGCAGCATGGCGGTGTGAAGCTTTGGCAGACGCTGTGTTTTCAGAAACAGACATAAAAGTGTTTTCCAGCTCCCTTTTCGCTGACTTAATGGCCCCTGATAAATCAGTCAAAACCCAGGCCTGCGTCATTAAACGTAGCATGAGCCGGCTACAGAACAAAAACAAACATGCCAGCCAGGGCGAGAGACATTTAAACGCCTTTAAACGGCCCTCAGGGGCACCAGGGGGCAGAGCAAATAGCTAAACCTCAGTCCTTGCCACACACGCTAATGCCGACCTCCACAGGAAAGAGCGCGAGATGGGTCAATTTTCACAACATGGACTCTGTCTTTCCCTTCTGAGGACAGCGAGGAGCTTTGGATGCGGCCTCCAGCCTCTCAGAGGTGGAAGTGCTTCGCCCGGATCTCAATGAATGAGAGTAAACGTGTCATTAAAAAGTGAGAGACAGAGATAGAGTCAGACCACAATGACTGTGATTTTGACATGATGGTTCCTATTTAATATGTCTTATTGTGCTCTAGTCAAATCTTTATGCGGAGGAGATGGGGAATAAAATTGGCCCATAATGCAGGCCAGACGTTGTATAGAGTGATGCATAAAACGCATTACCATTCTGATACATCGACTTGTAGATGCTCTTCCTCTCCTGAATCATTTTCTGGTTCAAGCATATATGATTTAAACCAATTCTTCCACTTGCCATAGTGTAGCGTGGATTTGTGCAAACGGTGACGTCATGTGCATGCGTGTTACAAGTTCACACATGCGTATTATGTGTCGGCGGAGTGTTTCTTGACAAAGTGACATCACCAACTACAGGCCTGGCACGCATAATCCAGCCTTTTTAATCATTTTCGCGGATCCGTGTGAACGGCGATCGTCTTGTCGTCTGTTTTTAGTACATCGTTGTCATGTAAACATACCCTAAGACCATGAGTATTTGAGAAATCAGTCAAGTGTATCTGACTGAAAATGTAATTATATGTTGTAAATATACATAAAAACATAATAATAACAATAATAATAATACTTCCCCTGTAGCTTTAGAGCAATCGCCACTGATATTGTAACCTATAAATGTGAGTGGAATGAATAAAAGTACAAATGGTATGACCACAGTGTTACACAAAGTAACAGATAAAGATGATGCCTTCAGTTCCATTGCTTTCACATGCAGATATGTTCAGTTCTGAGCAAAGGATTGAGAGAAAGGACAGAGCCCATCATCCCAGGAAGTGCCTCAGCTTTTCCATGATTACACAGAAGAGAGTAAAGACAGCCTGAACAATATGCCAGTTTCTCCTGCCTGATCCTGTGCTGAGAACTTTGACACCAAACAGCCTCAAATTAAAAGTGAAGCCGCTCTGTAGATGTGCTCGGCCGTCTCCCCTGGTTTCACTAAACACTTATGATATTACTCACAGAAATTACATAAATGTTGCCAAATGTGAGAAAAAGATCTTAAAGGGATAGTTCACACATAAATGAAAATTATGTCATCATTTACTCACTCTGTCATTGCAAATTCACAACTTACTTTTTCCATTGACCACAAAAGGGTGTTTACGCTGCTCCTTTAAAAAAATGTTTTATGATAATATAAATAAAATAAAACAAAATAAATATTAAATATTAAATAAATAAAAATAATAATAAGTACACGCAGCCTGAGAACTTCAAGTCCCTATTCGCTTTCAAACGGCTGCATGAACATTAAACGTAGAGACACCAAACGTCTTTTTTTGTGTTCTGCAGAAGAAAGTTCATAATTTACTCACACATGGGTGTTCATGTTAGCATCTAAATCCAAAGTTTATTGCGTTAAATACGTCCCTTGTGTGTTTCACTCGTAATCTTTTTGCTCCCAAATTCATCAGCAGGAAATGAAGAATTCTGCATTTTTTCAATTCTTTAGAACAACTGGGTTATGAATAAGCATACAAGTGAACAAAAACATCTGAAAGCCTTCATGGCGAACATAAAGGTGGTGAGGAAAAAGTTTTGAAAACCGTCGTCTTTAAATGTGCTAGTTTTGGCACGGGCAGGCCAGGCCTCCACAGGTCTGGACAGCATCAATCATAACCTGCTTTGAGTTCCCTCATTATGCCTTCCCTACATACACAGCTCACAGACACAAGGGAGAGGTTTTGTTTTTGTGAGTGTGTGCACGAGAGGGAATAAAGGACAGAAAGAAACAGATTGAGAAGCACAGCAGGATAAAGAAGCGATATACAGAAATATTACCGCAGAAAGGTTAATGGCGACCATCGTTGCTTCCTGCACTTTGACATTTTGTGAAATGCATCCATTTAGTGCTTAAAATGTTTCTAAACGTCACGCAGCTACACAAAAGATCAATTTATGGCAGATTTTTTTTCGATGCGACGCAGTTCGGTAACTGCCAACTGATGCATCTATACCACAAAGCAAAGTCTACAGCCAAGTGAAAAAAGGTAAGTAACAAGTACCAAGAATGTAACAAGAACCTGATCAAGCTTCGTATTTAACAGAAGATCCGCCCTTTTTGTAAAAGAGCCATTTATGTAGTGCAATCATTGCTAGCATGTTTATTCAACTCCTACCACTGAAAGTTCAATTACGTTGCGACTTACCAAAACGTTTTCCTGCTGAAATATTGAAAAGATCCCAGACCAGGGTGGGAACAAGGGGGTGGTGCGTCTTATCCAGCAAGATATGGGCTACTTCAACAGCTCAGCATCCAAGAAAATCCTTAGGAAACCTGAAAAATGAAAAAAGTGTCTGTATCAAGTGTCTTTAATATACTGCCAATTTACTGGGGCTTATTTGAATTTTTGAGAAGAACATGCTACAAGCAACAACAAAAAACAATATCCCAATGCATTTTTACTGTATGTTCTTTTCTGTTTCTGTGCAATTAGGATGATGTATAACGTACTGAATGTAAATAGTAATGTGAACAAAATGCTGGAATTATCCAACCTCTCAATTAATTCCTGTATGTGTACACAAACCCCTGTGCCCTGCGGTCCGCCTGTGTAAAATGACCCTCATTTGGGCTCTGTGTTTGGAGACTGCAGTAATCAATCAAACATGATTAGGTTAAATGACATAAGAAGGCGATGCTTGAGCTGGGCCGTGCGGCGACTTTCCTCCGTGCCATGGTTACCAACCTCCTCCGTAATTAAGAATGTGTCTATTGTGCCCCAAAGCTGTGCAATTAAGACAAGCATTTAAGGAGCCGAACCTTTCTAATAAATGCTTGCTCATAATGACAATGCAGCAGCAAGTCCTGGATTGCAGTGCTTTAGAACCCCAAAGAATTCTGGTAGGAACCGTGGCCTAGCAGTTAAAGACACATTGTGATGCTCATGTGGGTGATCTTTGAACCCAGTTTACAACATCTGTATGATCTTTAAAGAATGGGAAGGAAACGGATTATAAACTCTCTTAGCTGGGTTCATGAACATTAATTAGCTGTCATAATGTTCGGCCACTGAAGTGACCAATTTTATCTTTAATTGGTGGCCAAAATTTTTACATTATAATTGTTTCAGGGTCACTGTAATTAATAGAAAATGATTAAAAAAATTATATCACTCACAACTAGCCATTACTTTTTGATGAGATTATTTACACATGCACCAAAAACAGATTTTTTTGTCAAATATTCCAGTAAAAAATAAAAAATAAAAATAACATCCTTGATGTTTGAGAAGCAAAATTTGTTTGAGAAGCAACACTTGCAACACTCTTTCAGAGAATATGCACTACTTTTCAAAAGTTTGGGGCCATTATAATCATTTATTCAGCAAGGGTGCATTAAATTGATTAAAAGTGACAGTAAAGGCATTTAGAATGTTGCAAAAGATTTCTATTTTAAATAAACACTCTTCTTTTGAACTTGCTAGTCATCAAAGACCTTAGTTTATGTAGAGAGATACAAGATACATTTCTAGTTTCAGCATTATTTGTTCATCAGGCATTCTTCTTTAAACACAAAAAGTATCAGATGTTTGAAAAATTACCCACATTTGGTTTTCGACCATTGAAAATGGGTAAAATTCAACAATTTGGACATGGAGTTGCATTGGGGTCCCGTTATTTATGGGATTGAACCATATAGGGCCTTAAAAATGAAGGTTACAACAGAAAAGTTTATTAAGAATTAGAATCTAGAAGAATGTTAAGAGATCCTTAATACTTTTAAAGTTACAGGCAAGCAAACTTTGGAAAAATAATATTTTTGCCACTGAGATCCATTTCTAGTTTAGACATTCTTTCTTCAGGTATTACATCTTTAAAAGAAAAAGTGTCTGTAAGCACAGTGACCCATATTTTTTATTATTATTTATTTATTCATTTTATTTACTGACCACTGAAAATGTGTACAATTTACCAAAACATGGAGCCACATTGAAATCCCTATATCTCTGGAAATGAACCATATTGGACCTTGGGAAAGGTTATCAAAGAATACCAAAAGAAAGGTTTGTTAAGAACCAGAATATAAAAGGCATGCAAACACACAAGAAGTGCTTTTTCCCATTTTTAAACTTTCACTGTTGGCATATAATGAAACAAAGATAGCTAAAGTCAACATAATTTAATAACAGACCCACCCATCTCTGTGTAAAAATAAAATAATGATGCTG
The DNA here is from genome assembly GCF_963993115.1 of Abramis brama. Classification (NCBI taxonomy): domain Eukaryota; kingdom Metazoa; phylum Chordata; class Actinopteri; order Cypriniformes; family Leuciscidae; genus Abramis; species Abramis brama. The sequence continues at coordinate 14,421,862 of NC_139974.1, forward strand.
CCATCTTTCTTAAGTCATTTTTAGTCAAAATCTCATGTGAAAATTGTCATTTTGACCCCCCTCTATAAAATAGTGGATTACTAATAGAAAAATATACATCCATGGCATTTAATACTGGGCTTTCTTCACCAGAAAAATTGTTTTAGTCGGGGACCTCTGGTTAAGTTGACATGGAATGACCCATTATTTATTTATTTAAATGTAGCTTTTATTTTTAGATTTTTATCTTTTAATTATTTTTTTTCAAATATATTTTTCATAGAAAACAAATTAAAAATGTATTGTGTAAAACTGAGTAACTACAAAAAATATTTGATTAATTTCTATGACATTTCCAGCCTTGGAAATCACGATTGTAAAACTCGCTGATGTTTCCAGGCTTTCCGTGACTGTGGAAGCCCTAAGGATTTGGTTAATGAATAAAAGAAAAAGAGTTGCATTTCGGAGAAGACTGTTTGTGTGGATAAAGAGAGTGGAAGTGTCAGAATTCCCTAACACACAGTTGCCATCGTCAGAATCAGCCCTTCTGACACACACCCATACACACAAATAAATAAATACATACATGCACACACTGTAAGAAGGAGCAAAAATGTGAGTAGGGAAAAGAAATAATGACAAGGATGAAGAGTAGAAGGAAACAACGAGGAGTGAAGTAGATACAGAAAAAGAGAGAGATGGGCCAGAGTTCAGAGAATTGAGGAGGCGAGTTGTCGTCAGTATGACTGAGTTTGTGAGTGAGACAGAGCTGTTCTCCTCGTCTGCTGCCGTGATAGAGGGTGATATAGATTAATGAGCGGGCTGAAGGTTCCCGCACACAACCGTCAGCAAAGCGACGGCCTTCATAGAGTCTCAGCAGCGATGCGCGGCACACAAACACCCCGTAAGTGACTGCAGTGCTACAGCACAGTCTTTACAACACAGAGGCCTGGACTCTGCTGCTGTTGCAATGCTGTGAAACTATAGCATCAATCTTGAAGGATCCGATGGGTATTACATCACATGCTAACAGGAGCTCTAAAATCCGACTGGATGAGTTGTTGTGATTTTACACCTGTGACTGCACATTAGTTGCATTTTACATTGTGCAATGTTGCTTGGCAACCGTAAGCGGCCTACAGTTAGGCTAATGAACTATATTATTATTATAAAAAATGTTTGTTGGTGGTTCTACATCCTGGTGGCAAGTTTTGCACTAGCAAGCATCAATTTAATTTTCTTCAGAAATCCTATCTATCTAGACTGGGGGGGGGGGGGGGGGTAGTGTTTATTTAGAAAGCATTTTTTCACTCAGAAAATTTCTTTTGAAAGACTAAAAGCATTTTTGGCAACACTATTTTAGGGTGACAGTTACACGTTACATGTTCTATAAAGTACTACACTAATAACAGCAAATAATGCATAATTACAAGTAACTAAATCTGACCCATAGTAAGTACAGTTAATAGTTATTACTAAGTATTGATTTGTGTAATTACACTGTAACAATGTCACCTAAAAATAAATGTTATACTTTACTTTAAGGTGTCCTTGTTACAGTGTAATTATACATTTAAGCACTGAGCAGAGCCGGACAGTAACGGAGTACATTTACTTGAGTACAGTACTTAAGTACAATTTTGAGGGATCTGTACTTTACTCGAGTATCATTTTTGGGGAGTACTCATGACTTTACTCAAGTACATTTGAGAGGCAAATATTGTACTCTTTACTCCACTAAAAAAGGAAAAAAGAAACATCTCGGAAACCCTCAGTTTGTTGTTTCCCTCTCAAATGTGATTGGATTGTGCAGGCGCCACTGATTGGGACAGCCTATCAGCAATCACCTTCAGCTTTCCGCCAAAGTCAACACCATGGTCAGATTTAGATAAGAGACGAAACCATGGACGAAACAATGGATGAAGACGCAGCAGGTCCATCCCGGGAGCGATATTTTTTTTCCCTGGATGGTAGGGGAAGACTAATGAATATTCATTAGGGAAATTGGTCTTAACCCCAGTGACGGGTAGGTTTAGGGGCGGGGTTAGGGAGGTCATAAGACCCCCAGTGACGGGTAGGTTTAGGGGTGGGGTTAGGGGTAGGTCATCAGACCAATCAGAGTCTTCCCCTACCATCCTGGGAAAAAAAATATCGCATCCCGGGAATGTGCCAACCCGTGGCCCCACCTCGCCAGACTATTTCAATTTTCTGATGTTAATGATAGTTTTCGCTTCAAGTGTTTGCTGTGTTTACCAATGTAAGCACTGTGGCAGTAGTAATGCAATATTTAGAAAATGTACTCTTGTACTCTTGATACTCAAGTACTTTTAAAAACAAGTACTTTAGTACTTTTACTTAAGTAGACATCTGACTGTAGTACTTTTACTTGTACTTGAGTAAATTTTAGCAAGGGGTATCTGTACTTTTACTCAAGTAATGTAGCTGTGTACTCTGTCCGCCTCTGGCACTGAGTAATATTAATTAACTACATGTACTTACTATAGGGTTAGGATTAGGTTTGGTTTAGGGTTAGTTGCATTTAATTATGCATAATTTATAGTAATTACTATAGAAGCTGCATGTAACGTGTAACAAGGACAATGTAAAATAAAGTTACCAAATAAAGTGCAACCATATTTTCTTGTAAAATGTTCATCTTACAATTGCTCTTTTTCATTTTAACAATTTTTTTATTTACAACTCCTAAAAATGTATTCTCACATAACTGAAGCTGACATTTTATAAAAGCAATAAGTAACTCAAAGGAATAGATCACTGAAAAATGTTGTGTTTAATTTGGATACCATTGGCTTTCATTTTATGGACAAAAACAGTTCAAGCATTCTCCAGAATAACTTCTTAATGTTCCACAGAAGAAAAAAAATGAGGTTTGGAACGAGATGAGGGTGAGCAAATAATGATAAAATTTTAATTTAAAGTTCAAGTATCCGTTCTTATTCACTACAGTGATTTTATCATGGTTAAGAAGTTGTGAGGCCTACAAAACCCCTTAACCGTGGTAAAATCACTACAACCAACAATATTGTGTGACTGATTGCTTTAATTAATCATGTTAAAGTAAAAATGACTTCGAGGACTGTATTATATTGAAAAACTGTAGACCTGAAGGCCCTGGTTAGAGTCTCGTCTCCTGATCTGATCGGCTTCAGTTGGAGTGTCAGAGCCGGTTAGTGAAATCCTGTGGATCAGATCAATATCGCGCTGGTTAAGAGAAGGGAAAGGCTCTTAGTGGCTGTCATTTTCAGGCCTGTGGGTTGTGTGTTTGTCAGTGTCAAATCACCAGCTCTGCTAAATCTGCCCCTACAGGGCCAAACACAATCACAGCAAAAACATCTTAAAAACAGCATTGGACAATATTCCTTTTAAAAGGAAAGTGTTACGATATTGCGTTATTGGTTATAAAAAGAAAATGATTACATTACATTGGTACAGTACATGTTATGGAATACACGTAAAGTTACAGCTCACTGAGACTCCAGAGTGGAAGCACTAAGATTGGCTTGTAGGCATTATTTGTTTAAAATGCTATTCATTGCTGTGGACAAGCACCCAACATAGCTAGAAGGCTATATAACAAAGACTAATGAAAACATGCATTTTTACTAATGCATTTATGTCACATTTTTTACAAAAATCTCAGGTGGGATGAAAAAAAGCTCCTCTACGTCACTGAGATGATCAAATCAAAATCAAAACAAAAACACATTTTCTGTACTTCCTGTAAGTCATTAGAACAAACGGATGAAATATGAATGGCACTTTCATTTCCAAACGATATCTTGTATCTAACAAAGATAAACTTTAATAACATCTAATAATAGTTCATTTTATGTGTTACTCTATAAAAAATAACCAATGTCTTCTATGTATGATGGCAACATTCAAGATTATTGCCCTGCATGTGGTCCGTCGCCAGACCGCTCTCAACCGTTTTGTGTTTACAAGCTCTTTTGATGATTAGCGCCTCTGTTTACAGTGCTCGCGTTTTATGTGTGCTGTCTTGTAAAACAACATGAGTGGCTGAAGCCCTGGCTCATTTATTAACACATCCCCAATGACAACAGTCAGCCATGTCACATTCGCTTCAGCTGAAACAACTCCCATTTCTGCTTTTAATTAGCGTATAGCATGCTATACGGGCCCTGCTAATGTTTAGAGCATGGGTGAACATGGCCGTGCTTAAGAAAGCATTTACCAGCGCTCATCATCGTTATTGCGCATTGATAATTAATGTATAATGAATTTAAAAAAATAACCCCCTTGGTTATGAATCCTGGTGTACTGGGGCGGGTGCAAAAACAGTTTGATCAATGTCTTATTTTATGTAAACATATTAAATTTTGCTCTACTGCAAACTAAGGTAATATGAAAAGAATATTGAGAGGCCACAGTGACGGTGTTTGCCGTGGGCGCAACAAGATTTCTCAGTTTAGAGCTGGAGAGGTCATAAAATCCACCATGCGAGAGGACAGAATCGTCTTCCTGTTGGACTAAAGAGTAAAACAGTTATTCCACGAAACGGGTGCAATTTGTTTCCCTCATAAACGTGTAGAAAAATGACTTGGTAAAGGATCAGTAATGAATAGCTGATGCCAATTTTTTTTTACTTTTTGTTGTAGTTTTTTAACCAAAAATCCAATTTATTGTATTTTTTTCTTGAAAATTCCTCCTTGCTGTATCATATGTTAATATACAGTATGTTTGGATATAATATGCTTATATACATTTATGTTTAATTTATTTTTTAAATATAATTATACTAACCTCATAGTTATTTCCCAGCCAGCATGTATTAACATTTGAGATGCAATTTATTAACACTTAGTGCTAGGCAATGATTAATCGCGATTAATCGCATCCAAAATAAAAGTTTGTGTGTTTACAAATGTGTGTGTACTGTGTATAATTATTTTGTATATATAAATATGCGTTATTTATATATAATATAAGTTATGTATAAATATATAAACAGTATATACATGCAAATATTTCTTAAATATATAAGCACACAGACGAAGACAAATAGCCAAAACATTTATTAACTTTATCTCCTCTTTACAATAAAAGATTTTTAGAATACAGACCTTTTTTGCATTTTTAAATATATACATGCATATGTGTGTATTTATATATACAAAATAATAATACACAGTTCACACACATATTATGTAAACACAAACTTTTATTTTGGATGCGATTAATCTCGATTAATCTTTGCCCAGCACTATTATTTGTCTGATAAAATGTTTGAGATCGTACCAAAAATGGCTTTTAAAAAAGCGCCTGTTTCGCAGAATGACCCAGAAGACATAATTGCTCCCTGTCTCGCTCTGATGGAAGAACTCATGAAAAGACAATTGTCATCACTATTTTATCTTGAAAAAAAGCTGAGCCATCAGTAATATTGAAGATCCTGAATTAATATGATATTCCTCTCACCCCCAATCATAATTTCCCCACCTATCATTCCGGTGTTCCGAGTCCATTTCCCAGTGTCTGGGAGTCGAGTCTTTCATCCCAGGTGGAGGTTTAATTCACGAAGAGATGAGAAATATTAAAACGGAGCGGGCGTCTTCCTGTCAGTCAGCCCTCTGCCTCGCCTCGCCCGAGAGCTCCGTGCCGAGGCACTGACGGGAGGCAGTCCATTTGATCTGCGGCTTTCAAAGGAAGAGAGCAAAGAGTGGCCATCAGAAATCATTTATTTCTCCACAGGAGACTCACGGATTCTGTGACAGCCACCAATCATATGCGGCTTAATTCAATATCTGCTCTGTTAATCTTTTTCTTTACGATATCGCTCCGATCCCTCGGATGAGCTTTTGTCTGCGTGAGCAAAAACTTTGAAAACAGCAATAGAAGTTTGTGTCAGAGAGCTGATGGATGTTGATCTATGCCTTTGACATACAGGCCCATTCTGTGTGGTTCAGTGCATTTAAAGGGCAGAGGTCAGAGTCATAGTCTCTTATTGTCAGCTATAAGGGCTCAGAAAACTGAAAAATCAGATTGTAAATAAAATAAAATAAAATAAAAATGACTCTAGGTTTGTGGTTAGGTTAAGCAGTTAGCCCCTGCTGGTAGATGCCAGAACTACATCATCATGAGAGCAGAAGTCTCTCCATTGATGGGCAAAATGTTTCTAGTCTCTGTTGCACATATCAATTAACAAAGATAAACTCAAACTAAATTGAAAACCAAAGTGGCTTTGCAGCTGCAAAACGATGTCAGTGTGAACACACCTCTTGTATTGCCACAACATGCTTCCAAGAAAATACCGTACAAGAACTATACAGTTCAAATATTCAATATTATTGTTCGATGTTCTTAGACCATTCCTAACCAGGCACAATGCGATAAGGTTTATCAGCATTTTTTCTGTTTACAAAAGAAAAATAGTAACAGTAATAGTAACAACATGTATGTTAGATCCTATACTGACTAAGCTATTGAAAGAGATGCTTCCAGAGGTCATCCTCTTCTTAATATCATTAATTCATATTTGTCATTAGGATACGTACCAAAAACTTTTAAGCTGGCTATAATTAAACCACTTGTTAAAAAAACACAACTTGATCCTACAGAATTAGTCAATTACAGGCCGATCTGGAATCTACCTTTTCTGTCGAAGATACTAGAAAAGGCAGTATCCTCACAACTATGTTCCTTTTTAGAAAGAAATGATATCTGCGAGGATTTCGTACCATAGTACTGAGACTGCTCTCATTAGAGTCACAAATGATTTGCTCTTATCATCTGATCGTGGTTGTATCTCTCTATTAGTGTTACTCAATCTTAGTGCTGCATTTGATACTATTGACCACAACATTCTTTTAAATAGACTCGAAAATTATGTTGGCATTAGTGGAATTGCATTAGCATGGTTTAAATCATACTTATCTGACCGTTATCAGTTTGTAGCAGTAAATGAAGAGATGTCTTATCAATCAAAAGTTCAGTTTGGCGTACCAAGGCTCAGTGCTAGGAACCTTTGCTGTTCACTCTGTACATACTACCCTTGGGAGATATCATTAGGAAGCATGGCATTAGTTTTCACTGTTATGCTGATGATACTCAGCTCTATATTTCTTCACGCCCAGACGAAACTTACCAATTCACAAAACTAACGGAATGCATAGCTGATATAAAAAAACTGGATGACTAGTAATTTACTACTACTTAATTCTGAAAAAACAGAGATTCTAATTATTGGACAAAAAACTTCCTCACGTAATAACCTAGAATACTGTCTAACACTTGATGGCTGCTCTGTTAACAAGTCTTCGTCGTCGGTTAGGAACCTGGGTGTGCTCTTTGATACCAATCTTTCATTTGAAAGTCACGTGTCTAGTATCTGTAAAACCGCATTTTCCCATCTTAAAAAATATATCTAAATGACGTCATATGCTCTCAATGACAAATGCGGAACAGTTAGTTTATGCGTTCATGACATCAAGGCTAGATTATTGTAATGCTCTTATGGGTGGTTGCCCTGCACGCTTAATAAACAAACTACAGCTAGAGTTCTTACCAGAACTAGGAAGTATGGCCATATTAGCCCTGTTCTGTCAACACTGCATTGGCTCCCTATTAAACATCTTATACATTTTCAAATATTGCTGATTACTTACAAATCACTAAATGGTTTAGCTCCCCAGTACTTTTTGTGTTTTTGAGGTTTGCGCAGAGATAACCTTTTTTTTCAAAGATTTTCAAGGCTTGCACCTTGAAATCTATTTCAGGGTTTGCGTTCTTGAGCCACCAGGCACTGTTTTGTGCGGATGAGCGGGCCGGAGTGCGTTGAGTGTTTTCTGTTAGAACGGTGTCGTGTTAGCGGCCCCTAAGTTAATAACTAATGATTTTTGCAACGGAAGTGAATCAATCAATCAAAACTAACTTTAGCTGGACAATAACTTTATTCTAGAGCTGCTGTAAAGCCAAAACAATCTCTGTTACTGTAATTTCCTATTATCACTGTAAAGCTGCTTTGAAACAATCTATATTGTTAAAAGTGCTATATAAATAAATTCCTCTTCTTGTCATTTAAATTCAAATACCATTTCAACTTCCTGTGTGACATGGCCAATTTAAAGTCACCATGAAATGGACAATTCTTAAAATATTGCAGTATTTATTATAAATAATTTATCCGTGCACATGATTTTTTAATGCATGTGCCCTCATAATCTTTAATTAAAATAACTTTCCCTCCCTCTTGCAGTGACATCTCTTCTCTTCTCTGATAAAGTGTTTACTTGCATGAGGGCGTGACAACCTGTCACTCGCATGAGATCACAGCAATAGAAAAGCACAACAATCCAACCATCCAATCAATTCCCGATGGACAAAATCAAGTCCCGCCCTATTTTTGTTTTCTTGTTCGAAATCCTACATCACAATAGGGAAGAAAGGCTATCGCAACTTTCACCTCATGCCGACTTTAATTACAAAAAGGAAGCAAATTATTCCATTCTGAATTTGATACACTGATCATTTATCATAAAATAACACATACATCAATAAGGGGAAATGATTAAAGGGCTCATTCATAATGATGGTATTTGACAAAGCCAATTTATTGCACACGTGGCAGAAACCAGAGATAAAGTTAACAAAAGAAATCTTCTCGATACACAACCCAACGTGAAACAAAACAGACATCATAATAGTTACCTTAGCGAGGGCTGCCTTGTCTCATTACTGCGTTACAAACAGTGACATCTCTATCAAGCCTTCTTCCATTTCCACTTGACTGCCTGGGAGGAAGAAGGATCTCGGCTCCAACATCAGCAATTAAAGGCTGATCACCAAATCACCTTGGTTTCCATTCAGGAGGGCTTAATTAGCTCACTGTACTGTTTTCTCCTTGCTCACAAAGAATCAACACGCTGCCTGCCTCAAGTGTGGTTTTTGACTCCGCTTAAGAGCCGCCATATTGCTCGAGTGTTAGATGTTGCTAATTGCTGGCCATGAAAAGCTAGCAAGCCTAAGAGGCTTCATAAAAGGAATTATAAATGCGATGACACACACACATCTTTCTACAGGAAGCGAGCCTATATTAATTGTCTTCAGAAGCTCTATATACAGATGTCTCATTTTATAGAGACATAACAGCAGAGAGAAAGAGTTCTTCTGCCAGGCTATATGCTGGATGACCTGTGCTTTGCAGGAGGAGGGATTGTCTCAGGGGATCTAGTGTTGTAGTTTAGCCTGCTGAGAGACAGGCTACAGACCTGAATCATAGTCGTGCCCTGGTTTGCAATTATAGCAGAAGAAGAGAGGAACAGAGAAAAATGAAGGTGGCTTCGAGCAAAGCTGCTATTAGAATGGCCCAGCGGACCGGCAGATAACACATACAGGCGCATACACACACATACAAATCTAAGCACACCAATGCAAACTCTCCTCGGGACACACACGCATGGACACAAACAAACACACAACTGTTGGCCCTAGGCATGTTTTGTATTGTGTTCTCCTTCTCTATGATAAATGAAGCCGAGGCAATTCATAAGAAAGCAAAGAATAAACGATCACTCTCTCTTATCACCTTGCCAGCCACAATAAAGCTTCCCAGCCCAACTATAGTTCAAACGGATGAAAGCGGAATTAGTTTTGTTTTCGCTACGCTCATCACGGGCTGTTGTTTGGGTCTGCAAGCTGGCAGAAAGTTGTGCAACTGAGAGCGTAACTAGACACTTGACAAGAACGTTACTTTCTAAAGTGCCACTTACATTATTGGATTACTTCTGTTCACTTTGCATCATTACATTTTAATAACACTTTAGACATTTTTGTGTTACTTTTTGTAAGTACTTAAATTAAATAAATTAAATTAATAATAATAATAACAATAATAAAATAAAGTATAAATTATTATTAATCTTTTTTAATTATTTAATTATAATATATATTAATTATTTAAATATTTGAAATAATATATTTTTTTCATTTTATAACAATATATAATTTATATTTTATATAATTGTATATTATTCATTATTTATTATATTTTCATTTTTATTATTTTTTATTATATTACTACTAATAATAATTATTACTTTATATTAAGCTAGGATATGAGCGATTATTTTAATATAAAAAATATAATCTTTGTGTGACAAGCAACACTGTATCGATTCCACAATCGATTTTTTCCATTTTAAAAAGTGCTGAGATGCTGCCATGCGTAAAATATTCAGGAAATAATTTAAGATCCTTCTGGAAATGTTTAAAATGCGAAAACACAGTAGCTGCTAAGCTCCCGGGCGATCTAATATTCAACACGTTTATAGGTCATCATGTTGCATTTCAAGACGCTGATTTAACATAATTCCCCCAACATTCTTTCAGTGTCTGTCATTTAACCTCGTCATAACATTTTTTGCCAATGTCAATTCAAACTATATAGTTTAACAGTGTTTCTGCCCTCCAGCCCAAAGACTATCATTTGAATCCATGTGTTTCCATTAACTATCAGTTAGTGGGAGCACACTTGTGTCTTCATTAAGGTTCAGTAGTTACTAGGCTCATTGTTAAAGTTAACAGGCTCCCTTGACGCGACTGCCTTATAAACAGGTGCTCCCTCAGGCCTGCTTAAAATCAGAGAATGATAATGGCTTTGAGAGTTGGGAGACGTAATTGAAGCAAGTTTATCCCTTAAGAGTTAAGGGAACCATATCCAAAATAACGCCGTTCCTGAAGGACACACAAACACAATGGGGAGAAGAAAAATATCCAGTGCGACACTATTGTGATTAACTGAAGCTAAACAGCACAATCACTGGCTGAATTTTACTAGCAGCTGAGCGTTCGCTGACTACGTGAAATAAAATCAGTGCCACGACAATGACATCATCCATTCAGAGACAAAAGTAGTATTTTAAAAAATCTTTTAAATGATCTTTCTTATCTGATATTTGGAAATAAAATCCAGGAATCTGGCAGCAAAACACACATATTTATGCATTGCTTTATAGATCAAATATGGATCAATCTACAGGACTTGAACTATCTACTGCTAATGTCTTGGTGCCAGATACCACAGAACACCCTCAGGGGTCTTGTAGAGTCTATGCCTCGGCGGTTGATGCCGTTTTGGCAGCATGTGGAGGACCAAAAGCATAGTAAGCAGGTGGTCATAATGTTTTGGCTCATTGGTAATGTATAGGGTACAACAGGGCAAAAGGTTCCACGGGGTAAAAGGCTCCTTTGATTTTATTTTCGTCTAAACCACTAGATGGCACAAAAACTTGCTGCAGCACTTTCCAAAACATCCGCTTTTCAAGATGCACGAGGAAATTTGGCTGATTCCTGATGCGATCGCGGGCAGCAGCGCAAAGTTGCTTCTATGCTAATTTGATCTAATATTTGATCGATAATACATCAGCATATTAGAATGATTTCTGAAGGATCATGTGACACTGAAGACTGGAGTAATGGCTAATGAAAATTCAGCTTTGCATCACAGAAATAAAAGATAATTTAAATTATATTAAATAGAAAACCATTATTTTAAATTGTAATAATATTTCACAATATTACTGTTTTTATGTATTTCTGATCAAATAAATGCAGGTTTGATGAGCATAAGAGACTTCCTTCAAAAACATAAGAAAATAGTAATGTTTCCAAACTTTTGAATGGTACGGTAGGGTTTAGTGTAGATTTGTTTATAGTATTCATAATTAACTTCCTATAGAAACAAGAGATGTCTATGGAAAGATCTAATTTAGATAGCCAAGTAAAAGTGTTTGTAATTACAACTTTACGAGTCTCCAGTCCTTGCGAAGAGCATTGACACGCAAGTGTTTCACTCCGTAAATAACATAATTGTCATTTTTATAAACCGAGAATGTAAACGTTGCTGCATGTCAGTTGCATATCAGGGTGAAGGCACTAAAAATATTAATTGGTTTAGCTAAGTTCCCAAGCCATGACTGGTCTTTAAGCATGCAGTGAAGATTAGTTACTGTCTTTTTAACTGATGACAGAAAAAGAAACAAAAATTACATTTGAAACGCTTTTGAATTTGCTTTCCTCTTTTCTTTGTTTGGATGGAATTGCAGCCGCTAATTAGAGTTGAAAAAGTGTGTTTCTGAGTTTGAAAAATCAGTGAAGTGAAGAGAGGGAGACACAAGGAGGCCATTTGCATTTCTCTCTGCCTCACCAGCGTGTCACAACAAGGTCAGCAGTGGGCTCTGTCACTAAGCCGATGATTAAAACATTCTAAACAAACGTTTTTTTTTTGTTTTTACCAAACTTTTCTAAAAAGGGATAAAATGTCTCCTTGCATATTCTTTTCCCAGAACTTAACTAAAATGTCCATTCGCCCCTGAGTAAATGGTTCTAAATGAGTCGACTTTAGCAACTAGTTTGAAATTACACAGTATGGGTACAGAGTTCATAAACATTCAATGAAGAAAAGCGTGTTAATTATCCATGCAAAATTCATGCATATTTAAACACAAGTTACCATAAGCCTGCACAAAATATCAAAGGAATGAAAGAAAATGAGGAGGAATAAGACGTGAGAGAGAAAAAGAAAAAGGAGACACTAATAAATTAAAAAGTCACTTTAGCAGAAACTTCACCGTGAGTGTCAATACCATATAAAATATCGTTAAAATATAGTTTTCTGAATATCTTAAGACTGACAAGAGCATTTTGGGTCACAGGAAACCCCTTGTTTGTACAGTCAAAACAATATTATTCTGGCTTAGCTGATTTAATTGCTGATTGGTCTGTTTAAATGAGATTAAAATGAATGCAAGCAGATTAATGAGAATGCTGGTCACATGATCAGGCTGTCTGGTGCCCATGTAAAATTTCCCCACATGGACGTAGCCCAACCAGCTGGGGCCCCACACAGCCTTGGGCTAACAAAATGTTAATTGGGCTTCAAATATGCTATTTTATTTGCCACGATCTGTATATATCATTTACCATCAGTGGAGAAACAAAAGCCTCTTTGACCCAGGCGTCCGGGCCAGCTGATTGGATGAGACCAGTGCTGTTTTCACAGTTTCCTAAGACATCATTTTTATTCATTCATTCACAAGCCACTTGACACATCAATTAGAGACAATAATCACATAATAATCTTAATGATTTTAAAATTAAAATCCCGCCTGCCTTGGAATGAAAAACGGCACAGGAAGTGGCATGGCCATTGAAGTGTGTTCAAAAAAACACAAATTTACATCTAAACGTGAGCTCAGAGACCCAGTGAAGCAGAATCGCAAAGCAATTAAATAATACCCAACGTTCAGTAAATATAACAGTAGCCGAGACTCTAAAATGTATCAAAACAACCATAATGATGGGGGAAAAAAACATTTTATTATGTATTAGACATCTAATATTATCTTGATTTTCTTTCTATGTCTAGTAATAGGAAAAGGCTTACATGCCCTGATATTTTGAATGTACATACATTTGAGAACCGTTTTTTACTCAAGCATCAATTCAAGGCTGGGCATTAACTTTCTTCTATTGTTCTCACACAATGGAGCCTATTCAAAGAAAGTGTTTTGTTATTATTGTGTCGTGGATATAACAACATTTTATTCAATTAAAAGGTATTAAAATTACAACGTATTTAAAATATGCTTTGATGTGTATATTATTACATTACAACATGGTCAAATAGTGAAATTTCTTAACTTTTCATGACTAACTGGTTAAAATACATTCTTTTTCAAATATATTTGTGTGCTGAAAAAACTTTAATTGCTGCATCAAAAAATAGTGGTGAAAATACTACATTATATCCTATTTTGCCTAAAATAATAACCAATGGCTTCCTAAAGTCATGTTCAAAATTGAAAAAAAATAATAATAATACATAATGACTATCAATGCCTGGGTCTCTGACGGTTAAAACTGGCTTCATTCCCAATAAAAACTATCAGATCCATTTGTTTAACATTAAAATACTAAAGTTTGGCATTTGAATGGGCCGAACAGGTTTTAAGGCTCGAGGCAGGAGTGCTCTGAAGACAAAGCGCAGATAAATGTGTCTGATATTAGTAATCCAACGTTTTCAGAGAGGGATTGATCGGTCTATGCTCCAGGACCTGCCGGACCGCGCTCTAAACTTAAGCTCAATTGTACTGGAGCAAAAATATTGTGTGACGTCCATCAAGCTGACAGTAATGCACCGAAATGGCCCATAAACAGCTCCAAGTTTCCATCTCCCTACGACAACCTATGGGGATTATTGCTGTACATTAAGACTTAAAAATGCGTGGCGAATTCCATTAATCCATCTCATTGCATAAAATTTCCATTTGATTTCCGATGTGGAATTTTAGATGAACAGGAGAGAGCCGAGAAACCCTCATTACTTCATATTCAATCAATCAGTCAGCTGCAAAAGCATCACAGCAAGCGTCTGGGCACACAGTGAGGGGCTTCAGTCTGATTATGGAGATGGACGTCGGATCATTAGAACAATGGCTGCGTGCGTGTTTGTCCGTGGTCATTCCTGAGGATGTCATCGCTTCATTATTATTGACATGCTGCATTACTTAGCGGCTACGAGTGTCCCTCTGACAGGCGTAATGCTCATAAACTATGCCTGAGTGGACCACCCCAAGATCAGAAAAATGTTAGCGGGTGTAAACATTGACATCGGCTGGCTTTTTAATTCTGAGTGCATGCACATGTGTGAATGTGTGTGTGTGTGCGTGCGCTCCATTGTGCAGCCAGATGAATCCCGGACCACCATATCACGCTAGATGATGCCCATTTAAATCTATTTTCCAGCTAGCCATTCGGAAATTGAATTTGAAAGTTGTAAATGTGGCAATTTACTAAATATCCCGAAATGATCTATCAACAAAGAACTGAGACGCTATAAAGTGCTAGAAGGTGATAATGGATAGCAGAGGGCAAAATGGCATCCGCGTGGGCTACGATTCACCTTGCCGCGTCTCCTCTTGATTTTTTGTCATCAAGCCCTTTCTTTATCAGCGGTTTCAAATGCGATTGTCACACTAGAGGGATCTCAGGAAGAGGAAGTGCCACACCGGTCAAAGTTTTTCAATTTCACTGCCAATTTCCTGCGTAATTACAGCTGCTTTTGATGGTCTTTTAACGGCATGGACCTGATTCTGCCTCTCAGCGGTGGGCTATGGGATGATCACACATACACACACATTGCCATCAGCTCCTGTGGTGGCCCCCCAGGTGGGGGTCAATGAGCTAGTGCTAATGTTGCACTGCAGAGAGGTAGCAGGCAAGATGGCCGCTGGGATATGCTAACTGAGATGGGCCAACACTGATTGTCCTGTGCTTCAAACGCTCTAAAACAGCATTTCCCAACCTTTTTTGGCTTATGCACCCCCACGGGCCCATCAGTAAGACTCAAATACCCCTTTCAGTAATACTTTGGAATCCACATTACAAGATTACGGAGAAGACGAGCAAATAAATCAACCTCCTTTCTATCTAAAATTACTGTATCACATTAAAAATATATTGTGATGTGTATAATTATTACAGTATTTGAATGGTCAAATAGTGACATTTCTTGACTTTTCATGACTATATCCTTTCTGGTTGAAATACTTTCTTTTTTAGTACATTTACATTTATTTAAAACTTTCACTTTATCAACAACAACAAAAAATAGTGACATTTTGCAACCCTAAATACCCAGTGCTGCACATTGAAAGGGTGAAAAAATGAATCCTGAATATCATCCTCGATACTACTTTAGTTGTGAACAAAATCCAGATTACAGAGAAGCAAAGAAATATACCTTTACATATCTATCTATCTATCTATCAAAGTAAAATGTAAGTGTTAACGGGTCAAGTGTTGACAAAAAAGATATGTCTTTAGCCATTTCTTAAAGACTCAGCTGCTCGGGTTGAGTTAGGCTGGTCATTCCACCAGCAGGGAACAGTCCAGGTAAAGGTCAGTGGAAGTGATTTTGTGCCTCTTTGGGATGGGCTCCACAAGGCGCACTTCACTTGCAGAACGCAAGCTTCTGGAGGCCACTTGAGTCTGAAGTAGTGAGTTTAGGTATGGGGGTGCAGAACCAGTGGATGTTCTGTAGCCAAACATCAGTTCCTTGAATCAGTTCCATCAGTTCCTTGAAAAAACAATTAACCTTGTGAAAAGAAAACAATAAGTTTATATTATGATGTTATTGCTTTTACATTGTTGTTATGATATAAAGCAATTATTTAAATATCGTCTTGAAAATATTCCAGTAATATTTTTCCACTATTTCTTTTATATTTCCACAATAATATAAGTAACGTGATGTCAGCTGTATAAACGTAAAAAAACAACAACACAGATTTTGTTTTTATTATATTTGTTTCTGTTTCTTACAAACTATCAATTCTGCCAACTGTTATTTCTGTCAACAGAATAAAATAATTGTGATTAATCTCATGAGTCATCCCAGAAAGGTAGAATGAAACCATAAAAATATAATATATATTATTTTTAAAATAATTTATATATTTTTGGGGACTATAAAATAACTTTTTTTTATTTGCAGATAAAATAATTAAGATTTATTTTTAAAACATTTACCATATATAATAATATATAGTAAGAATCACAGTCCTAAAAAATACACTCCCCAATCCTTCTGGACACTAGTTCGCAAACCTCTGAAAAGATCAGAGGGGAAGATAGGGGTCAAAGATATTGGGCAACTTGTTAGGATCCAACTGTTTTGCTAATTGTGCAAAACAGTTTTGTGCTAATTGTGCAACTGTTTTGCTAATTGTGCGAAAGCTAACCACAATGAACGGCCTCCAATTTTAACTCTGCAAGACTACACCGAGAATATTCTTTGGACACATCTGCTGATGCTGAAATTAATCTCAGATGTTTCTGGAGTAGTTAAACTTTATATGACAGTCCTAAATCATTGTATTACCTCAAATCCTACTTAGCACACCAAACACATGATTCTCTTAGAGGAGGAGGGGGACGGCACGTGATTTACCTGCACCCAGCTGCTGTTTGCAGGGGACGACATGTGGACAGAGGTCAAACAGGAAGTTGCTTTTCCCCAGGGACAGGCAGGAAACAGATGAGAGGTCACAGATCATTAAAACATATCTATCAAGCCTTTCGTGGTTACTAATTCTCCCAGTCAAATGTTGCCATGTAAATATGTCAAATGGGAATGAAATTACCACCGCGCTTTATTGACTGTGATAAAATCTGAAAAGCGCCACTGAACATAATTACATACTTGTCAGAGCCATAAAAATTAGCTTTATTATCAATGGAATGGTTTTGTACAACTTCATTCCTGTTCGATGCCTTCCAGATGGGGCTGCTTTACGCACTTGAACAGTTTTTATGCAGATCTCAACTTTTTTTTAAACTCCTTCTCTTTCACTATCTCATGCATCTGTCTATGCAATGAAGAGAGGGAGGGAGAGAGAGGTTGAGGCTGAATGCTACATTAGTTCAGTTAAATGGGTTTTTACATGCTAAAATACTTGCACTCTACTTGTACTTTTAAATGCTGGCTATACTCACATTTAAAAAAAAAAAAAAAAAACATTTGTTATTCTACTTTTATCATATGTTTGACCTGATATACTTCAGAGTTCATGCAATCTTAGATCTTAAACGGTAAAAGAAAAAGATATGAAATCAATTTGGGTAAAAAAAATGTTATTTTTACATCTAGATTTGGCTAGTTAGTTTTGACAGTTAGCCCCTGCTGGTAGATGCTGTAACTACACCATGATGCAGGCAAAAAGCATGTTTCTACCATTCAAAAGTAGAAAAAAAATTAAAGGGTTAGTTCACCAGTTGTTATGGAAGCTTAAACATGCTGCGTAACACATCAGAATGAACCTCATTTGTTCCCGCACATGCTTGAGCTTCCGTTTACCATGTCTGATGTGCGTGTTGATGAATGTTTATGTGAATAAAAGCCTAAATTCAGTCTGTTCATCATATAAAGCAGTGTTATTCAAATGGCGGACTGCGATTGGTTCAATCCGGACCACGGGACAAAATTGCGCCATTTTACCGTTTCTACAGAGCAGCGTGTCAAAACAATGGAGCGGTTCACACCAGGTTGTTAATGGTATTGATCTTTCAGAGCTATATCTATAATATTTTTATCTAGAGCCAAAAGTGCTTCATTCAAGCCATTTCCATTCCGCGCGGGATCCTTCGCTCTCTCACTCGCTAAAAACGTTTAGTGCCACATTATGAGCTGCAGACAACGCGATTATTTTAACAACAGTAGCAGAAACACGGTGAGCAGCAAAATAAAAATTCTTAGACATTATTGTTTTGGCTCTCTTGGCCCAAGATTTGCATCTTTGATGACTATTTTTATTATTTTTTTTTATTTTTTTCATTTACAAAGTACTTTGGCTGCCTCGATGGAAATATATAACTTTTCCAAAAAACGTATTGTCCAGACCTCTGCTGGGAAGGAAATATAGAGACCGAACCTCTTGGAAATGAAAGCTCTAGCGTAAAGTTCTGCCAGGAAGACTCAATGTTACGTCACTCATTACTTTCTGGTCCATCCAATCACTATCTAATACTTGGAGTATAAAAGATACTTACACATGTTTGAGTTTGCAGATGATGACGCAATTATTCACCTCCATCCAGGGGTTGGCTTCGCCCCTACCTTCATCTTCAGGCAGGATATGCAGAGTCCGCTACCCACCGAATGTGAACTACGCTTGTGCCGAAGAACTTTACCTTCCAATATCTTTGTTTTCATTTTCTGGTCTACTTATTAATAAATGTCATTGTGATATCATCTCGCATTCCGAGTCTTTCTGGTAGAACTTTAATTGAATACCCCCTATATAAAGCGATTGTGTCTTTTCAGAAAATTTGGATTAAATCGCTCAATTCATATGGATTAGTTTTACGATCTCTTTTTGAAGCGTCAAAGTGGTTCAGTACAGTTGCATAGACTGTCAATGGAGGGACAGAAATCTCAGATTTCATTAAATGATCTTAATTTGTGTTTCGAAGATGAACGAATGTCTTAAAGAAGGTGTGCCCAATCCTGCTACTGGAAATCTACCTTCCAGTAAAGTTCAGCTCCCACCCTGATCAAACACAACTAAACCCGCTAATTAAGATCTTCAGCAGTACTTGATCATTACAGATAGGTGTGTTGGATCAGGGTTGGATCTGAACTCTGCAGGAAGGTAGATCTCCAGGAACAGGATTGTGCAACACTGTTTTACAGGTTTGGAAGGACATGAGGGTGAGTAAATAATGAAAGAATTTTTGGGTGAACTAACCATTTAACATTTCTTCCTCCATCATATAATTTGATTAAACTAATTGAAAATTTAGGTTTTCTCCCTGAGGAGAAATAATAAATAAAGCAATACATTGACTACTATGTTTAAAATTGTAACAATTCCGGCTTTGTTCCAATTTTTCCAATGTTTCACTTCCCGTGTTTAGTTCCTGTGTGCATTTGTTTCCATTGCAGCCTTGTTTTTTTTGTCATAGTTAATCCTTGTTTGTTTCCAGGACAATTAATTACCCTCACCTGTTCCTCATTAGCCCCTTTCATACAGCATTCCCTGTAAATTAACCTAAAATTACCAGAATGACTTAACCGGTAAAATACACAAATATGCCGTTCGCACAAGCAACGGATTTCTGGCTTTTCACCGGTAAGATACCATTCACACATCAGCACCAAAACCCTGGTAAATTCTGTGATGTCAGTCATCAGAAATTATCTTTACACAGTGCGCCGTTGACTTCATCCGCCCGCATAACGAAAAGCACTTTAGTCTCACTATCTGTTCAATTTGACAACATTTTTTGCAGCCTGAGTGACAGGCATAAGGGGATGATCAAACAGAACACGTTTTTGCTCTTAAAACCATGAGACGCGCATAATATTATCCACCTGCAGAGATGCAGAGAGCAGTGATGAATTAAAAAGAAGGCTGGGTCTCGAGCGCAACACGTTGAAAAGGCTGCACGACGTGATGCAACTAATGTGAATGTGATGCAAAAGCAGCTGAGCTTACTGTTAACAGTGCAGAGTAATCACGTCATCTCCATAAGAATGATAGGCCCAACCTAGGCTTCTTACGTCATCGCGTTCTAACTTTGCATGTGCTCATAGCAGTAGGCTAATCATTCTGCATTCACACACAGCATCATACCGGTAATTTACTGGTAATGTTACAACTCCACTTACTGGTATATTGTCAGAACCGATTTACTAGTATTTTTGAAAAGGTCCTGTTCACACATGATCTCATCATACCAGTAATTTACGGGTAATTTACCAGTAAAGACTCTATGTGCGCATGTTTGTAAGGGTGTTGTATTCTCTTACCGTTTCTGATTATCTTGTTCTCGTTCCATGTTTTGCATTTTTTATTTGTGTTTTTTGAATACATTTTTACTGCACTCCTCCTCTTCCCTGCCCCTATGTAACAAAAATAATGTCCTCTAACTGTAGACAAAAACTCCATACATAATAGCGGCCTAAAAACAGCTGTTTTATTCCACATTAAAGGGGTCGCTCAGTCGTGGAGGCTGCCATTTTGAGATCACGTGACCAGCCGTGTCTTAAAATTGTGCCAAAGTTAATAAAAACAAATTTCAGTAACACTTTACAATAAGGTTCTGTTTGTTAACATTAGTTAACATGAACTAACAATGAAAACACTTCTAAAGCATGTTAATTTCAACATTTACTAATCTATGTTTTAAATCAAAAGTTGTATTTGTTCATTTTATTTAATGGACTTGAACTAAAAATGAACTAAAATTGAACAGTTGTATTTTTATTAAAGCCCCCATGCGTAAATAATTGTATTCCTTAAAACTCATCTTTGATCACCAAAATTACATATTTAAACGTATTTTCCTGTAAAAAAAAAAAAAATGTATTCATGCCTTAAAATAGCTTGAAAGTAACTCTACACCCTTGCTGCTTCATTTAGTATACACAGAACCATGAATATGCAAATTAGCCCCACCTCCACTCACTCACACCAGCTCAGAGATCCACTCGGACAACTTTACTGTAGTAAATGCACAATAGCAAGTGGAAATACTGTTTTAATTCATAGGCCATATATGTTTGAACCAGAAACTGATTCAGATGAAGTGGAAGAGTGAATTATACAGGCTCGTCTACAAGTCAATGCATCAGAAGGCTAATGCGTTTTATGTATCACTCTCTACAACATCAAACACATAACGGTAATTAATATGATTAGCCTTTTGCTTGACTGCTTTATCAAACAGCTAATAATGTGCTGCTAATGTTACACAAACCATGTTCCCGTTCACCATCTCAGAGTCAGACAGCTGCCTTCTAAAACTCATTATCCTTAGAAATGCTTTAAACTTATAACTTAATGTAAAGTTACCCAAATTTAGACGATTTCCTCTAACTTTTCTTAGAACTCATCAGACAACATCAGACAGCTTTCCATCGAACAGTGACAGGAAAAGAAGTCTGATATATTATTAGCAGTAAAAGCAGTCCTAATATAACACATACTGTACAAATCACAGTCTGGTTTACGTTTCAGGGCTGTGAAACATAAAAAAAGCATCATAAATGCTCACATGTTGAGGCATCAATGTATGTCATCCATCCAAGTTTCACATTCACACACACCAGAGTCCCAGCACACGTGCTAAGAGACGTCGACACATCCCGTCCCATCTGTGTGCGCTGTTACTCTGCACCAACAGTTTTACCTCCATCATTTATTCATACTTTAATTATTATTTGTTGCTGTTGTTCCTGTTCCTCAAGCCCCATTATCATATCAATTATCGTCACTGTCTCGGGCCTACTCATGTCACATCTACATCAGGCCCATAATGCACCTCTCTCAGGCTCTGAATTATTGAGGTAACAAGTCTCAGCAGAAGGAGAGGGATTCATTTTTAAAACAGACACCTATGCTTAATGGCAGCGCTCAGTGAGTCCTGAAAATGAGGCGAGTGGCAGAGGACCCTCAACACACACTCTCACAGGAAATAGTTTTAGCAGAACTGTGGATGACTAGCGAATATTTTAGGATAATACAAGATACTCTGCTGAAAAATTAATCTCCATGATGGTCCAATCTGGTTTATGCTGGTTCAGAAGCACTATATCCATTGATGTCTTTTTCTTTCTAAAGAAAAATACATATTATATACATACATTTATTTTGTCTAGCATATTTTATTTTTTATTTTTTTTAAAGTTGAACAGAATTATATTTTATACACGACCATTCAAAATTTGAGTCGTTGAGATTCTTGAATGGTTTTGAAAGAATTCTTATATAATCTCCAAGGCTGCATTTATTTTGACAGACAGACAGACTGTCACGGTGGTTTCGGGAAGGCAAACACAGACGAAGATAAGAAATCCAAAATGACAGGTTTAATGGTAATACTGACAAACAGACGATCAGGTAGCAACACACACTAACCAAGACAGTGAACAGACAAGGAGTGACTGAAAAGGAAGAACTTATGTAGGAACACAAACTAGGTAACGAGCAACACAGCTGAACAGAATGAGCTCATAATGAGGAGATCATGGTAACTAAGAAATGGCGGGAATACAAACAAAGGAAGGCATGTGACATGTGAAAATAAACTGAATGTCCATGATAACTGAAATAGAACAAAACAGACTGTGACACGGATGGACGGATGGACGGATGGATGGATGGATGGATGGATGGATGGATGGATGGACAGTAAAATAAATATATACATACAAATATTTAGTCTTTCTTTCTAGGGAATGAATATCTTTGATTAAGTTGCTACAGAACTTTTTCTCCATGGAACACAAAAGTTTTAATTATCAAAATGTCAAAAGTGCATGGTGATCACTACCTGTAAAGTTTAGTTAAAATATATATATTTAATATATTAATATATTTAATAATATATATTAAAATACATATATACTAGGGTTGTCACTATACCAAAATTCCAGTACGTACCATAGCAAAAACTTTTGGAACTATTTGAAAATGAAAAATATAAATTTATTTAAATGAGTTTATTATTTATGATGATAATAATTATAAATAAATAATACATTTAAACATCATGCAGCCTTGTTTATAAGTAAACATTATCCGCTTCTCCTTCGTCGGCCAAACGGTTCTAAGAACGGTAAGGAACGGTTGCAGTTATATTTCCACTTGAGCTTGGTTGGGCACGGCACGATTACAAACCATCCTCGGCCTGGAATTCTGCTGAACAGTGCTGGTAGAATGTGTGTAGTGATGTAGTTGCCACACAGGATTGGTCACTCGTCTGCTGCTTGGCTGCCAGCTGGCCAAGCACTCTATTTGAGAAAAGTTAATGCAATTAAATAATAAAATTAAAAAAAGTATCTGATCATCCTGCACAACGCGGTCGCCATTTACATCTCATATCATCTGCAAAGAGCGTTACCAAGGCAACGACTGACGCATTTGTATTACAACGATTAAGCAATGAGAACGACGGAGGAAAAGCGGCTATTGTATATGTTTATAAGTAAACATTGTTTATAAGATGATCAAGTGAAAAATGTGAAATAAAAACACGTTGACAAAGAAACACGCTGACCAGAGTCCTGCACGGGTTCGGGTACCCGGCTGGTGACCCGCAAATTTTGCTCAAACAGGTGAAAAATATCCAACTGTGTCGAATACGGGTGCGGGTCGGGTCGGACACGGGCTAAACACGGGTCTAAACACGGGTCTAAACACAGGTTTAAAACAATCATGTGCGAACGTAAAAATATATGCATATTTTTAGGAACACATCTACAAAAATGTGCCTGTATTTCAAGTTGATGAAATAATTTAAAATCCACATCAGTTTATTTGTGCCCACGCCCTCCCAGGAGTCTCTATGCCTACTTTCACTTTTAAAAATTCATCATGACCGCGCACGCGATCTGCTTGCAGTCGTCGAGATGGATGCTGAGGAGTTGAAGAAAACAATAGCTAGTGGAGATGGTAAAGTTGTCGACAATACGTCATCAAAAATCAAGTCCAGTGTGTGGGATAAATTTGGAGTTATCTGAAGAAAACAATATTGTGAAAGGCTTTGCTGCATGCATTTTCGTGTTGGATAGCCGCAAATATGGAACTTCATCGCTGAGGAAGCACGCAGATAACTGTGGTAACAAACCAAGCAGTTCTATCGAACAGTATTTTTCAAATTTAAAGGACAAGTTCGGTTTTTTACACTTAAAGCCCTGTTTACAGATCGTTTCTGATGAAATATAACGGTTAAGATTGAAATTTGGACACATGCTGCTGTCCCGAGAATTTTCGGTTTCTGTAGTAGCACCCCCCCCCCCCCAACCCCCCCACAATGGCTGCATAGGTGCACTGGAACAATCCTTCCTAAAACGCATTAAACTTTCGTTTACAAAGACGTGAAACTCACCGAGTGGTCAGGGGTGTTCACTGATATGCTCACACAAAAATCGCTGCAAAAGATGCTTTCCAACAGGTTTTATGGTAGTTTTTGTCCAACTCCATTGACTTGTATTGGATGTGCTGTGAGGTACGGTATTACTCCGCCGCTGGAAACGGAAATGGGGTTGTTTGTGGGCTGGAGTGTCTATTATTCAAGCTCTCAACGGAAGAATGTACGGGTGTGAGGCGTTTGGAAAAATAGGTCCACAGTTTTACAACGAATGGTAAAACACCTGTTGGAAAGCATCTTTTGCAGCGATTTTTGTGTGAGCATATCAGTGAACACCCCTGACCACTCGGTGAGTTTCACGTCTTTGTAAACGAAAGTTTAATGCGTTTTAGGAAGGATTGTTCCAGTGCACCTATGCAGCCATTGTGGAGGTGGGGGGGTGCTACCACAGAAACCGAAAATTCTCGGGACAGCAGCATGTGTCCAAATTTCAATCTTAACCGTTCTATTTCATCAGAAACGATCTGTAAACAGGGCTTTAAGTGTAAAATACCGAACTTGTCCTTTAACACTGTTAAGTATGTGTGGTGTGCAGGGCGTGTTTGAACCCAAAATTGTCAGATGTAGGCTAGACGAAATTGCGTGGCAGATATAGTGTTGTAACCGCGTCTGTTCGATTGGTAAAATGTTATAAGGCTGGTAACGTTAGCCATGTTCTTCATGTACCGGCCTTTTGATAGCTTCGGCTGAAGTTGTCCTTGTGTTAATGGTCGTGTAATAACTTCTGTATGACCTGGCAATAAACATTTTTGTAAGTGTGTCTATAATGTGATAGTCTAAACTGATTTTGTTTTGGTTGCGGGTCGGGTGGTCGGTTCTATCTATTATTACTAAAAAACAAGAGGCAGACCTTTTTGCATTTACACTCCAAGACTTTTGCACATTTATTATGACAGTATCAGATTGTTTTGTCCCGTCTGTTGCGTTGGTTACATCACTGACAATCTTTGCAGTTTCTGACTGAAATGCGCATTTAAATACAATTGTAAATCCAGAAACTTTGCAGTGTACTGAGCAGCATGAAAAACAAAACTTTTATTCACAGTGTATATGGGTTATAAACAGACAGCTGGTATCGTCACATTTTTTTAAATTTCAGACCATTAACCCTCTGAGGTCTGAGCTGTTTTCTGGGCCCTGGAGGTGTTCTGACATGCTCTGACATTTCTGGTTATTTCTGTTACTTGTGACATTTTCATGGCTAAAGTCTAATTACACTGTATTCAGCACAAACTCTGCTACAATAATATATCAGCAGCATGTATGTAAAAGTTTGTAGTTTTGAGATAATGACATTTATGCGTGGTTTTTGAAAATACAAAAAAAAATTCTCACTGAAATAAGGCCATGAAACCCATACTGATTATTTCTTCACAAGACTTTTGAAAATTGTATGACGTAGCCTAGAATATTTGCTGCAAAACTATGTGAAAATCACCCTGACTGCTCATTCAGATAAGACAATATATTGATTTAAAAATTTTACGACGTGTTTTGTGTGAAAAAGCCTTATGCGAGAGCTCATTAATATGTAAGCTTTTCTCACCTGAGAAAGACAAAGAACCTCCCCTAACGGCCCTATTAGGAGCTATCAGGCCCCTATCATTCTGAGCAACCTTGCACAATACTGTAAATGAGGAGATTTAAAAAATAATGGCTTTTAAATTGTTTGGATTTATTTACAACACAACATAATCCAAAGATACACAACAAATGCCAAAAAAGCACTTCAAAGACAGAGACCTTTGTGCCATTCCTAAAAACATTGTACATACCTTTCATTTCCAAGATTTTCACTTTACCATGTTCACGTACTGAGACTCATGTGAATGTTGAAGTCCTCAGTGGCATCTGGGACCTGAAAAAAAAAAAAGTGAACATACTGATATCAAGAGAAAGGCCTGCACGATTTTGGAAATAAATATTAGATTTTTCTGGTTAAAATTGCTTTTTAAAATTCCTTTTTAAAATTCACAGAATACACACACACACACACGTTTCCAACGATATATAATATAATGAACACCAGGTTTGTTGTGCCTTGTAGGCATAAGGTATATGCGCAGTGCGGATAAAATAATAATAACAATAAATAACCTATAGCAGCCTATAAATCTTCCAAAAGAAGCTAGAGAAAAATATATTGATTATCATGTTACTTCAAATGTTTCCATCCGTTATGATGATATGAAATGAGATAATAATAAAAACATGAAGCCGTTTGGTGCGTTTTGCTTTCATCCAAAATATGATACATTCAAACGCGATCGCTTGCAAAATATGATACATTCAAACGCGATCGCTTGCAAAATATGATACATTCAAACGCGATCACTCTCAAATATAAAACATTATGGTTACCATAAACATATCTATGTTTGAGCAGATATCCACAAACACAGTAAACACATATGATACATTCAAACGCGATCGCTTGCAAAATATGATACATTCAAACGCGATCGCTTGCAAAATATGATACATTCAAACGCGATCACTCTCAAATATAAAACATTATGGTTACCATAAACATATCTATGTTTGAGCAGATATCCACAAACACAGTAAACACGGGTCTAAATATTATAATATTCCCCATATATCTAGCAACAGTTCAGCTGCAACGTGACATTTATGCAACAATAACAAACTAGGCTATGTAAGAATTTCTTACCTTATCTTTCTTGTCTTCAAATCGCGTTCTTCTTCTTCTGAGGTAGCCTAAATCCAATGTAAGCTCAGGCACGTCTTTCAAACTCGACGAAAAGTGAAGTGAAGTGTTTTGTTGTTGAGGTAACGAGCGCGTTCGCGTTCCATGTGGAGATTTGCATGTGAATATCTTTTGCGCGAGTAGGCGTGGCCAAATTAACTGTAATGAGCAAGCGTTTGAGAAGCTGGACATCTTGTTGGTTTTATACAAATTACTTAAACAGAGAATATTTGTTTTCGTTTTGAATCCGATCATTTAAAAGTACACACTTAAATGTTTATAAAGGTATATGGCTCATAAATGTGTGACAAGTATTCGCTGAGTTTTGTTTCAGTTTATAGACGTGCTCAAGAAAAAAAAGTTCACCGCGACGGAGAGGCAGAACGCACACCCTGTTTATTTTCTTTATTTTACAAAAGCACAATGTTTTGATTTGATTGTAAGTGGACACATACAAAAGGAGAAATATCACAGATTCTTTTTTTATATTTCTTTTTTCTGTATGACCATAAATGATGGAGTAATTTAAGTTTATAGTGCTACAATGTGGAGAAAATCCGGCAAAACGCGTCGGCGCGTTTGTCGACCTCAGAGGGTTAAAAGACCACTAAATATTTTGCCATTTTTGGCTTGGCCCTTTTTTTTTTTTTTTTTGCCCATGAGTGTATGTATAAACAAAAACATTTTACACTTACACCTTAAATAACCACTAAATGCTTTAAAAAAAAACATTTAGTTTGGGAGGGGGACACTATTACATCTACAACATGTCTTATCTGGTGAAGGACACTAGCACCCAACACACAAAACATGATGGTGGCACCATCTATGCTAGTTTATGCTAGTCTGTTCATCAGGGTATACACAACACTCACACACAGCCAGTCAGATAAACAGTTTTGGAGCGACTTCAGCTGGACGCAATCTGTTCTGCTTCCAGAACTTAACTGCACTACGCGCTGCTTGAGTCATGGATGATGCGTTCATGTCCCAGAACAATACGCTGTTGTGTTGCTGCCGTTCGCTACGATTTCTGAGGCCTGCAGCCAGTCCGCATGGCAGCTGTTTCTGTTCAGGAAAGTGGCTGTTCCAGGCTG
Organism: Abramis brama; assembly: GCF_963993115.1. Lineage (NCBI taxonomy): Eukaryota > Metazoa > Chordata > Actinopteri > Cypriniformes > Leuciscidae > Abramis > Abramis brama. The sequence goes on from NC_139974.1 coordinate 14,450,122, forward strand.
CTTGAGTCCACCGGGGACCCTTAAATCCAGTGTGCACACCTCTTATCCATTTCCTGTTAAAGACTCCTTAGTGGATTAGTCTGCCTCTGCTGCAATCACAAGACTAGCACTACACTGATGCCACAGATGAAGGAGGCCATTTTTAGAGCACAGGATGCTGTTTCACACCATCACACGCACAATTGTCTATCTAATCTTTTGACCGCGTTCTTTTGAGGATGAGCACGTGTGAATCCACTCTCCTTCACTCGTCCATTACGGTTCGGTCACATTGTCTCCACTCCCCCCATTTACACAGAGACGCTACAAGACCCTGTGTCTGAAAATCTATACACTATTGATCTACGGCCAGTCGCCACAATTATTCCTGTGAAGGAAACACTGACAATAAATTACATGAGTGCAGGCTTTTCAGCTGCAGTTCGATAGCGTGGCCATCGCTGTCTGCTTCGTTGTCCAGGTGGGCTCAGAGAGAGGGGCCACTTACAGACATTCTTACACAAACTACTCTGCAATGACTATATTTATACAACAGAACTTTGGATCTATAGACACTATACCCTTTTTTTTTTTTATATATAAGTAAGCACAATAAGTTTACTTTATAACACACAATGCTATTCACAACCCATTTTACATCTGTATTGTGCCTTATTTTTGAATAAAACAGGATATTAAATGAAAAAAAAAAATGCAGAGTGAATCCAACTTTTATTGGAAGGCTTGTTTGTTAATTTTGTCTTTCACGGCTGAAAAATAGCAATTTGTTAGTATTTCTGTCACTAGCTTATAGCCCACAGTCCTTCACTAACGACTATTCTGACATGCTGAGCGATCTTCTGATGTGAAAAAATATTATCTATGTAAAGCTTTTATTAGCTCTCAAAAACTACACACTCTAAATGAAATATTTTCTATGCAAAAAAATAAATAAAATCTGTCCGCAACTTTTACTATCAGCAACTTTTAGGGTGCACTCACACTAGGCACGGTTTCCTTGTACCTTCATTGATACGTCATTTACAATGCAACTTTTTGTTTTGAAGGAAACAGGAAGAAAAGCGATTTCGCTAATAGACCACCTAATAGATTTACCAGTTATGCCGCGCAGCGATTTACTTGATTGTGCTGCACGTATCAGAAGATTATTACGGAGGACTTTGATGGAGGAATTTGCAGATTTACTCGCAAACTACAATTCCTGTTCATCAATGAGGTGGGAATCAGACCCGTTATAAACCTAAATATACTCAGCAGTAAGTAGTACTCCAAGTAGTAATAGATGTTTTCTGTAATGATGACAGGAGTGCGCACCTGTTCCGTGCCCCGGCGCGGTCAGCGCTTGCACTACATGCGTACCGTGCCTGAGACCAACGGAACCGTGCTCTGGTCCACCTCTTCCAAGCGGGCCAGGGACGGTTAAACGAACCGGGCCCGGGCACGGTATGGAGTGATCACACTAGTCAAACGAACCAGACTTTGGAAGTCAAACACGCTCGGGCACGGTTCAGATCGCCTAGTGTGAGTACACCCTTAAATGGCCGTCCATAGAGAAACATGTCTTTTGGAAACAGGTGCAGTTACAACAACTACCAGCAGAGGATATATAATATACACTACCGTTCAAAAGTGTGGGGTCAGTAAGATTTTTTTTTATAGAAGAAATAAAATACTTTTATTCAGAGAATGCATTACATTGATCAAAAGTGACGGTAAAGACATTTGTTACAAAATGTTTCTATTTCAAATAAATAGAAAAATGTATCATGGTTTCTACTAAAACTTTAAGCAGCACAACAGTTTTCATCATTGATAATAATAAGAAATGTTTCTTGGGCACCAAATCAGCATATTAGAATGATTTCTGAAGGATCATGTGACACTGAAGAATGCTGAAAATTCAGCTTTGCTATCACAGGAATAAACCACATTTTTAAATAGTAATATTTCACAATCACAATATTTACTGTATTTATTTTTTAACTAAACAAATAAATGCAGCATTGCTAAGCATAAGTGACTTATTTTAAAAACATTAAAAAAACTAGGGCTGTCAAAAGATTAATCGCGATTAATCGCATCCAGAATAAAAGTTTGTGTTTAAATAATATATGTGAGTGTACTGTGTATAATTAAATTTGTATCTAGAAATACACACACATGCATGTATATATTTAAGAAAAATGTGTTATTTATATATATAAAAAAAAAATATTTATATATAATATAAATTATATATAAATATATACAGTATATGTATGCAAATATTTCTTAAATATATACATGCATGTGTGTGTATTTATATATACAAAATAATTATACACAGTACACACACATATATTATTTAAACACAAACTTTTATTTTGGATGCGATTAATCGCGATTAATCTTTTGACAGCCCTATAAAAAACACAAACTTTTGAAGGGAAGTGTATAGTATTTATATACTAACCGACCTAACGGCAGTGTACAATATAAATATTGTTCATTACTGAAATAACGTGTACTAATGAATCGGGCGCAATAAGACCAGGAATGTGCATTATGAAAGTAAATAGGTTACATTTTGACTCAACTGTGTATATCAATTAGCCTGGAAATCCAGACCTAAATCTAAAAGATTAATGGTCTGGCGTCGACTAATGAAAATCATCAAGCTCGAGTGGCGGCACCAAGCATGCATTTGAAAATCTCACTGCACGCAATTGGATAACACTACGACCAATCACAACAAGTTATCGCTTAGCTACCAGTGGAGCTAACTGGTGGATTAGACTCTTACCGTATCCGGTCGGCAAAAATGCCCTTCTTGCAAAGGAACGATTCGAGCGCCGTCTTCTGTTCCTCTTTTAGAGAAAAAGTCTAATTCTTTCATTGTAGCGGCCAAAGCCGTTTCAAACAAATGGTGTTCATCCATAGCCATCTTGCAATGTTTACTAATGACTTCAACGTCGCAGCGCTGTCGTCATCTCGCCTCTGGCGTCATCTCGCCTCTGGCTATATCAGATAACCCGATGTGATTGGTGCAGCTCAGATAGATAGGCATATTTAATGAGCATCATTACTCGACACCAGAGTAACTCGCTGAGCAAATTCAACTAGTGCTCTCGCGAGAACTCTGGATTACCAGGGTATATATCAATAGAACTGGATTTGAATGGGATAGATGGCCCAAATGAAGATCGTGACAGTGCCACCTACTGCTACGACGACGCTGAGTAGATTGTCTTCTAAAAATAGTTTGAAATCACAATCCAGGTAAAAAGAAATGCTCTGTGATTCTACGCGTCAACAACCTGATCACAAAAAAGGCCCAATATTAGAGGTAAACCTCCATTTCAAAGGCAGCATGAGACCGACTGTCATATTTCAGTCTTTTATTTTGAGTTTCTCTCTCTTGTTTTTGTTTTTCTTTTACCCCCAACCCCCCTGAGGAGAGCACATGTGAGTCTAATTGCTACTCTCATTAGTTCTGTTTTCACAGGAAAAAGATGGGGGACAATTAATTTTATCACTTAATTTTGTCACAGAATCGCTGCCCGGCTGTATTGATGCGCTCGCCATTTTGGGCCTCATTTTTCAAGAAAATTAATTGACAAAGTGTGAAAAATTTATCAACATATCAGTAGATTAAGCGACAAATTGAAGCAATGAGGAAATCAATTGTGGAGCTGTGGACAGGAAGCAATCCCACGGTGCTGAGTGGAGCTGCGAGCTCGCCGTGAGACTGACTGTTCGCTGCATCTCATTCATTTATTCAGCTCAAACTACCATTAATCAGAATGAGTTACAAATGACCCTCACAGTTCACAGCAGGTGCACACACACACCATACGCACAGCGTGCACGAACACGAGCATGTACACACACACACGCGCGCGTGCATCATGTATAAATACACTCAAGCGCTCAACCTCTTTATGTCACACACGCACGCACTTACGCACACTGAACCTCTCTAGTGCACAAAAATATACCACACACATAATGCACATAAACAAGCCCTCAACTTATCTCTGTCACTAACGCGCATGCAGATACACTCAAAATGACTAAAAACAGCCTCCTTGGGGTTATAATAAACAAACCTGATCTAATTGTGCTCTGATTTATGTTAATTCACTGTAAAGATTAATAAGAAACAGTCACTATGTAATTTTTAGGCCTGCCAATTTAACAGTAATTTAGTGTGATTATTTAAAAAATAATAACAACAAAGGAAATAAAAGTAATACGGAAATTACGTAGGAAAGTAGTCTTAAAATCATGGCACTAATAGATAGATGTAAATAATTGCAAACTGCAATGTCATTTAAAGTCACCATGAAATCAAAATTGGCATTATATTATATAATATTTCATATTTATTATAAATGATTGATTTGACTGAATTAGTCATCAAATAAACCTATGCTAAATAGATAAATCGCTGCACACATTTACAGCGAATATGTTTCATTTGTAGAAAGCCTACAAAGGCCTGTGAATATTTATAACCTTGTTCGATATTTTGACGAAAGGACCTGTGAGATGGAAGCTTCTCACGTCACTGATGACAGAATGAAGATACAGGATGCTTTTGTGTACGCACAAAGGAGAAAAAAAAAGCACAGGAACTAAGAAACTGCGGAAGATGCAGTACACGTTGATGGCAACTAGTGTGGAGAGAGAAGAGGCAGTCATGTTAAAGCAGATGCTCCCATTACTACAGTAATGCCTCAGTCAGTGCAGCTGTTGTCTCATCCACTGGAAACTGTAATAGCAGCTAATCGCACGAGAGGAGAAGAGAGGAATCCTAGTTGATTCGTTTTACCCAGAACTGATTTTTATGCTCAGGCAAATTGTTGACACTTTACATGCGCTGTGATTGAGGAAATCTTCCATCTCTAAACACACACGCAGATGCCTGTACATCACACACATTAAATACACGCTCCGTATTTATTAGTGTACACAACACAAGCGCACTGTACTGGATCCGCAAAGAGATTCCACCCCCTCTTTTCCACCGAACGGGCGTCCGGTGATGGCGAATGATGGAAAACAAAACAAATGAAAGTAAAAAGCCTAATTATGGCACGTCTGCCTGGTATTGCATCACTGCTCAGACGGATTTACGGAAGCATTTATTACACAGGAGCATTAGAGCTCTTTCACACACAAGTCATCTTCTCTCTGCTCAGATTTGCATTAATCAAGGACAGCAGCTCGGCGATATTGATCACTTATTTTATACATTTTAACATTAAGAAAAATTTTATTCTAATTTTGCTTTTCATTTTGTTTGACTGTTTTCAGTTTGTGGCCTATAGACAGATCTAAACTGACTCTATTTACTTTATTAATAAATGTTCCTGGGTTTATTGTGCACAATTTAGCAGTCTGTATTTTGGGTGCTGGTTAAGGGGGTTTTACACTGAAGTCTGGGGGCACCCAGAAGTCCACAAGGGGATGACAGGGGACAAAAGATTTTTACTTCAATAAAAGCCTATTTATTTCTCAAAAATGGTTGACACACACAAGCACCGTCTCACTTTACTTAACATACAAATGAATTGTAAGAACATGACCAATACTGATGAATAAACAGTATAAGGTAAGACTATTAAATAGCAGTCCCAAACTAGTTTTTGTTAATACAATAAAGTTAGTTGGTATGTGCCACAACAGTACAAAAATACAGAAAATAACAGAAAGTTGTAAAAGTGTTGTTTTGGGTTAAGGTTGCGGAAACTACAGTTGCCATAGTCAACACGCAATACATTAACTGTTATACATTAAAGAATTAAATTATTTTCATAATACAAATCCTTCCCAGCTAACACACGATGTACCCGTTACGTTTTTTTTTTTTTTTTTTTTGACAATATCATGACTAACTACGACATTACATTCTCATAATTTCATCCGCTCTTTATAGTGAAGTGATATATAGCGTGCGCCTCTGTATTTTTGCTCGCAATTGAAGAGTGCGCACTAGAGGTCTTCACGGGTCAACTTGGATCTGAAAACCCGAAGTCCGACCCGAGACCCGACAAGGTTCGGGTCCAAAACTTTGATGAGTGCCTCGGACATGGGTTTGGTTCGGCCTCGGGTCTTGGGTAATTTAAAGTAAATGTGCTTTTTCCAAACCCGAGGAGACCCAAATTCTTTTAAACTATGTCAGGCATTTAACAAAAGTTTATTATTTAAAACAATTCTATGACAACAGTATTATCTCACTTTTTCGAAGTTATCTCTGAATCCGCTCTTCTACGTGCAATGGACTGTGCCCACAGTTGCTTCAGCATTTAGACTTCACATTTTTCCCTACCGTTTTAATGAGCGCCGTCAACATGGGTTTTAGACTCACTGCTTGGTAGATCTTGAGTAACGTTAGACCAGGATTTTTCCTGTCTGATTGAAGGGCTGCAGGCTGTGCACACGTCAACGGCGCTTACGTTGGGTCCAGTCGGGTTTGAAAATAAATCACGTCGGGTCGGTTTGTTATTTATGCATGTCAGGCTCAGGTAAGAAGCAGGTGCAGCTTTTAGTACCCGAGTAGACCTCTAGTGCGCACCGCAAGCACAGTCTGACAGGACAGGAAAGTTTGTTTTTCTAAGGTGAGAGACTTTTTTTATTTAGTAACAAGTTATGAAAATAACATTAGAAAAATTACACTGACATATTGCCTGACAACATTTCATCTGACAGCAGATACTGAATCAGGACAACGTGTTTTATCTCAGGCACACTTTCCTTAAACTGCGTCTGACAGAAGAGTCAACAGCTTTAACGCACATCTTTCAAAATAAAAGTCTCGCATCAAACATTTAGAATTATGTTTTTTTGTTGTTGTTTCTATGACTACACACTCCGCGACCCACTCAAAACGGTCTTGCGACCCAGAAACTCTGTTCCAGAAAATATTTGAATAATATTTATAGCATAATGGCAAAAAATATATATATAAATACTATACACTTCCCTTCAAAAGTTTGGGTTTTTTAATGTTTTTTTTTTTTTTTAAGTATATGCTCACGAATGCTGCATTTATTTTATCAAAAATACAGTAAAAATAACAATATTGTGAAATTGTATTACAATTTTTAATAAATTAATTTCTTTCTTTCAAAAAAAAAAATCTGACTGACCCCAAACTTTTGAAAAGTAATGTACAGCCAATACAATTAAATAAAAAGTCAAAGCCCTTTAACAGTTAGTGAGCACTGAGCGAATGAAATGGGATTACAGCAGAACTAGGATTTATAGCAGTAAGGCAGCAGAAGCTGAGAAAGCAAATGCAGGACCACCTGAGGGTCTATTCTCACCTTTCCGAGAGGTTAGAGGAGACAGTTTTGGTGTGACAGAGAGAGAAATAAAGCAGGAGAATGGAAAAGTGCGTGGGAGAGCAGGCGGGTGGCTGGGCCGATTGCAGGGGCTCCAGGACTGTCATGTCTGTATAAACAGGCATTGATTTTTCTGTCCACTGCAGCCACCTTCACCATTTATTCTCTGGCTTTGTGGTAGGACCCAGAGGGGCCGAGAAACTCTGTTACAGTCCACGTGCCCCTGAGGCAAATGTGAGAATAGATTTCACCTGTAAAAGAGGCAAAGCTCCGCTTATCTGGGCCAGGGGTCTTGTCACAGCCCAACGCTAAATGAAAAGCTTCACACAAACCTCGCTGCAGAGGTGCTAACCTTCCACCGCATCCCCTGGTGGCCTGGACTTAAAAGCCCAGACATGGGACTGTCAGCTGAGACAGCTCATCAACATGACCCCCCTCCCCCCTCTGTAGATGCTAAGGTGGCAGATGATTTTAAAAAAAGTCCAAGAACACAAAAATGTCCTCTAATACTATAAATTCTTTGCATGTCCTTCAAAACTCAGGATAATAAGACTCAAATATCAGAGAAACCACTCATTTCTTGATCCAAAAACAACCTGAAATCCATGAATAAAGAGTCTTCCTCTTCCTCTAACTCAAGGCATTTGAAGAGATCCTGAGAAAGAGACCGGGCCGACATGTGACGTTCACATTGAAAGTCTAAAAACAAAGCCCTAAATCCAGAGATAACCACTTCTACATGCTCACCACTGTCCATGGTTTCTTCAAAATCCACCCTTAAACCCTTTCCACTAAATTAATAAGGCTTGATCAATAATTGAACCTCTGGGCAATTCTACCTTAAATGAAAGGCAAAGGTAAATTAGAACATCCCCAGTGTCCCAATAAATCCATAAAGCTGCATTACACACAATATAACCATCATTTACATGATGTTAAAAAAAAGTGTTTGTGAATCAGCAGACTCGCATTGACAGTAAAGGCATGTTCACAGCAAAGACGATAACTAGAACTATAAAGTTTTAATAATCGTATAAATTCTTTAAGAATAGTGAAGTCTATAGCACAGCTATAATGATAAAGATTTTAAAGCATTTTAAACCAGCAGACAACATAACTGTAAAAAGAAGGTATTGTCCATTGGTGTGGACATTAATATAGTTACAGTTGATGGACCCCATTGACTTCCATAGTATTTTTTTTTTCCTATTATGGAAGTCAATGGGGTCCATCAACTATCTGGTTACTGACATTCTTCAAAATATCTTCCTTTGTGTTCGGCAGAAGAAAGAAATTCATTCAGGTTTGAAACAACTTGAGGGTGAGTAAATGATGTCAGAATTTTCATTTTTAAGTGAACTATTCCTTTAATCCATCCTTGCTAAATAAAAGTATAAAAAATTTACTGACCCCAAGCTTTTGAACAGTAATGTACAGACTGTTGGTGAATTTCTGTGAATTATTGCAGTAGCGATATCCTATTTGTGAACGAATCAGAGATGGATCTTTTCAACAAACCAGTTGATCCAGTAAACAAAACCTGTCTGAATGAATTGTTCACAAATAGGACTGATTGATCCAGTCACTGAGTCATAAACTTCATTAAAAAGATCCACTCAAGACTGATTAATTCACACATTAAGCATCACAACTTCTCTCAGGAACAAAACCAAATACATCTAGGGTAGATTTTTTTGTGTTTAACAGATTCAATTTCCATCTGTTGCTCATTTAAAGATTTTAAATGTCAAAGAAATGAGCTTAAAATGTCAAAATCTGCCTCCTGTGTTCTGAAGAAAACAGAAAATCATACAAGTTTGGAAAGACTGGAGGGTGAGTAAATGATGACTTTTTGGGTGAACTGTCTCTTTAAATCTATAGTGAAGGGTGGTAAGTGTGTTCTAAACACAGCTGAGATTAGCCAGGAGCCTGAATCCCTGCATCGGAAGGATGATACAGGGACAGAAAGAGAGTGAAGGAGAGAGGGAGTGAACGAGGGAGGACAGAGGACATACGCAGTGTGTCAGTAGCTGTCAGAAGAGTGAAGTGTGTGAAGAGTGTGATTTAAAAGGCACGATGAGGCAGCTGGCAGTTCAGCCCCCCTGCAGGCCCAGAACATCTTCTCTCACACACACACGCACACACAGAAGAGAGAGAGGCAGGAAGAGAGAGACCACACCACGGCACAGTGCTGTCACTCTACCTGAAAGCGTCTGACACAGACTTGTGCTATTTTCCACTGCGGTATCACAGCATGATAGGACTCTGAGAGATCTGGTGTGAAACCCAGATGCTGCTCACCTTAACCCTCATGCTAATCTAAATTAAAAAATTCCTCTAACCTTAAAATCCCCAGGGTTTCGCAAGTTACAGTCAAATTAACTGCAGCAGTAGATGTAAGGACGTCTATTAGCCCAAACTCATTCAAGAATATCTGATTTAAGCTAATCTAAAACAAGAACTTAGTCTAGACTATGCCTTAACAAATAAGTAAAACTCAGTGGAGTTCATGGCCTCAAACTCAGGGAGATATTAGAAATCTGATGCGTTGATGTAATTTCCATTGAAACAGGAAGCTACGGCGGGACATATTGAATGGCTCCTCCCCCTTTTCAAATAGCAAATAGTGTTTAGTTTACCTCACAGACTGCAAGTCGTACAAGTCGTGCAATATGTGAGATATTGCATGACTTGTACGACTTGCAGTCTGTGAGGTAACTAAGGTAACTAGGTAACTAACTATACATAGGTGAGATATATAAGGCCAGATATACTAACAGATAAAATTAGCGCTGAAAAGGCATGGACAGGGATATTTCTGCGGGTGACCTTATTGCATATGCATTTGTAGGAGTTTCCCTTTCATACGCAAAATTTATGGGAGTATTAAAATGAATCATGCAAGGTGATTTATTAGGTCTGCGCTAGTCAATTTACTGGTATTTGCGCCATTATTTAATTTGCACTGCTCTTGGTAGATTGTGTTGGCCATTATGGAAATGATCCAGCTGCGTCTGTGTTCGTCAGTAGATCACGCACAAAACTTTCCACTCTCATCTGAGCTTTTTTGGAATTGCACTCCCACGCTGATTTGGCCTGTTTAGTCAATCTGGTCCATAGTCTCAGTTATGAAGTAGAAAAAACAAATGTGAGGTATAAAGGACAGGGCTTAGATTAAAATAGGAGTAGGCCTTAGTTAAATTAGGACATTTAATTAGCTTTTTTAGATGTGCCTTAGAAAAAACATTACCTGAGTGCATCTTGTGACAAAACAATGGCACTGACATATTTTAAGTCTGGTACTAGACTTAAGCCTTTTGTCTGTGAAACCGGGCAAAAGTCACATAGTGAGATATAAGTGACAATTACCTTTTTTTTGACTACCGAGTCTCATAAACTCAGACTATCTATCAAATATTGGTGCCACAATCATCAGACTAAATCAACTGAAAATCCACTTGAAGACAAGCTATTAACATTCAAACTAGTCGGAACCTTCATGCTAACATTGTGCATTTAAGTCACTATGGTTATCACGGTACCAAAATGTATTCAGTAGTCAGTACCAATACCAGTAAAATTGTGTGATTCTCGGTACCAATTTCTGAAAAAGTGCAAAAACTGTTAAATTAAGTACTTTAAAATAATAGTGCCGTTTTGTATTAGCGGTCAAACAAACAGACCATAGTCAATTAAAAGCCCACATCTCCAAGCACCTAACAATCATGCCTTAAACAATAAATGCCACAATTAAACCCAAAGGGCACGCAACTTGTTAACCATTTAAATTTTATTCTAAGACTGGGATTCAATTCACACTTGAAAAAGTTTCCTGAAAAGCCCAAAACCTTAAAAACCTTTTCTTCAGACCTGTTGTCACATCACAGCAGGGTGAGATTGGACAGGTAGAGGATGAGCAAGGCTAGAGAACGCAAAGCAAACCTCCGTCGGATACGGCGGTTGAGTTGGGATGTGAACGACTGAGGTGAGTTTCCCTGAAGAGCTGAGTGAGATCTTTAATAACAGTGCTGAGGTGGGAACTCGAGTTAACATCGCTGGCATGCGCTCCCCGACCGAGCGCAAAATGATAGCACGGTTTGAAAAGTACTTATTAGCTAAACTGGGTAACAAAAGCAGTGAAAGATATAATCACATCTCGTTTGCCTGCCGACATCTCTTCACTCAGACCAGCTCTCAGTGATGTGACAGCCCACGATACTCAATTAATGAGTAACTGGCTAAAGTATTTATTGAGAATCTTAAAGTGACAGTGACAATCTTGGACTTTATATTAATGCGTACTGTACAGTAGAAACACTCCATTTGCAGGAGTATTTGTCACCCTTAAGTAATTTATTTCAAAATTAAAAGTCCAATAATAACAGGGTTAATATTCACCTGGTCATGTGATCTCAACATGGTGACCAACATGAGGATGGACCACCTTTATGTAGAATAATATAACTTTTTCTAAGCCTTTTTCTAAATCTGACTGGAGTTCCATCACACGTGAATTCACATCATTTATTCCTATTTGTCAAATGTACAATTTATCTATTGAGTCAAACTTTTTGGTTACACTTTATAATAAGGTCCCATTAGTTAATGCATTAACTAACACAAACTAAAAATGAACAATACTTTAGTTACAGCATTTATTAATCTTTGTTAATGTTAGTTCATAAATACAACTGTTCATTGTTAGTTCACATTAGCTCAGGTCCATTAAATAATATGGTAACATTTTACAATAAGGTCACATTCGTTAACATTAGTTAATACATTAGTGAACATGAACTATGAGAAATATGTTTATTGCATTTATTAACCTTTGCTAATGTTAGTTGTTAAAAATACAATTCTTCAATGTTTGTTCACAGTGCATTAACTACTGTTATGCTAGTGTTAATACATTGTTTGTTTAATTGAATGTTTTATTGGATCTTGTTCTTGTGAAGCACTTTGAGATGCTACTTTTAAAGGCGCTTTAGAAAATGAAGTTTATTATTATTTTTATTACACAGCTCTGTGGACTACTTGATTCTGATTGGTCAATCGCACCATCCAGCGTTATGTTATTCCCCGATAACAACCGGTAAAAACTGATTACACAGGCTTATTCGGGTAACTGAAGCACTATACACTTGCTAGGAATGTTTTTTCTTTGTGGAAGTTTCGCGTTTGGTGAGTTAATAAAATATTAAAACTCAAATCAATATTTTGTGTCTAATTATTTACTTATGTGGCAAGTAGTCGTGTAATAAGCGGGATAATGTATGTTCAGACGGTTGTTATTGCAGAATAAACCCCTTCAGGGGGATGTACATTATCCCTTACTTAACAGATACAACTTTTGATTTTAATAATGTATTAGTAAATGTAGAAATTAACAGCAACTAAGATTAATAAATGCTGTAAAAGTATTGTTTCTCATTAGTTAATATTAACTTAATGTAGTTAACTAATGTTAACAAGTGAAACCTTGTTTTAAAGTGTTACCATTAATATTAACAGATACAACTTTTGATTTTAATAATGTATAAGTAAATGCTGAGATTAACATTAACTAAGATTAATAAATGCTTTAGAATTTATTTAATTTTTCATTGTTAGTTCATGTTAACTAATGTTATGGAACCTTATTGTGAAGTGCTTCCAACTTTTTTAATCACATTTAACACACATACTAAAAAAAATAAATGAGAATAAGTCTGGCGGTGATATTTTTTTGTGTAAATATTATGCTTAACAGTCTTGTTTTATGAGTTAAATAAGCAAATGTTTGTCCTGCATGCCAATGTTTTCCTATAATTCCCCAAATTATTAAAAATCGTTCCCTTTATTCACAAACAACAAGTAAGATGAGTTGTAATAGATTTGTACAAGATATCATCATTTAATCCTGTATGTCTGATATCAGTCATCTTATGAATACTTATGCCTGCCTTGTCTCGGGGGTGAATAAGACGAAGAAAACATTGTTGCTGTACAAACCTCTCGTTTATCATCTAAAAACACAGTTTATTGTTGTTTTTATTGCCGTTTTCTAGTACAGAAGCTAATAAGACCTGCACATCAAGGAAATTAACAGTTGTGGCCTGGATTTTAATTATGCCAGAGGGAAACAAGTGATTTAGAGTACAGAGGAAACTCATTTTGTTTCATTTGGGTTTTTTTTATAGATTTGTTTTGTTTCCTCTTTAGCATTTTCTTACAGGAAGATGCTAAGGATAGCTTTGACAACAGAAACTTGTTGGACTTTCTGCTACAGCTGTACCTGATCATCAGTTAAAGATATCACAGTGATCGTGCTTGATGCTTGGCACAGTATTTCACTCAAAGGGCCGATCGGCACTAAAGAAAGCTTCAATGTTCAAAACCACAGACAACACCTCTTGACAATGACTATGACGATCAGAACAATCAGTATGAATCATATGAATGAGCTCAGACCAGACAGAGACTGTTGCTGTCAGAGTAGCCGTCAGAACAGGGATCAGACAGGGGTAAGGGTTGAGCTAGAAGTCACGTCGATCGTAAACGAATTAGGGACTGTTTAGTAAAATATTTTCAAGGAGTTAACATTTGGATAACGGCTTCAAGAGAATAAGGCCATGGCCGTTATTCCCTCTATAAGTGGATTTGAACACATGCCACATAATTTATGGCCACAAAATAATTGCTAATTCAGAGCAAAAATTGGAGAAAAAAGAAAGGTAGAAAAGGACATGCTCCTTAAGAGTCCACGTGAGCTTGTGAGGTGGCCATATTTACAGATATACATTATTTTATTGCAGTGTAACAAGGAAGAAAAATTATTATTTTTAAAATATAAATATAATAGAGTCTGAAAGTCTTAGACCACAGTGAAAATATTGTTTTAATTAAACCTACAAATTTTATTTTTTTAAAAATGTAAAAAATTTAAGTAAAAAATATATTATAGATTCTGTTTCTTGGTAATTTAATTAAATATGCAAATTTGAATAATAGTCAATGTTTTCTTCAATAGTTATGCTGAAATGCTAATTTGTGATAATAAATGTAACAAATTGGTATTCAATTTGTTATAAAATAAGCACCAATTAAATACTGTTATGCTGAAATGCTAACATTTATGTTATGTTAAATTTCTAATTTAATCTAAAATAAACTAATTTGCTACATTTAAAAAAAAAAAAGTTGTATTTTCCTATTTGTGAACTTTTTCCTATTATAAAAATGACAAACAAAATACAGTTCATAAAAATATAGTTCATGCAACAAACAGTGTAATTTAGCAATTCCCCAAAGGAAAACTTTTTGAAGGAAAAAATGACAGAAGGAAAAGTGGAATAACACATCTTAAAACATTTTCTTAAATATACGCAGTGTTCAAAAATTGTTGCTCACATAAAGCAAAGAACATCGGCACGCTCCGCCCTCCATTCCGCCCTCCATTCTCTCTCTCTCTCTCTCTCTCTCTCTCTCTCTCTCTCTCTCTCTCTCTCTCTCTCTCTCTCTCTCTCTCTCTCTCTCTCTCTCTCTCTCTCTCTCTCTCTCTCTCTCTCTCTCTCTCTCTCCCTCTCTCTCTCCCTCTCTCTCTCCCATTACAGGTCACATAATTCAATGATCACCTGAGATCACCTGCTGGTCATGAATCTCAGCCAGTGGTGTAACATGAAAAATTGTATTAATATATGAAACTTATTATACAGTCCAAAACAGTACGCTGATAAATGGCATGGTTGTGGGCTGACAATGATTGCATTTAATCCAATGCCTGGATGTTATTTTTCTTTCGTTTTCTTTCTTTTTAGTTCACTGCTTAAGTGTACAGAAAAGAACTCTGAAAGGAAGAAAAAAAACACAATTTACCACTATGTCCTAAGGTCAATGCAGTAGTCATAGCAGCAGTTACCATGGTCACACTTTTTTCTAGGTGAAAAGGAGAGAGAGAGATAGAGAAAGAAAGAAAGAAGAAAGAAAGAAAGGAAGGATTAAATATTCCTGCTCCATGCTCTGTAGATACTAATTGCACCCTGCAACACAAGTGCAGTAAATAATGAAATTTTAATTTCTGCTCTCTAGATTGCCATCCCCTCATGTGTAGAGTCATGTTTCAAAGAAATTTATTATAGCCCAAGGAGTGTGAGCAGGGGGGTAGGGTGGGGGTCCACATAAAGAGTGAGTGTGTGTGTGTGTTTGTATGTTTGTAATTGCAGGGTGTGCGAGTTAACCGCGGTCGTGTAAGCCTATTATAGGTGTTCCCGTGTGTCCACTCGAATGTGCACGCTTCTGAGTGTGTGAGTGTGCGCTAGCGCACTTGAGTAAAAAAAATAAAAAGAGACAGGCTAAAATCCATGAGGTTTACTTTGAAAAGATGGCAGGCCATTCAGATAATGTATCGTAACTAATGTCTCCCTGCTAAGGATGACTGGGCCGAGCAGGCTTCAGTTCTGGCACATTCCACTGGATTCCGGCAGGCGCTCCACAGTCACGCTGGGCTGGGGCGAATCAGAGCGCCGTGATTCACCGCAGCTCCATTTCTCACACACAACCAATGCAGCTGACGCGAACAAGAGTGAAGTTTGTTGGACAAAGTAGAAAAAGCAGGAACAAAGTAGTGGAGGAAAGACAAGGGAAATGTGAAGGAAAAAGAAATGTTACTAAATATAGGGAGATTCAAAAGAGACAGTTCTTTGAAATAATGGCACTGTGTGCTATACATGCATCTTTAGTAAATGTGGTCAAATACACTAGCCAAAATTTCACTTTTGAACACTTAAGTCACACTTAAAGATTTTACGAATGCCTGGAGTCACTGCTTTAGAAAATATCAAACAGTGGGAAAAACAGAAGAAAAAAAAAGAAAAAAAAATGTAAATGTAAAAATTTTGAATTAGCTTTGTGAAACATTGTACAAACTCTTTTTATTAATAAATGTCACTTATTAATATATATTGCGTACATATGCACCGTGTATATATTGTGTATTGTGTATATATGTATGTATGTTTTTTTTATATAAATGCCACTTATCCATATATATTGTATATGATATATGCACAAATGTATTTATTTTTTTAAGTATACATTTTGATGCCACTGTAAATGTAGTTCAATTCTTTAAAAAAAAATATATATATATATATATATTTTTATGTTATTCTGTGAGACACCAGTTGTACAAATATACAGCTGAAAAGTCTTATTAGTTTGGATTGCTTTATAACTCACAACAGATTTAAGCTCCAGGGGTGTTTTGGATCATGCAAAAACTTCACCTTTAAGATTAAAGGCAGTCGTGAGATTGTTGCGCAGCTTTTCGTTGGTTATTTGCGGTTCCTTCCCTTTTGTTTCACTTGATTGTGTGCGGAATAATAACCGATGTGCCCTGTGGCTGATCTTCTCTTTTCTCTCCTTTCATCTGCTTTTGTGTCCCTGCAACATTTACGACGAACCACCATTCATCTCCATCTAACAGCCAACCAAATAAAATAAATCACAAATTTCCTCAAATATAACAATATTTGTATTGGGGGTTTATAATTAATGAGCCCAGCTGCACTAATTAAAACCCATCTGAGCTCCATTCATCTTGGTCAATGCGGCTGATCGTTTTTCAGGCTGGGCACCACGCCTTTCTCCGGGCCGCCTCGTCCTTGGACTCATTTTTCAGGTGATTTGAAAACTATTGTTGGTTTATTGGTGTTGAGAAAAAAAAACTGCCCATGCGCAATTAATAACCAACAAACAAATGAGCATCATCATGTGAATTAACTGTTGTTTTCCGCTGTTTACTATAATACAGATGCTGCATGTAGATGTGGCCTAAAATTAATGATATCGAACAGTCTTATAATTGGCATGGAGCCATTAAAACCTAATCTGTCATCTGCGTGAAAATAAACAAAAAAAGTATTACTGGAAGTACTAACTCATTTTTAGTAGCCAAATGTGCTGTTGATTTGAGAAGACAACTTTACTGCATTTCAGATGGTGTTTTACACTCACATGCCTTGACATCTAATATATAATACTATGTTAACTTGGCATAGAAATCTAAAATCTTAATTATAAAATTGTCATCTACAACAAGGCTATTTAGTTAGTTTTATCAGCATGACTGAATATTAAAACTGTTCTACAAATGGATGGATGGATGGATGGATGGATGGACGGATAATAGCTGTGGTCACTTGTACAAACTTATTATCCATGCATTTCACAAACAGCAAAATACAGGCCTGATTTATTTGACTGTATGAAGAAAAAAAGCAGTGATATCACTGAATCCTCTTAGCATGTACCTGACAGACAAGAATGTACCAGGGGAAGTCTCGGTGTCAGCACAGAATCTTCAATGAGTTCTTGTTCCACTCACCCTCAGCAGGACAAGCCTCTAAAAGTAGGACATCAGAGGGAAAAAATATGCTCACACATAACTGCTAATTCATAAAACCTGATGTGTTTTTTCCTCTGGTGTTGCAAGGTGTTTCAAAATAATGAATGAGAGTGTGCGCAAGTGGAAAAACTAATTTTTGCCTCTCCTTTTTTTTTTTAAATGTTCTTCACTGAATAAACTGTACAGAAAATTCCCGGTATACAAACTGTTTGTCGAACTGCATTTTCTAGTTAGTGATATGTCCAGTACTTGAGCTAATTTATCTAAACGTATTCGCGTAGTTAACCAGCAACTAAAAAACTGCTGATTCTAACAAAACATTCTCAATAAGTATTTTAGCCTTTGAAAGCAAAGCAAAAAAAAAAAAAAAAAAAATTAAACATTATCAACACAATTTGTTTAATGCTGTATAACTTGCTGACTTTGCTGTCAAATATCTGCGTGTTTAGCCTCATGCTAGGACAAACTAGCAGAGCACTTCCTGTACGATCCCAACTCGTAACTACCCTAAAGACACACTGGACGCAGGAGACCCAGTTAACGCCCGGGGAGAATTAATCTCAGCCTCTGTGATATATGACTCGCTGCATAAATGGGCAGCGCTTTGTTCAGAGTGTTTATCGAGAGCGGGCTCATTTAATGGCGCTCAATCCACCAAAGACGTTCTCTCTTAGAATCTCACTCTCAGATAGTGTTTCGCTAGTGTGCTTGGGTCTCAATAGGACATTTAATTATGTTTTAATTAGTACATTAGAACATATTCCCAAAGTCTGATAGCTTATGCAAATGACTTTCAAAGAATTTCAGAGATTTATGGGGGAAAAAATTTAAGGGTGTTTCTTTAACTGTGGAAAAACTATTAAATAAAACACACTTTTCAAGCTCTCACTAACATCTAACTGAATTTTTTTTTTTTTTATATAGATATATATATATGAACCAACAACATGTAATTTCCATCTCATCTCAGCTTATGTATTGTACTGTATTTAAAAAAATTCAGTTTGAAACATTTTTTTTTTTAAATGGCTGATTCTTCCTAAGGCTAATTTCATAGCAAGCATTTTATATATACTAAATACACAAAATTAAATATTAATTTCACACTTTTAACAATAATTTAACAAAATTACAATCTGACCGGAAATGCTTAAAATATTAATTATAAAAAAAATCATTTAATTTTTTTAAACATCACAGCTCAGATTACATATCAAACATGATTTTCACTAATTTTGTTCTCCTTTTATCTCGTTAACCAAGTACATTAAATACTTAAACGCTAAAATAAAAACGTCAAGGTAAAATTGCTGGTTGTTGTGGAAATTTGTGAAAATATCAAAAATGTTTGTACAATAAATAGTTTTTGCTAGTTTCACGTTTTGTTGTGATTTCAAAACTTAGTTAAATAAAAATCTTGATATACAAAGTAGCAAAACTAAATGACAAAGCCATGGTAAAAAAAAACCCTGTGTGACCTTCAAAAGTTTTAATAAAGTTAGACTCTTAAAACTCAAGAAACACCCAAATACATTCCGAGGCATTAAAAAGTTATCGAAACACCTGCACATATTCAGGTAGATGTATTCAAATCACTTTTAAGTTTATGAAGTACAACGCTACGCCACACTTTCTCTCACTGCATGCAAACTGAGAGAAATAGGAAGTCGGATCAGCAACGGTAACGGTGTTTACATTTATCCTGCATTAGCAGCTCTGAAAGTGTCCGTCTCTTCATTTTATCTGTCTCACTTACACACGCGGGTCATTTTTTACACTCCAGGTTGATGTTACTGCAGGCTGGAGCTGCATGTGGGGGTCACGCAAACAACGGTAGCTAAGAGGCTTGGGTGACCTGGCCGCACAGGTGTTCAGGAAGAACGCTGTTCACGGCCAGGATTGATGATCTAATCAAGCTGTCACCATGGCGATGAGCAGCTTGTCCGAACGGGAGGGGCGAGAGGCGCATGCTTACTGTTCGCCCAAATTGGCCCTGACAGGCTGAATTGGGAAAAGGAATTTTCCCCTAAGTAATGTAGGAAACTAGTCGTACAGGCAACGCAGGAGAGTCACAGCTTGCCCCCAAGCTTCTCCGCCACACATCCCTCTTTCTCTGTCTTTGAAGAACCGAGAGAAGAAAAACAATATCACAAATAAACGCAGATGTTGGCAGAGCAACACAGGGAATTTTTTTGACAGACTGCCTCACGCTGCCACATTCGAATTGTTACCTTAACGTTGCTATTGTCAAAAAAGTTTGAAATAGACATACTTAATTTGACTCCGTGTGTTTACACTGCAGACGATGAACTTGGTTATCTTTCTCTCTCTCTGACATACGCTTTGGAAAGTACATAAAATTATTGAGTAATCATTTGGGTAAAGCCATAAAAATGAAATGTGGTTAATGTTCAAGTAATCTAAGTTTTATGGAGGGCAATTGCTTTAAACTAACAATTTTTAATTATCATTTAATTTCGGCAACGATATTAAGGCAATCCTTCACTCGGAATGCTTTATCTGTGAAATATTTTGGAAAATAAACACAGAAGATTATAATACTTTTGAGCATGTGAAGAGGAGAAAAAAGGGAGATAAAGAGAGAAAAAAGAGATATGGGGTTGTCATAACAAAGGAGTTGGAAAGATAAAGATCACATTGCATTTTAAAAAAAAAAGAAGAATTATTAATGATGTCACACTACCGCAAAGAGTTTTTTATACACATATTTCTACTCCGAAAAACACCACAACTTAGCTCGGATTACTGTGGTAAACATTTAAGTTACAGCGCATTTACTCATTTAAGTATTTCCACCTGTCTGCACACTCGCGCGTGACATTTTCAGCGACGTGCATTTGATATGTATCGGGGGCATGAATTCATTGTGTTATTTGTAAAATATACAGACGTTGCTCTTTCGAAGTTTCTCAGATTGTTCTTCTTTTGGAATATGTGATAAGATGAAACAAAGAGGGTGAAAAGATCCCATTAATAATTAACAATTCACTCATAACCACAGGGCTGTTATGAAAACATGCTCCTCAGCTTTTTGCATATTATTGCTCCTAAATTCTGCAACTTGACTAATTTTCTTTGCTCCTTCTCTCTTTCTTCATCCCCCCAGTCCCAGCCTTCATATTTTCCCAAACACACAGAGAAACCAAAGGCCTCTTCTTTTAAATTACAAACATCCGGCATGTAAATGAGCCGGGCTTGCAGGGGAAGAACTTGTGGGCTCAGCGCTTTAATTTAGTTAATTATATTCGCAGAGTTTGCAGTCGTATGAGCGCGAGCTGATGAGAGCGAGTGATCGCCCCTCTTTCTTTCAACGCTTAGACTCTAGTAATCAAGGCCATTAAGCTTTAAAAGAGACTTTTAGAAGTGAAGCTGAAATCAACTCCTCCAGGAGCTCCGGGCCAGCCGTGCGTTTCCCCATTCCATGTTTACGCTGCCCTGTTTTTTTCTTCCTCTTTTCAAGTCGCCGTTTTTCAAATAAACCACTATACGTGCCATTTAATGCACGTGGCGAAAGCAAAAGAAAATCAAACTGAAAGTTGATCGTCTGCCATGCATGTGTAAAAGTTTACTACCTAAAACAAAAAGTTGTTGTTTTTTCCGTGCAAAAGCGAATCGAATGCTGATGGCATAATCATAACAGTGTTACAGTGGTACAAATCACATGCCTGGCGCGCCACAGGCTGCAGTGTGTCACACTTTTGGCCTTGGACATTCTGCCCTGTTTTCTCTTATGTCACATGTGATTTGTGCCATCTTGCATGACAGGTGTGTATGTCCAGGGAGGACACTGACCTGAACGCAGTGGATGTCACCGTCACTCCCTTGAGCTTCTCACTGCTGCTCGTCTGTCCTCACATTTGTCGTACAAATAAGCGCAACTCAAGTGATATCACTCATCTGTACAAAAACAAGCAAAGATCAAGTCAAAGTATGAAAAAAATCACATCATTAAAGATATAGCACATACATACATCCTGCTAAAATTATTTTTAAAGTATTGTGTTTATTACATTTTTAAAAAATGCTTTACTATTGAACTTTCTATTTATCAAAGAATCCTGGGGAAAGATTTATCACAGTTTTACACAAAAATATTAAGCAGCACAACTGTTCTCAACAATGATAATAAGAAATGTTTCTTGAGCATTAAATCAGCATATTAGAATGATTTCTGAAGGATCATGTGACTGAAGACTGGAGTAATGTAATGAAGTAATGAAAATTCATTACATTTTTAAATAAATTAAAATAGAAAACTATTAAAATAAATGGTACAAATATTTCACAATACTACTGCTTTACTGTACAGGATAATATAAGAGATTCCTTTCAAACCCATAAAAAATCTTATTTATAAAGATTATTTACATCAACTACCTACAGTATACGTGTGTGTGTGTGTGTGTGTGTGTGTGTGTGTGTGTGTGTGTGAGACACTGCATTATAGGTAATGTTAATACAAGGAAGAACGAACTGTATATATACTGTGTCTATATATAAACACACATATATATATATACACACAGTATATATATACAGTATATATCTCAATTCCTTACCTTGTATTTTTGATCTTAGAGCGCCTTGACGTTTTGTATCTTTGAGGTGCGTGTAGTTTGTACCCACCGCATTCATTCTGGGTGTTTTGAAGGGTGTATTAGTTCAAAAGACTTATTTTTCTAATGTGAAAATGGAACTAATGATGTGTGGGGGTCTTTTGACTATTACTTATGAAAACAACGCAGAGTCCATTCCTCTGTTATTATTTGGTCAGTCGAAGGGACCTCTCAAAATTGCACCAAATTATGTCCAATTAAGACAAGGCCGACGCTGTCAATCATGAACAAACTTTCCCCCATCATTACACAGTTAGAAACACTGCACTTTCTCACTCGCGCTCTTTTTCTTTGAAGGGAGGAGAGCGCGAATATGATCCTGTGTACCAGATGTGTCACAATGGAGACGACTGGTGTTTCCATCTCTCTATCCCACTCTTTCTCTCTCTCTCTCTCTCTCTCTCTCTCTCTCTCTCTCTCTCTCTTTCTCTCACACTGACAAGTTGTCACCTGCTGGCTTTCACAACGTTCCTCCCCGGTGTGGGCCGAAGTGTGCCAAACCCAGCGGCAGGTCAGCGGTGAACACTCGCAGCGCCCCTCCAAAGCCGCGCGACGAAATTTGGCAACAAATGTCACAGCGGAGCAAAACAGCTGTTGTCTTCACGACAAGCCAAACCCATTCTGTCTTTTTGAATTATGATAATGCAAAACAGTGTCACCCGAATCACCGGGGACGAGTCTCTATCTCTCTCTCCTCCCATTGAACACGTGGAGACTCCCTCCTATGTAATCATTTCTTTCCAGCATCTTTCTGACAAAAACGTCAGTGGTTCGCCTAAAAATACCAGGTGAGGGGGAAACGAGAATCGCGAGGGGGAAGAAAAGAGAAAGGATGGCATGATAAACCAGCATCTGTGACATGGCCTCTTCTGTAATCTGTCTCCTCTCCTAACAGCATATGCTTCCGATCGCCGCCCCACGTCCCCAGTCTCTGCTCAAGCCCTCCCAGTATACAGCTCACGCTGGTGTAGTTATCAATCATAGCGACCAAGCGAACACAACATACACACGCACGCCGAGTCAAATTCACCAGTTTAAAAAAAGCTGCGTGCAAATTCATCAAATAATCCGGATCAGACAGACGCTAAATGCACTATAGTGCTAGCGAGCGAGTAAATTAAGTCAGTGTCGTTCATTTATGACATAATTTTTAAAGCAATATAATATGAGCGGGCAAGAGCATTGTTTCAGCTGTTGCCAGGAGGTAGGCCTACATTTCGTTCCGAATGAATCAGTGTTTTGAATGAATAGGTTGGGAGAATGATTCAAAGATTCTCTCAGTCACTGGAAACCTTTTTACAGACTGTGATGACGCGTTTTAAGGTCATCAGCATCTTAAATCCTCCAAAGTTTTTATTATTATTATTATTATTTTTTAATGTATGTACATTTATAACAGTATACTTTGTATTATATTACCTTTGCATCAAATTACAAAAAAACAAGTTAACGCTGCAGTGAGGGTGTTTCTAAAACAGAGGTGATGGTAAAATTGACATCTTTCTTTCTTCTGACTGCTGTTATCAATCTCTCTCTACTTTTTTCCTCTTTTTGAACGTTGTGAAAACACTATTGTGGAATTTTTCTTTTACTATTTGAGTGCTAAATTCCTGAGTGAATCATTTTTTTTACAGATCGGTTGAATTAATGATTCAATGGGTGTGTTCGACTTGAAGAAGCACTGCGCAGACCGATTGGTGTATGACAGAGGTCTTCAATCCTGCTCCTGGAGGGCCACTGTCCTGCAAAGTTTAGTTCCAACCCTAATCAAACACACCTGAATCAGCTCATAAAGCTCTTCAGAATTGCTTGAGTATTCAAAGGCAGGTGTGCTGAAACAGTGGCCCTCCAGGAGCAGGATTGAAGACCTCTGGTGTATGACATCAAAATACTGTGAGAGCAAATCAAAAGCATACAGAGCTGTAATTGCTCTTGCAATACTTTGATGTCATGACGATGGTACTTGTGGCAGTCGTGGCATAATGGTCAGAGGGTCAGACTGATAACCTGAAGGTTGCAGGTTCGATTCTCAATACCAGCAGGAAATTACTGAGCAAGGCACCTAACCCCCCAATTACTCCCCAGGCGCCACAGCAAAATGGTTGCCCACTGCTGGGTGTGTGTTCACTACTCCTAATGTCTGTGCACTTACTTGGATGGGTTAAAGGGGTGGTATAATGCCCTTTTCACAAGATGTAAAATAAGTCTATATAAAAAATATGTCCCCAGAGTGTTATGTGAAGTTTTAGCCCAGAACACCCCACATGTTAAAATGTTACTTTTTGAGGGTGGGCAAAAGCACAACATTTTTGTGTCTGTCCCTTTAAATACAAATGAGCTGCTGCTCCTGGCACAGAGGGTGGAGCTACAACAACTTTTATGTTCAAACTGAACTCAGACAAAGATGGAGAGACTCAGGAAGAAGTGACAACATGTAGACAACATTTCTGAATGGTTAGTTGATGAATTTATGTAGCTTATGTGTAGACTTATCTTCTAGTCATTAATTAGCATATTCTGTCTTGATAATCTATAAATCGTGTTCCGGGGGCGGGGGTTTATGTAAATTTTAGGGTTTGTGATGTCACTAACCCGGGAGGAATGTCGTGTAGTCCCTACCAGCCATTTGTTGTAGTCCTTAAAACGCAATTTCTTTAAAAGGAAATATCTCCCTTTGCTATGAACTTTGAGCGTTGTAACTTTGCAGATGTTTATGCTCAAACAGCAACATTACACACTAACTTAAGTTATAAAAGTGAAATCATAATCAACCACCCCTTTAAATGCAGAGGACAAATTCCAAGTATGGTGGCCTTCACATTTGACTTTCACACACCAATCGGTCTGCAGCAGCACTTCAAGTTGAACGCACCTATAATGACTTGCTCATAGAAGCATTCACTGAATTCAGAACCAAATACTAGTATACGGCTCTTACTCCCTTTACCATATCTTTCTATGGCAAGAGTAAGAGTAGTATGCTATGTGTTCCTGAAAGAATCAATGTTTTGTTTTTATGTTTTTCAAATCGGTTGAATTAATGAATCAGTTGCTAAATTCGGAACTGCATACTAGCATACCACTCAGGACTACTTTTTCTGCCATAGAAAGATATGGTAAAAGTAGTATCAGTAGTATACTAGTATGCTGTTCTGAATTCAGCAAATGACTCACTCATAAAGGCAATCACTTGTCGCCACCTACTGGTGTAACTATCGATGTAACCTGCAGAAAGAGTCACTAAAAATCCCCACCACTAATGTAGCACCACATCGGCAGGCGCAATTTGTTCTTACTGAATCCCCCAATTTTTATCATTCCTGAATGTATGTGCGAAAGACTGAAAAGAGAAAGAGAGACAACTCATCTCTTAACGTTGGTTGAATTTGTTCCACTTAATAAGCCCTCCCCAATGACCTCTCACTAATTAAGAGCCGGCATGTAAGAAATACGAGCTTTAATTAATGATGAGATAAATTCTGTCTCGAGGACTGTCAGAAAATGATGACACCATGTTTTACAGTTGAAATAGAATTAGACGAGGGAAAAAAGGACTGGATCTAGCTTACAGACAGCACTTTCTAATCTGTCAGCTGAGGATGAGAAACCCCAGCAGTAAATAAGAGAGCAGTTCAATGTCAATCAATGTCTGCTCCATTGCTTGCTGCTTGTGTACTTGTTTTCACCAAATCATGTTAACACATCCTAACACAGACAGTATGGCTCTGTGCCATATTTGTGTGTACGAGCGTGTTCACGAGCAGATGAGTAAGAAAGACAGAGAGAGGGGCTTTCAGCGACAGCATCATTAGCTGACGGTTACAGCTCTTGGGAAAATGAATTTTCCAGAACATTTTCCTGCATTTGAGGGAAACGAGAGAAAATATATGACATTTTCCTACATATTGGCATTATTTGACTGAAATACAGCAGGTCCAGACTGGTCCAACTCAGACTGGTCCAGAGCAAAGGGCTCAGACTGGATTGAGTGTTAGGCTGGTTGTTGTGCGCTAGAGGCTTATTCCATCACTTTCGTAATGATGTACCACATACCCAAACACACACACACACTCACGGAGACCGATGATGAATTGGCCTCATCTAACTCTGATGACTGTCGAGGAAGCCATGTGGTGCCCAGTGTCTGGCTTCCGAAAAGACTGACACACGCACAGATACGCACATTACCACACTTGCAAAAGCATTCATCTTTTCATATGATATTCCCAGCAATCATTTAGTTTGCTGGTAATATCATATAGTGTGTTGTTTTACACAAAAACAAATCTTCTAATGTTTACACTAAATGTCTGGGGTCATTCTTAACCCTCAGGGGTCTGAGATCACGCCGGCGTGATCTGCTCGATTTTTTTCCTTATGAGTTGATTGAGACCCGAAATTCTCTTTTGACTTTGATTTTACAAAACAAGTTTCATACATCAATCGATTCTGTTAAATGTGTATTATTTTTGTGTATACTCACAATAAAAACATAGTGTTGTGCTTTTTGCCAAATAAAGAAAAATAAACACGAAGCGAGTTCTGCCTACTCTCTGTCCGTGTAGTCCATTCTGAAACGCGTCCGAAAATAAACAATAACAAAGCGAATACTCAGTCAAACAGGCATTCAGACACACAGGCATGAAGCTTGAATTCTCTTCTTTTTAATGAAGTAATTTATATAAAAAACAAATATTCTCATCTTGTGAAATCTGTATTAAAAGAGAGCGATTCCAGTAGACCTCATTAGAGCTAATTCAAATGTAATGTGACTCCGCCCACGGAGAGCGCATGCTATTCAAACGCAAATGGCTGAGGTAATCCACGCAATCCTGTGAACGCCCCCATCAGCTGGACAAAACCAAAACACAAGTTTATTCAGAACATTACTTGTTTACAACGCAGCGCTGTGAGGAATAATGAGGAATACGAGGAATACGAGCTGAGGAATACTAGTAAGTTTTTCCTTCTCGGGTTTCTGTTTATGAATGAATGAACGGCATAGATGCGCGCTGTTTACCACAGCTGGCAAAAAACAATATTACGTGACAGTTCTCCATTATGGACGCGAGCGCGTTTTTAAAAAGCACTAAAGACTTTCAAACATTCACAGAGACCTCAAAACAGAAAGTACAAATCCTTTCTTTAAAACGAATTTCGTTTTGTATCAATTGTATCTTAATTTTAATATTTTTTCATTAACAAATTTCCTGTATTTAAAGTAAATATAGGCTAGCAATCACAACATAAGGTGCTTGAACTGGAGATCATCAACCAGACCGTAGCCTACTCGCCTCACATGTCTAAAAAATGTGAAATATATTTACAGAAAGCTGGTTCTAAACAAAACCATCCAAAACAAAAAAACTATGTAGCCTAATAAATGTGCGTTTCTCCGGTGCGTTCACTAGCCTACTGCGAAGATCGCGAGTCAATAGCCTATCGTATTTTTTTTAATATTTTTATTTATTTTATTTATTTTTTATTGCACAAGTCATACATAAATTCATTCATTCATTCATTCATTATTACATGCATGAACGAATAAAAGAATAGAAAAAAAGGAACATGGAGAAGAAAATCTTATGATACCTGTCGCTTATTTGTGCACATCAGAAAAATAAATAAAAAACAGCTACTTTATAAATGGATCAACCCCAATCCTCACCCCAAACACCAAATATTTTCAGTAATACCTATCTTTACACTTAATTATCATCATTTTAAGCGTGTGTAAGCGTATTTCATGAAAACAACGTTACAGTCAGGTGAAATATGAAAGACAACATTTTGTTTAGTAGATTTGGGTACAGTTTTTACTGTAGAATATACTGCCTCGTCAAATAAGCTTTTGTTTAGCAATTTCTATATATAAAATAGCCTACTATTTTTGTCAAAAATAAAGTCATCAACTAAGATGTTAGCTGTTCCAATGTTGGCTATATTCAAAGTAATGAATACATAGATAAAATGTAGGCCTATAATCTTTTTTTTACAAAGAAAGAGTACACTTGAAATATTGTTGAAATTGTTGTAATTGTAACCTTTTTAATAAAATAGCAAAACATATTTACAAGATAGATGTAAGCAAAATCTTAAATGGTCCTTGCATTGTGGCTCAGTCAGTTGTCACACCTGAGTGAATGGCTCATTATGCAGAGTGGGTGTAAACCACTCCTCGTTCACGCCCCCCTCGCATATTGGCTTTCCAAGCAAAACCTGTTTTACATCAATTTAAATCAATGTATGGTTTTATGTGAACGATAAAGCAAGACTATTTTCACATAATTTTGAAGAAAAAACTATAGGCGATGATATCCTTTAGTCAAAAGTCTTATTGCCACATATTTAGTATGTGTTTTGTGGCCTTATTTCTGCAACTTTCATTTTTATTTTTTCCAATAACCACGCATAAACATTATTCTCTTAAAAATTCAAACATATACATGCATGTTGATCAGATATTTTGGTAGCCCTGTTTGTGCTATATAGAGTGAATTTACACCTTTGCCATTAACATGTTTATAAATAACTGAAAAAAGCACAAATGTCAGAGCATGTCAGAACACCTCCAGGGCCCAGAAAACAGCTCAGACTCCAGAGGGTTAAGGCCATGTTTTGTATGACTGAATGTTTGGGGTCAGTACGTTTTTTTTTTTTTTTTAAAAGAAATTAATACTTTTATTCAAGAAGGATGCATTACTTAAATGTGACAATAAAGATGTATAATGTTACATACAATTTCTATTTCAAATAAATGCTGTTTATTTTTTTACTTTCTGTTCATCAAAGAATCGCAAAATAAAAAGTATTGCGGATTTTTCTTTTATCTTACTGGACTAAAACTTTTGGGCAGTATAGCCTAGTGTATGTACAATGTGTATTTGAATCTGAAAACTGAATTACTGAATTAATTATTTGTCTTCTTATAAATAAATAGTTCATTCTAAAATCAAACATCTATCATTCTCTCGTCTTTCTAAATCTCTTACTTTCTTCTTGTGTAAATAATGTTTCTGAATGTTCACACTTTTTCATGCAACAAAATTATATATAAAACCCCAGAAGGACAGAAAATCAACCATAAATGTAATACATATGACTTGTGCACTATATTACAAGTCTTTTTAAAATTATATATGATCGTCAAACCAGGTGCAACATCTTCTTCACACACTATGTTTTAAGCATGGATGTGATTCACTTGAGAGCTACAGCAAAGGAAGACTAAATATAACTATTCACACCTATTTACACCAATGCAACAGTGGTGTGAATAGTGGATCTCAGTGGATCTCAACCTTTATGATCCCCATTGTACACAACATTGCCTAACCATACTCACAATTTCCAGCCAATTAAATATTTTAGAGCTTGACTCGAAAGATGTATTCTTTATAAAAATAAGAAATATCTTGATTTTTATTTGTTTTATCTTATTTTGAGGCCCCTTGGATGTTTCTTGAGGCCTCTTAGTGGGTCCCAGCCCACTGGATGAGAAACATTGATCTAGATGATGCAAAAGTATGAAAATATAAAAATTACTTGATTTTTTTTAGCTGAATAAAGTTATAATTCCTGACTAAATGATTCATCATCTGATATAAAAAAAATGTCATAGCATTCTATTAAGACGTAGTTAAAAATATATATTTGCAATAATTCTGAGGAGTTTATTGAAATGCATTTATTCAATTGAAAATCTTTTAGTACATGTTTCTATGCCGAAAAGTCAAATTCAGTGTGAACAGGTTTTTATGAATCACTTCTGCACCTGGATCACGGCTCGATCTCCTTAACCAGGCAAAATCACAGCCCAATTACAAGAGCACCTCAGTTAATCTCGCAGCTTTGATCTAACCGAGGGTAATTCTTTTTTTAATACAACAAATGTAAATTAATGTCTGACACAGGCAATCAACTTAATAATGCATGTTTATCAAACATAGACCATATGGTGCCTTTTATTATTACTCAGAGTTAATTGTCACATTCAGCATGACACTTTTCTTTAAAAAAAAAATCTTTTTGAGAGGCTTAGAAAGAAAAAAAGAGAGCGGGAAGGAAAACAGCCAGGCTCCTTGCAGCAGTTTGTTTGCAGATTTGTCCGTATTTAATGTTTCTTTCACTAA
Organism: Abramis brama; assembly: GCF_963993115.1. Classification (NCBI taxonomy): domain Eukaryota; kingdom Metazoa; phylum Chordata; class Actinopteri; order Cypriniformes; family Leuciscidae; genus Abramis; species Abramis brama. The sequence continues at coordinate 14,480,606 of NC_139974.1, forward strand.
ACCACACTCAAAAAAAAAAAAAAAAAGACAACTCCATTTACTGCCAGGAAAAGCCAAGCTGACAGACGAATGACATTTCTGACAGCAGAGAGACAGGAAGTGAGAAAGAAAGGCAGAGAGAGAGAGAAGGGGAACAAGGAAGTGAAACGTTATAGGCAGTCACACAAGGAGCAACCTCGCAACCTGTCAATCAACGTCCTGTCTCATCAGACGCCGATCAGAAGCTCCTGGCAGGAGAGCTGTCAGTCAAGACGACACACTGTGCTTTATGAATGAAGCCAGCGGAGGCCCGGCAGCCCGTTTAATCACGGATCAAAGCCAATTTACTTTGATGGGACGCTATTGGCTGCGAACGAGGCCTGAAAGATAGAAGATAGAAAAAGGAGAACAGGAGAGTGCTGAGAACGCTGAATCAGACGAGGGAGGAAGACCGAGATGATCTATAGAGTCCCGCTCTGATTTCATTACAGTAAATGGTGGTTTTGGTGTGGAACCGCTGAAAGCTGCTGCCTGTGGTGGTGGTGGCTTAAAAAGTGCCCTGGGAGCAGGCCGTAAAGAGGCGTAGATCCGTTCCTGCCACTGGACTCATCGATTGAGGTCTGCGGTGAGGAGAAGGAGGCGTAGAGGAGGTGTAGAGGGGGAGCCAGACCCATTTCTCCTATAGTCTCGTAGAGCCAGACTTTCAGGCAGGAAGAGACATGTAAAGCGACCAATCATGTTTCATAGTTTTTATGTGCTGTTTAGGGGTGGGGTTCTGAAATAGATCATAGAGTGGCAATGAAGTCACAATAGTTATAAACAAAACACCATAAAATACCGTTAAATGTGTAGAGGTTTTTAAAAAAGTACAATATTAAGTACTGATTATTTCACAGACATAACTCAATAGTTCTATTAAGGAATTTAAAATTTACTTTCTATGATGTGAAAAAATCTGGCAACGTTGGTTAGCTGATCTAATTTGTATTAAAAGTCTTAAAGGGAAAGTTCACTTAAAGGACAAGTTCGGTATTTTACACTTAAAGCCCTGTTTTCAGATTGTTTCTGATGAAATAGAACGGTTAAGATTGAAATTTGGACACATGCTGCTGTCCCGAGAATTTTCGGTTTCTGTGGTAGAATGTCTCTCAACGGAAGAATGTACGGGTGTGAGGCGTTTGGAAAAATAGGTCCACAGTTTTACAACGAATGGTAAAACACCTGTTGGAAAGCATCTTTTGCAGCGATTTTTGTGTGAGCATATCAGTGAACACCCCTGACCACTCGGTGAGTTTCACGTCTTTGTAAACGAAAGTTTAATGCGTTTTAGGAAGGATTGTTCCAGTGCACCTATGCAGCCATTGTGGAGGTGGGGGGGTGCTACCACAGAAACCGAAAATTCTCGGGACAGCAGCATGTGTCCAAATTTCAATCTTAACCGTTCTATTTCATCAGAAACGATCTGAAAACAGGGCTTTAAGTGTAAAATACCAAACTTGTCCTTTATTAATGAAAATTCTGTCATTTCCTCACCCTCAATTCAAACCACTGGCAAGGCCAGAAATTCAAAAGTGAGTGGAACTTGGTGAAATAGGGTGGACCTCAATGCCTACTCTCTACTTTAAAATAAATTAAGATGAGTTAAATCTGAGTTATTGTCAGCCTACAGTTTCATGAAAACAACAAAATCCATCCATAAAGAAAATAAGCAATGAACAGAATAAGATCAATAAACGAAGATAATAGCCGGAGGAAGAGTAAAGCTAGGCTTCCTGCCTCTCCTGGCCATGACTTGAGACTTGCGTGGAATTTTCTCACTCAAACCACTGCCTGCTGTTGCTTCTGATTACTTTTAAAGAGAACAATTTCTAGGACTAGTTTTCCCCATAATAAAAGCATATTGGCGATTTGGTAAAACAATCCAGTGTGTATCTGTGTCTGCACTTTGGAGAGCCTCAAAGGTTTCTATTTACAACTTGTTTTTTGCAGAGTTGAGCAATGTAGCCAATCACAGACATGTCTGCTGATTTCTTGAACGCAAATGGCCAATCAGAGGTGTTTAAGTTAGAATCCACTCACCACTCAAAGCCAAAGTTTTTGTCTAGTGCCGAGTTCTGCATGCTAGCAAATCCTCTTATTATAACAAAGTCATTATGCAAGTAAGAGATTCACTGTGAAATTGCGTCATCGCGATGAACTAAAATCGCTGACAGCTTTTTAATGATTATAAAGGTACCGCTCTTTGCACACTTTCTAGGTGATATATAATCAATTCAGAATTTTAATAAAACTTGTTTTTCATGCTTGACCAGGGCAGGGCCCATGTACACACTGCAAAGTTTCAGGTATTTTCATGCATTTTCACTAATTCTTGTATTTGAGCGATTACTTTTGTCATGTTTGCGTGATTTTTTTTCTCCTTCCCTACTAAAAATTACACACATACTTTTGAAGAACAAAATAAATGTTTATCAGAATATTCATAATGACAAAAAGTACAACAAAAGTATCATAAAAGTAGAAATGACTAATGCATTGTTTTCAAAGTCTTCTAAAGCCATGCAGTATAAATGTCGAAGGAACAGATCGAAATTAAATCATAATTCACTGAAAATGTTCTGTCTGTCTGTCCGTCTCTCTATATATACATCAATTTTTTACGCACTTCCTTACAGGCATCTTAAAAATCCATTCATGTTGCAAAATGGAAATAACCCACTTTATATTTCTCAAGAAGTGCCAAAAGATCATACAAAAATAAAATGAAAATTGTCATGTACAATATTTCAATTTCTGACACCATGTCACCAATGAGACCATGTTCAAAATATTCAAACAATGTTACAACTTCATTAGAAGGCTGAGAATTTAATACAAATGTATAGTGTTTTGGATATTCAAAAAGCCTGAACTTCAATTCAGTCAATATATCCAAACACTGACAAATAAATTTAGCTATTCGTTTTCTAGTTTTGAGAATTAAATTTGCATTGACTGTTTTGATAAACAGAATAGTTGTTTACGTCCCGTTAGACACAAATATTAAAAATAAACACAACAAAGCTGATTTGTGATGTTCCATTCATGTAAGTCCTGTGAATCTTAACTCTGTCTCTCTCTCTCTCTCTCTCTCTCTCTCTCTCTCTCTCTCTAAATGATACACATTCATAAATGTTTGTTCCCTGCCATGCTTTGAAGTGAATTTGTTTCTCTCTTTAATGATTTTTTTCTTCTCATGGTGATGGAAACCATGCTGACACCTTCTTTTGCCTCATCAAGCTTCCCAGCACAATTACATGAATTTACTTTCAATAAACTACCATCCTCCCAAACATCACTCAAAGCCGAGACATTCACAAACAATATGCATTATTAATCTAATTGTCACTGTTTATTTGGTTAACTTATAACTGATTTGGACAGCCATGCCTTGATAAAGCATTTAAGAGTTCTGGTTTTCATAAAGAACGCATAAAGAGATGGTACATGTGTATTTGCTGTAGCATGGATTTTTACCAATATAGGGTGATTATGTACACACAATACCGACACACATTTATGTTCAAACACTATGTAAAAGTTAATTTTGCATAATAGATCCCATTTAAAATTACACTTTTTTAAAACTTTTTAAAACTTTTAAACTTGTGTTCAAATCGTATGATTATATAGGCCTATATGATTCTATATGAAATATTCAAAAATTCTATTCTATTATAATATAATTATATTATAGTTTCGGCCAGAGGTGTAAAGAGTACCTGAAAACCATACTTGAGTAAAAGTACAGATACTTTACAGCAAAACTGATTCCATTACAAGTTACAAGTCACCAATTCCAATACGACTTTTAACAGTACTTAAAGAGGCTACATGCGATTTTCTGAAATTTAAACTCGCGACTGACACCTGTGGCCAAAAAATGGAACTGCTCTTCCTTTCTGCTCGCTCTCGTACGTGCACACTTCACAAGTCATCCGCTGCAAAGAAGTCAACATTATGTTTACAGAGGTAAGAACAGTCAAATACATATATTGTTTGAGTAACTAAGTTTGTTTGCTGACTAGCGGTGGTGGCAGAGTGATCTGAAACGTTTAACATGACGTCACATAATAGACAGCGCGCGAAAAATCCGACCCGACAGAAAATAGGAAAAATAGGATACAGGCTTATAGGTGCACCCACTGTGAGCTGACAAGGTGTCAGTATGCTCATCAGGAGATGTTTGAGTCATAAATGGTCAAATAAAAAGGCTATTGTTACGTTTATTTGGGGGAAAAAGTTGCATGTAGCCTCTTTAAGTATTTTACTCATTCTGAACGTAGGCTCAAAGATGCACTAGTCCTCGACACCTAAGAGACATGCCAGTGAAAATAAGAAACAATTGATTTGTAATATGAGAAATCATGTTTATTTTCTAAAATCCAAATAAAACTGAACCCCTAAATATTAATATATTAAATTATAAATAAAGGTCAACACAACAGACTCTTAAATGTCTACAAACTCTCAAGTGTCAGTTAAGCTCAAGTGCACAACAAGGCCATAAGTAAACCAATATCCTTCAATCAAATATTCCTTCATCAATATAGTGGATAAATAAAATAATGTTAAGTAAAAGGAACTAGTCAAAGTCTACTTGCACTGGATGTGCTGGTTTCGGCCTCATCACCGGCTGCAGTCATGACCTCATCTCCTAAATTAAACACCTGCGATTCAGCAACTACCTGGTAACGTACTCGCACTTACGTAAAGTAGCCTTGTTGACAAGTTTGGGTGAATAAAGGCAAAATGCACAAGATATAGTACCTCCAATGCCCTTGGATGGCTATATTGCTTCTTTATAGCAGAAACAAACTGCTGCAGAAAAAGTTAGGTGCCATGCAAAATCTAATGTGTAATTGCATTACTCATCACAAATGTATTGGAGTAAAAAGTACATTTACTTCTTAAAAAATGTAGTCAAGTAGAGAGTAAAAGTTGCCAATATATTTGATACTCAGTAAAACTACAAAGTAGCCAAAAAGATACTTAACCCTCTGAGGTCGGCAAACGCGCGGGTGCGTTTTGCTGGATTTTCTCCACATTGTAGCACTATAAACTTAAATTACTCCGTCATTTATGGTCATACAGAAAAAAGAAATATAAAAAAAGAATCTGTGATATTTCTACTTTTGTATGTGTCCACTTACAATCAAATCAAAACATTGTGCTTTTGTAAAATAAAGAAAATAAACAGGGTGTGCGTTCTGCCTCTCCGTCGCGGTGGACTTTTTTTTCTCGAGCACGTCTATAAACTGAAACAAAACTCAGAGAATACTTGTCACACATTTATGAGCCATATACCTTTATACACATTTAAGTGTGTACTTTTAAATGATCGGATTCAAACTGAAAACAAATATTCTCTGCTTAGGTAATTTGTATAAAACCAACAAGATGTCCAGCTTCTCAAACGCTTCCTAATTATTTTTAATTTGACCACGCCCACGAGCGCAAAAGAGATTCACATGCAAATCTCCACATGGAACGCGATCGCGCTCATTAGGCCTACCTCAAAAACAAAACACCAAAACACTTCACAAGTCTCTGCTTTTCGTCGAGTTTGAAAGACGCGCCTGAGCTTACATTGGATTTACCTCAGAAGAAGAAGAACGCGATTTGAAGACAAGAAAGATGTAAGGTAAGAAATTCTTACATATTAGTTTGTTATTGTTGCATAAATTTCACATTGCAGTTGAACTGTTGCTAGATATATGGTGAATATTATAATATTTAGACCCATGTTTACTGTTACTGTGTTTGTGGATATCTGCTCAAACGTAGATGTATATGGTAACCATAATGTTTTATATTTGAGCGCGATTGCATTTGAATGTATCATATTTTGGATCGTGATCGCGTTTGAATGTATCATATTTTGCAGCGCAATCGCGTTTGAATGTATCATATTTTGGATCGTGATCGCGTTTGAATGTATCATATTTTGCAGCGCGATCGCGTTTGAATGTATCATATTTTGGATCGCGATCGCGTTTGAAAAGCAAAACGCACCAAACAGCTTCATGTTTTTACTATTATCTCATTTCATATCATCATAACGAATGGAAACATTTGAAGTAACATGATAATCAATATATTTTTCTCTAGCTTAGTTGTTACTGAAATCTTTTGGAAGATTTATACTGCTGTAGGTTATTGTTATTATTATTTTATCCAGCACTGCGCATAGCTTATGCCTACAAGGCACAACAAACCTGGTGTTCATTATATTATATATTGTTGGAAACATTTGTGTGTGTGTGTGTGTGTGTGTGTGTATTCTGTGAATTTTAAAAAGCAATTTTAACCAGAAAAATCTAAAATGTATTCCCAAAATCGTGCAGGCCTTTCTCTTGATATCAGTATGTTCACTTTTTTTTTTTCAGGGCCCAGATGCCACTGAGTCCTGCTGACTTCAACATTCACACGAGTCTCTGTACATGAACATGGTAAAGTGAAAATCAAACACCTTGGAAATGAAAATTTTTAAATCAATATATTGTCTTATCTGAATGAGCAGTCAGGGTGATTTTCACATAGTTTTAGAGCAAACATTCTAGGCTACGTCATACAATTTTCAAAAGTCTTGTGAAGAAATAATCAGTATAGGTTTCATGACCTTATTTCAGTGAGAATGTTTTTTTTGAATTTTCACAAACCACGCATAAATGTCATTATCTCAAAACTACAAACTTTTACATACATGCTCCTGATATATTATTGTAGCAGAGTTTGTGCTGAATACAGTGTAATTAGACTTTAGCCATGAAAATGTCACAAGTAACAGAAATAACCACAAATGTCAGAGCATGTCAGAACACCTCCAGGGCCCAGAAAACAGCTCAGACCCCAGAAGGTTAAGTACAGTAATGAATTACATTTACTCCAATACTTTATACCACTAGTTTTGGCTCCCTCCAGTCCCTTGGCGCCCACTCTGTTGACTCCATTCTGCTACATGGATCTGCCACGGGTCTGCCTTAGCAAAGGGATCCGAACCGGTCAACCGGTCAGCTCCAACTTGGCTCCTCCCTCAGCTCCGCCGGGCTCCCTCTGCCCTTCGTCTTCGCCTTGGTCAGTCGTCGCTCTGCCTATACCACGGACTTCCAAGCCTTCACCTGCGCTTCGTCCCTCCGCCCCACCAGCTCCACCTCAGTCCTCTGCCGCCCTGGCTCCACCTCAGACGCTTTGCGCTATGGATCTGTCTCGCCCTCCAGATCCATTGGTGTAGCTTGGTCTCGTTGGCTCTTCTGCTCCGTCTGGGTCTCCACCTCCATTGGCTCCGTCTCAGTCTGTTGTCCCCCTGAGTCCGCCTGCCAAGTCTCCACCATGGCTCCTCTCTCCTTCGACTCCGCCGTGGGCCTTCGTCCGTCTGCAAAGTCTCCTCCCAGGCTCCTCCCACGTTTCTCCAGCCGTCATCTCCTGTTTCATGCCCTTTTTTAGCCCCTCATCCACCTCCAGAGCCCTGACTCTCCCTCCTCAGTTGGACTGTTATTGTGGAGCGACAGTTATTGTTTTTCCTGTTCCCATTTTTCCTGTGTTCCTGGTCGTTATAGTTTCCATAGTTACTCATTAGTTCCTCACCTGTTCTTAGTTCTATTTAAGATTACTCTTAGATTATTCTGTGTATTTAAACCCTTAGTTTCCTGTTTATTGTTCTGCGTCATTTTTACATTTAATGTGGTTGTGTTATTCTGGTTCTCCTGTTACCATTTGTATTTATCATTAAAGACTGTTTGTTGATATTCTCTTATGCTGGCCACCAATCATGTCAGTTTTAATCATGTTTTATCTTATATACATAAAAAGTGAGTAAATAATGTAAATGAGTGATATCAAAGAATTGGGAAATATAGGCTATATATTATATACACAAACACAAACATTTTAATCTTCTTCTCCCAAGAAAAACTAAATATAGCATTAAAAAACACAGCAGCAGAATAATAAATTAATCAAAATTAATTAATAAGAAAAAAAAATGCTGTGGAGCTGTGGATGGTGGTGATTATGGCTTTATACTGACTTTAACTTTGGCACTTGACTCACTAAAAAGAAATTACAGCCAGCAAAGCACTTAAGATCCGAATATTCAGCGAGAGCTTCAGGTTTGGCCCTGGTTTCTTCATGAATCTGATATCTGCCTCATATTTCTCTGTTCTGGTGATCATAATGGCTGTCTTGGCTCATTGAAGGACATTGTCAGCTATTTCTAACAAATCAAGCACTCGTTTCACTCAGGCAAAGAATTTACTGAAAAGTGACCGAACTGATCATCCTTCATAACGGTAACTTGATAAAGAATGTCAACAGACACAGGTCTCAGTTTATTAGAGGTCGACATCTTGTTAGCCCATAATGGATCAGAGTCGCTAAATCAACTAGAACCCGTGAGCCTGTTCCAAACCCTGTTTTATCGCACACACACACACACACACACACACACACACTTCTCCATCAGTCACTTTCCAACACTAACAAAACAGGACAAGGTTATAAATATTCAGTGTGTCTTCAGCAGCCTATCCCTTGCCAGGATGATGAGCATGTAGCCTAGAGTAACCAGAGAGAGAGACAGAGCGAGAGACTTCCATTCTGGTGATGAAGACTGACACACTCAAACCGTCAGCTATCCCAAGGCTTCAGGGGAACCTGAGGCACACAACACGCACCCCTCGCGCACACACAAAGTGCACAAACACATTCACAGCTTCCGTCGCTCTCTCCCATCTCGACGCAGAAAGAGCGGGCTTGCAAACATTTCTGTTAATTATGTATTACAGCTGTCCTTCATAAACTTAATTACCAGGCGCTGAAAGGCAACGGGGCTCCATTTGCATATGTACATGAAAGAGACATGGCATATGCAAAAATACGATTTAATTAGCATTCTTTGATAGGGCAGCTTGCAAATCAAACTGGCGTGCTGTAAGATTCTCATCGTAAGGCCTGGATTAACTGCGACGTGAGATGGCATGGATGGCATTGCCCGTTGGGAGATGGCAAGTACGAGAGGTAGAAAAAAAGCTGAATGTGGAGTGAGCGGGTAGACTTCAGCTTTCCACGTCCGCTGCCGTCGCCGTCACAGCCATTGCTGCGCATCTGATCCGAGCCCCTGCCTGCAGGGGCTGGAACAACATCGTTTCGCTACGGTTTTGATGATTGTGTCTTGATTATTGTCATAAAAGGATATTATGGAATGCCACTCACTCAATTTTTTTAGGAAAATGTAAATCTCGCTAATGTGTCCTCTCTCAGCCTGGGGATGCGAGGGGGTGGGGGGTATCGCGCAAAGAGATTCTAAAGAGTGGTGGGTGCTGTGCATTAGCACGTTTAACTAACGACATGCTACACTGCGTTAGCACTGAGGCGCTAACTGTGCACGGTTTGAATTACAGGAAAAACCTCATCGTGTGGCATCACTGGAATTTGTTTGTTTACTTTGCTGGCTCACAATATTTAGTATAGACTAAATGTGTTATAATTCAGCATCCTGTACATGCATGTACGGTAATTAGTGTCTGTGTTAAGGCTATAGGCATTCAAAGTGCTTGCTCAGCAGTGCTTAAATGTCACGAGTCGTGTGGCTTCTCCAATCCAGGTCGGTATGTTTTTACTTCAAGGTTAAAACACAACCGTGGAGACAGACAGACACACAGAGTCACAAATCTTCTATATGAAACACACATAACATTTCAAACATAAAAACAGCAATACAAAAAGAAGTTATATGCACATATATATATACACACACTACCGTAGATTTTTTTCTGCTTTTTGTTTTGTATATTTACTAAGGATGCATTTATTTGATAAAAAATACAGTAATCTGAAATATTATTACAATATAATATAACGTTTTTCTATTTTAATACATTTTAAAAATGTAATTTATTCCTGTGATGGCAAAGCTGAATTTTCAGCATCATTACTCCAGTCTTCAGTGTCATGTGTTCCTTTTAGATCCTTAATCATTCATGCTGATTTGGTACTAAAGAATAATTTCTTATTATTATCAATGTTGAAAACACTTGTGCTGCTTAATATTTTTTTGTGGATTTTCAGGATTCTTTGATAAACAGAAGGTTTAAAAACGTAATGCATCCTTGCTGAATAAAAGTATAAATTTTTTGAAAACAAAAAAATGCTGACTGACCCCAAAATTTTGAATGGTAGTGTGTGTGTGTGTGTAGACTGAAGTGAGGGCAGGAATACTGGTTTTAGCTTTAGCGTTCTATATTACTATGAAGGATTTTAGAAATGATAAAGCAACAGTATTGTAATGTAGGCACTAAATATTCATTTTTAAGCACTTTACTGGTGGGCCAGTACTGTGCAGGAACATTCCAGATCATGATACTTTGGGGAGCAGGGAACTACACTGCGACCAAAATGGTCGCATATGCGACCTTTTGAAATGCCATTGCGACCCTAATTTTTAATGGGTCGCAAATGTATCACTGATTATTTTTGTACCTATGTTTTAGGCAATATGCTATGATTTACTATGAGCATTTATTAAAACAGAATTGTGTATTTTAAGAATACATTTTATAACGTGCTCTGATCATTCAACACATCAAGTTGGCTTCAGCCCCGCGACCGTTACTTAGATTAAAACGTACCATTGTATCAGTGCTGCGCGAGCTCTCTCTCTCTCTCTCTCTCTCTCTCTCTCTCTCTCTCTCTCTCTCTCACAAACACGGACGCGCACACAGAGAGAGAGAAGATAATTGTAAAATGAAAATTGACGGGCTATAGTTAAAATTTTGTTCTTGCTTGTTTTTTTTGTTTTTTTCTGTCAAAATGTCAGAAAGCATTTTGTATTATCCATCCGTGTTTTTAAAATTCGTTAAATGACGGACGTTTTACTGTTAACACAGCCCTCGTTATATGTTGGATTCGTCTAACTTATACTTGATATTATTTTTAGAATAAGTGATTCGTTATGCTATTATTGGACTCCTGTCTATTCATTGTCAACTGTTTTCTATAAATATGTTTGTATTGGCTAACGTTTATTCAGCTAATGCGTGTCCTGTTTAAAATGTGCAATGTTCAAACGCAAAGACGGCACGTCACAAATAGAAGCCCTTTTCCCTGTGGTATTTAGTATCATATTTGGATATTGGAATAATAAATTAAGTAGCCTATCTTAATTGTACACAATGTTCCTGTTTTTTTTTTTTTTTTTTTTTTTTACTGTTTTCTAGGGGTTTCTTAATTTTAGACAAGTACCAGCACACATTATATGCAATGCAATGCAATATAATGCATGTGTGTCCTATGTGTGACACATTTTGCACACAGGTAAAGGTGCCCAATATCAGTCATTTCTAAAGTAAAAAAAAAAAAAAAAAAAGTGTTTTGGAAAATATCTCTTTATTTGATTATCAGTAAATTTGTTTTCTATACAGAGATATCGGTATCGGCCATAACAGCAATATTAATATCGGTTATTATCGGTATCGGCCACAATTTTCACATCGGTGCATCACTACTTAAGAGTTCAGGAGTCTGCCCATCTGTGCCAACCATAGCATGTTAAAATCCATTTTGCACTTTATTGTGTACTGTATTTTCTATTGCAGTAAATCTATCCCAACCAATGTTAAAGAAAACAAAAACAAGAAGGCATGTGGTTTAAAAGATGGCAAGTAAAATAAAAAGCACATCTGTATGCAATACAGTTTCATTATTGTTCATTATTATCCAGAGCGGCTTACTATAAATAATTTGTGCGACCAAATCATGTTTTGCGCCAGTATCTGAAAAAGTTAGTAGCGCAAGTGCCACCAGTGGAAAAGGTTAGTGTTGTTCCCTGGAGAGTGATTTAGGGCTGCACTGGCATAAACATATCCAAATTGAAGCCTCCTAGCTGGCTCAAGGAAGCCTAAAACCAAGAAATGTTTTCCCCAATTCAACCCGAAACAAAATATATACTGATTTTGACAACTAGTGACTTCCTACAACACTTTTAAGTGTTAAATGAAGAAAGAAAATACGTCATTAAAATCTGTGCTTGGGTCTCTCCAAAGCTGCATCTGCCTGAAACCCTGAACAAACTAGGCACGTAAAACTTTGAACAAGCTGACACTCAAACTACTTTAATTACACTCCACCCAAGCGTAAACACAGATTACCCTCGCCAAGACATGAGGAGCATTTACACTAATAGATGGGCACACCGTTGGGACATTTTGCCCCAGAGGAGGGCAGGGATTGTGATGGGGCTGGTAAGGGCTGGCTGCTCTGCCCTTCCCCCTAAGCAGCCCCTCGGCAGCCATTTTGTATGCTAGACTGGGCGGCAGAGAGAGACATGGTCACACTGAGAGCCTCGCCTCATCTGCCTGGCCTAATGATGGCACTCACCTGCTGTTTTACTGCCTCCACGGGAGCTAAATACTACCCCTCAGCTCTCTTTCTCTCTATCAATCTGTATCTATGTATTTTATCGGTCTGTCAGTCTCTCTGTCTTTTTCACAACCTGTCTCTCTCTCTATATAGTTCCTTTGTCTGCATGTTCTTCTTTCTCTCCATCATTCTTCCACACCTCTCTTGTCCTCTCTACACTCCTTTCTCGCTTTCCCCACCTCATTGCTTTGATGAACTTTTTATGGTCAGCACCCATAAAGACCTCATCAAAAACCACAAGGGTTCAGACAGTTTAGGGCTAGAGCTAGACCACTAAAAGGCTTCAGAGATGAAAGAGCAGACAGAATGACAGCAATACATCTCCCGGTTGGATGAAAGTGGCTGGTGGAATAACCCAGCACGTCTGTCTGAGGAACAGCAGAGGGAGAGTGGTATAAGTGATAAAAAAGAGGGATGCGATTTTAATGTGTATGGAGAGATTCAGATAATGGGAGAGAAAAATTCCTTAAAAGAGCCTCATATTGCAAAGTTTTGGGAATTACACGAATATTTACTGTAAATGCAGGAGTGAATCATCTAAATAATAGTGTGTGTTCTCTGTTGCTCAGAGAGATGTAACTGTTTTGCTGTGGAACTATTTTTGCTAACGGAGTAACAATAGACAACGAACAGTAGAAATAACTGCCAATATTGTGTCTAAAACATAAATTACTCAATATTATTAAAACTTGTTTATTGAACTGTGTGAATGCAATATCATGTATTTTAAAATGCATTAGAGATGTGTCTTTTCTGAAAGCCGTGCAGGCAAACATCAGTCCTGACTTCACATCAGTCTACACTCCTCCCCCCATAATGACAAAGCAAAAAACAGATTTGTGACAACTTTGCAAATTCATTAAAAAGGAAAAACTGAAATAATTACATTGCATAAGTATCCATACCCTAAACTCAGTACTAAATTGAAGTACCTTTAGAGCCTCAATTCTATTTAGAAATGATATGACAAGCTTTGCAAATCTGCATTTGGGGATTTTATGACATTCTTTTCTGCAGATCCTCTCAAGCTCTGTCAAGTTGAACCGGGACCGTCGGTGCACAGCCATTTTCAGGTTTTTCCAGAGATGTTCGATTGGGTTCAAGTCCAGGCTCTAGATGGGCCACTCAAGGACATTCACAGAGTTGTCACTCTTGTCACACTCTCATAAGCCACTCTTGCATAGTCTTAGCTGTGTGCTTAAAGGTCATTGTCCTTTTGGAAGGTGGACCTTGTGCCCAGTCTGAGGTTCTGAATGCTCTAAACCAGGTTTTCATTAGGATATCTCTATATTTTGCTGTGTTGAGCTTTCCTTCTATCCTAGTCCCCCAGTCCCTGTTGCTGAAAAACACCCCCACATGACTATCATCATGTTTTATCGTTGAGATGGTTTTGTGCTGGTGATGAGCGGTGCCTGGTTTCCTCCAGACATGACGCTTGGAACTGAGGTTCATCAGACCAGAGAATCTTGTTTCTCACAGTCTGAGAGTCCTTTGGGTGATTTTGTTTAGCAAATTTCAATTGGATTTAGATATGTCTTTGAGGAGAGGCTTTAGTCTGGCCACTCTGCCATAAAGCCCAGATCAGTGGAATAGTGTTGCAGGTATGTTTACCCTTGTAAGTTTCTCCCATCTCCATATATGATCATGGAGCTCAATAAGAGTGACCATCAGCTTCTTGCTCATCACTATACCCAAGGCCCTTCTCCATCAATTGCTCAGTTAGGCCAAAGGGCCAGCTCTAGGGAGAGTCCTGGTTGTTCCAAACTTCTCCCATTAATGATTATAGAGGCTACAAGCATCTGTGAACATTCAATGCAGTTAAACAATGTTTTGTAGCCTTCCCCAGATCTGTGTCTCGACACAATCCTGTCTCTGAGCTCTACAGGCAGTTCTTTTGACCTCATTTCTGTCAGGTTATGTCTGAGTTTGAGCTGGACTCTTAGTTGGTTTTTCATTGTATCATGTTTTCCCTCTCTGTTGCTGTCATTTGCATTAGTTTCCATTGTTATTCATTGTTTGATTAATTTGATCCACCTGTTTCTCATTTCCTCCCTTTGTTAACATTTGTAAATACAGAGTTTGTTTTCAGTTTCTCCTTTGTTCCGATCTCGTCGGAGTTACATGGTTGTTCTGTTCGCTTTGTGTTAAGATTCTGAGTGTCTGATATTTTGAGTTAGTGTTGTACAGGCACCAGCACCATTTTAGTGGAAAAGAAATGTGTGTGTGTGCGTGTGTGTGAGTGTGTGTACAGAATAGGATTAAGTAGTCAGAAGAGTGACAAGCATATTTAGTAACTGTGTATATGTGGCCAGTGAGAGGAAGAAATTGTTAATACATTCATTAGTTGTGGTAAAGAGGATAACCGGGGCAAACAGGTTTTAACGATGACGCAGTTGAGCCTTCACGCTTTCATATTCAGGATCATCCGATTCCGAACGTCTCTTCTACATCACTGCGCAAAGATGACTCAAAAATTCCAGCTTCTTCTTCTAGCATGAGTCAGTCATCAAGATCATCTAGGTTGTGAGAAGGAAGCCCAGAGGACTTCCTGAGCAGGTGTTTATGAAGAATGGTGATTTTGATGAGTATAAATTAAAGAAAGGAACTAAAAATAGGCCCGGCACATCAGCAGAAGAGACAGGCTGAAATTATTGCTCGTCCTGAGCGACGGCAACTTTCCTGCTTTCGCTGGAGTCTGTCAGAGCTCAGGAGGCCTTATGGGAAAGAGGCGAGCTTGACAACATGTCAATATCACTTTAGGAATGTCTGTTTGGGAAGCTCTCAGGGATATATCACATGATTCCAGAGCCTCGCTCAGAAAAAGGAGAAGACAGATTTGATAGCCTTGGAAAAGTGTGTACTTGATCTGCGAGGCCGCAAAAAAGACAATTAAAAAAAGAGAAAGTAACAATCCTTTGTTTATCACTGTCAACACATTTACTAGACCAGACACAGCGTCTAAGTTCTCGTCTATGCAGAAGGCTGTGGCAGGTTGCGTGATAGGAGAACACTTCTCACTTCTCTTTGTGAATTTATTCAGACAGACAGAGAGAGAGAGTTTACTGCTGCTACACCTCCCTCTTAAATCTGTCACTCACTGTCTCCTCTGTATGTGTCAAGATGATTGAATACAAAGTCTTATTTACGCTGACAACTTCAGCCGCTGCTCAGCCAAGCACAACAAACAACGCTCTGAAACCCGCAGTCAAAACTAAAAACAGCTCTTGCTGCTGAAGAGAGAGCGCTGCCTTCCTTTCCCTTCCCTTCCCTTCCCACACACACACACACACAAGAGAGAAAGTTGAGCAGCTCTTGAAGCGCTGATGTTCTCTCATCTCGCGTGAGACCGTCGGACCCAGCATCTCCGGAAACATGCACGGAAATATACAGAATCTGTGGACCAACATCAGGCTCATGGCAGTTCAGACACTTTCAGGGATGTTTTATACGTGACCATTGCTAGTCTCCAGTGTGCGATTTTTACAGTGGCCTTCAGGGACGTTTTAAAAGGAATTTCAACAGGTAATGTTCTGGCCGTGATTTGATATAGTTAATCTCACACAGTGTAAAATCTTTCAGCACAGTTAGCAACTATCTTAAAGACTTTTAAAACTAAACAATAAAGTGTTTTTTCCGATGTGTACATATAAAATAAAGCGATAAATAACCGTATTTATGTTTTTTCTATGAAGCAACCAAAATGATGGGCAACGCTCTAACAGACGCTGTTGCTATGTTTACTATCATAGTCTGAAATACAGTCTGAAATACAATAGGGGCTTTCGCACCGGAGGAACTAGAACTATTGGCGGAAGTACCCACCTTTTGGCATGTTCGCAACGCAGGAACTAGGAATGATTTTAGTTCTAGGAACTCCTTTTGGAGGGAAAAATAGAGTGGTGAAGGTATGTCACTTTGTAGGCCAATCGGCAGTTAGCATCACAAAACCATCAAAAAACCCAATAGGAGTTTCCCATAGGCTTTTGAATTATCGCTAAAAACAAGGTCTGTGATCAACAAAAGTTTATGATACTTACACATTTTGTCTATCAAGATAATTATCACAGATAAACACAACTTTGATGAATTTTGAAACCTCAATACAGTCGCCAGAAGTAAAACTACGGTCCCACAAATTCAACGTCACCATCACTAAGCTTCCGACAACTTTCAGTTTTTATCTAAAAACATTTTCCCAGAAAGTTTGAGTTAGAATAGTTTGTAAGAGCACAATTATAAGCATAACGATGCTGTAAAAGTGGACTGAGTTTATCGGTTCAGCGTGATGACGTTTACTCTCCTCGACAGCCACTGTAGTCCATTTAGCCACTTGTTAGCAGCCGTCTTTTTCAAGACATGTAACAGCTTCAAAAAATCCTCAGTGGGGTAATATTGATGTATTTTTATGTCATAGAATAAAACGTGAAAGTGTCAAGACAGACAGCTTGTGTTCACCGCAGACCTTGTTTCAGCCATTTAACCAAAACCCCATTCAAAAAACCCATTGTCTTTGGGATGATGGAACCGGAAGTGCTAAAATGCTAACTCGCTTCAGCATTTTGGCCTACAAAGTGATGTCATACCTGCACCACTCTATTTAGCTCCTACTTCAGAGTTGGGTCTAAACCAGTGCAATAGGAACTACCAGCTGCTTGGCCGAACGTACGCGAAACACCAGCACCCGCCTTTCAAAAAAAAGCTGTGTACACACACATATTATAGCCTATATATTTACTTCACAAACTAAATCTACGAATATGGAAAAAAAGTGATAGATGGAGCTCTCAACCTTTACGCGAAGGAGAAAATCCAACGCAACTTTGGACCAAGCAAAACATGATTATGTATTTCTAGAGACATTAGGCATCAACCACACGGAAAACGCTAATAATTTTTCATATACTGTCTTTTTTTTTTTGTATAACAGTTCTATCTAATGAAGTATTAGACAGGACTGTTAAACAGATCATAAACTATATGAGAATAGGAGCATTGTGTGCTCAGACTCTAAAAGTCACAACAACAAGCGCAGCTTAGCCCTGTCCTAAATGGCACCCTAAAAACTTGCAGTCTTCCTATGAGTCCGCACTTTCGTAAAGTAACGGCGACTGTCGGGAAGAAGTCTGCTGCGAAGTTCGCACCAGTGCGGGCTCAGCAAAAGTGCGCATCGAGGGCATATTGAGCGCAAATGGGCCACTCATGAGCACCCTGCTGAATCCTTAAATTACAAATGGGACACCCTACAGCAGGGCTATTCAATTAGCTTCATTCGAGGGCCGGATTATCAAATCTAAAAGTTGAGGTGGGCTGGTATTCAACAGTTTCAATAAATAAGTTAAAGTAACCCTAAAAAAGTATGGTATTTACTTGGAAATACCCAAAAGTATGCAGATATATAAAACCATAATAAATAAAAACTTGATAATTTACAGCTGTGTACAACTATTTTCCTTGGAACAAATAAATTAATTATACAAACTCGTAGCTGTTGATGAGAAATAATTATTTTATTTATAATTGTTATGTTTAAATGAAAATATTTTGACAGTGAGACTTGATAACCACAGGCTACTCACTCCCACTGTATAAAAAATGCCTAAACACAAGTTAAAAACTATACGCACCTTTACAAAGAAACTGACATAATTTCATAACAAACATTAATTATATATTCCTCTACCCACCTAATAAATCTAATGCAATATAAATCACTATATTTACTATTATACTGTATAATATTATAGTAAATATATATATTTACTATATTTATTTATTACTACATAGTATTCAATATAACTATTGCACATTTCTGCCCAACCATGGTAAATTACTACAGTATATTCATGGTAAATGTTTGTAAGGGTGATTAGGATTCATGCCACAATGTTTCTCCTGCTTTCCTCATCAGTCTTGTTGGGAATGTTGAGGCTGTTTCATCTGATTTAAAGGGACACCAGGCAAGTCTGAGTGTTTTTTCTCTACGAAGCTCCCCCTAGTGTCTGGTAGTAAATGCTTTCAAACACTCTGTCGTAAAAACGAACTGTTGTCCCTCCCCCCCTCGCCACGAGCAACCCAGCTGAGCAGAGGAACCGGCTATTTCAAAACCAGTTAGGTCTACCGAGGCAAGTAAAGCAATATTTTCTTTCCAACTGATGGCGATTTTTTTATTTATTTTTTTTATTGTGTTGTCATGCATACTATTATTTTTACCGGGAACGAACGATATGAACGAGGCGAACTACTGCTTTGGTGTTTGTTTGTTTTTGGGAGAATGGGCATGAGCATAAATATATATATATATATATATTAGGGGTGTGACGAGACGCTTACTTCACGAGACGAGACGAGACACGAGATTGGGTTCACGAGAACGAGACAAGACGAGATTTTTACACAATTTTTAAGAAATCCTCAATGATGAAATATGAATGGAAAATAGTCTTTTATTCAACTGAAAATCACAAAATGCAAAACAATTTAGGTGCATTTTGAAATCAACTTGTAATGAATGTTATTTTTCTTCTATTTGAATGAATTCTATGCAGTAAAGGACATGCAAACACTGCAAAATGTTTTGCTATAAACTCTACCGTCTGGCTTCTCCCCTGTACGATTTCACATGTGAAATCTAACTCCTTTCCACAAATCGAACATAAAAAAAAATAAAACCGTATAAATAAAATTAATATAAATAACTGAAATAACACTTTAAATGCAAACAGTAAGTGTGTATCCATAATCAATGTAGCCTACTGCTCTCTCAAAACTACAAGTTCAAACAGAAAAAAAAAAATTCTTCAAGCATGAAAAAGAGATAAATTAACTACACAGAACAGACTAAGATTATGGTCATGTTCTTTTTCAAGAATATAAGCATGTCGACGATTTCTGGCAGCAGTTGAGACCTTTGGGCAGTAACTAGGGCTGCACGATATGAGGAAAAGCTGCGATGTGCGATAACATCGTTTAATATTGCGACGTCGATATGACTTGTGATATGTGAATGTTAGCTATAAGTTACTGTTCCCATGTCTTAGTGCTTTAATAGGTTCTTTGCGCGATAGGTCAAATGTTTATTACCTGCCTGGTTCAGATTACACTATTTTAGCGCGATTTTGGCACGATCCGTTTCGTGGAGATTCGTAAAGGACAACGGGCGTCGAGACGCAAGATTCGATCGTTTCATTCCGTATAGTGTGTCATAGTGGGCAACAACCTACGCGTCTGCAATGCTTCAGGACATCACGACAGAAAGACTAGCATGTTTAATTTTAACGGTCCTCCACGACGGGTTGAGTGTGAGCGAGAGTGCGAGCAACAGTGAGTGTGCGTGTGTGTGTGTGTGTGTGTGCACGCGCGAGTGAGTGAGTGAGCGAGGGACAGTGAGTGTGTGTGTGTGCGCGGAGTGTGTGTGTGATTGGCCCGGCACACAAATGATTTAAAGGTGGCAGGGGCATCTTCAATACTAATTTCACCCTCACGCTCCATCACGCTGACATCACAACAACTCACGAGACAAAGTTTCACCTCGACGAGAAATCTCGTAACACGAGATCTCGTCACACCCCTAATATATATATCGGAGGCTAATATTTGTCTAAAGTTATATTAGTAAGGTCTATAAGTTAATCTGGTAGAATGACGGTTTACCTTTGCTTGTCTAAGAAAACATCAGAACGTTTTTTCTAACTCGATCATGATATGTGCAACATGTTTATTGCCTATTATCAGACTCGTTGACTTAGTGACATAAAATAAAAGTGTAAGTTACACAAATAAAACCGACAGAGGAACGGCCAAACACCTACAGAAATCAAACGTGTTTGCTAATGACAATGCTAACATCAAAGTTATAGTATCTAGCGTACTAGTAAGCCCGTAACAGACAGCGATCATAATAAAAACCTTTACAGACAATAGCAAACATCCTGAGGTCGCAATTACTTGAAATTTAAATATTAAACACAGTTTATTCCAAAGATACTTACAAGTGCAACAGCAGGATCAGCATCCGTTTTGCAGGCTTCTGTTTCTCTCAGTTCTCCCCATTCTGAAAAAGCCGGTCCGATATTTACTCGAGTTTGACTTCTTGCTCGGTCAGTCTCCCGTTTCCTCTTTCATTGGTCCTCCGACAAAGATTTCCTAGCTTTCTGCATCTTTTTTTACAGCCTCAGCCATAACTCAATCTATCGTTGCCCTTTGCTTATAGCTAGCCGGTGCTTGAATGGGGGCGTGTACGTGTGCAGTGCCGTCAAGCAATTCGTTACATCGCGAGACCTGATATCACGCGATACTTCCTGACGCCGACCCGCCGGCCCAAAGTTGCAAGTGAGTTTTTTCCGCTCTCGGGCACCAGGGGGGTGCGAAACCACCACCATTCAACTCGAAATAAGTAATATAACCATTCCACTGACTCCAAAGCCGTTCAGTTAAGGTTAAAAAGTTACCTAGAGCACCTTTAATACTAGTTAAATCATCGAGTGATTTGTGGTTTGTAATAGAGAGGTTTCTGTCGAACTGAAACGCTTTCCACTGGTTGTCGCAACGCTGTTTAATAATAGTGTCCGGGACCGGGAGTAAATGCAACTATTTGTTGTTACTGACCGAGAAACCACTTCAGATGATTCAGTGACAGAGCGATCCGAATGAATCCAAATAGTTTTAGACCGTTACTGAGCGGCCACTTTGACGCTCTCGCCGGCGGCGGTGTGAACGCACTGTGCAAGCGCGTTTAGAAAGGATCGAACCAAAAGAATGATTGATTCACGAATGTTTGGTATCGCTGTTCAGTCGACATAAATTCGGGACACATATAATAACTGCTGAAATATTCGCACGTAAAACGTTTCTCAGGTCAATCGGAGCGAGTATCAAATTCAAACTAAATTAGCCGCACCGCCAGGAAAAGAGGAGGAGGGAGGTTGGTGCCGTCGGGCAGGATGGAGATGATATGCGGGCCGCATTTGGCCCGCGGGCCGCCAATTGAATAGCCCGGCCCTACGGTCTCATGGACTACGGTGTCATGCAAGACCGAAAGTGCATATGAAATGTGCCATTTGCGAAAGTCCCTAATTTCAGACTTTGGCTCTGAATGAAACTTTAAAAAATGATCCTATCTGACTACATAAATATAAATGGACATAAAATATTTATTTAAATCATTGTAAGCTTAAAGAGACCATAACAGAGTCTATGCAAAATTCCAGTAGCTACAGAAGCAACCCAGCAAACAGAGGGAACGTTTTCAGAACTTTAAACGTTAAAAGAAGGTTTGTTCAAAGTTATTTGAGTTATTTTCTCAAAGCGTTAGCACAAGAGCATTACTTACACATCATTCATGGAATGTTTATTTTTCATGGAATGTAAAATTATGGTTTCCTTAAAGGGTTAGTTCACCCAAAAATGAAAATTCTGTCAGTAATTACTCACCCTCATGTTGTTCCAACCGCGTAAGACCTTCGTTCATCTTCGGAACACAAATTAAGATATTTTTGATGAAATCTGAGTGCTGGATCACTTCTCCATAGGCTGCTAGGTGACCGAAACTTGCTGGCCCAGAAAAGTTATTAAAGAGATCGTTAATATAGTCCAAGTGACTCCAGTGGCTCAATCTTAAGTATATCAAGCGACGAAAATACTTTTTGTGCGCAAAAACAAACAAAAATAACGACTTTATTCCACTATTCATTTCCTTCTCTCTGGGCCTCTAGTTGGTTCACGTAGTGTTTTTGCGCTGCGCGTCTGTGTTACACGTCACCACGTAGGCTCACAATTGGCCGACGCTGGTCATGTGTGTGATGCGTGTTGACGTGCAACACAGACGCGCAGCGCAAAAACACTACGAGGCCCAGAGAGAAGGAAATGAATAGTGGAATAAAGTTGGAATAAAGAGTAGGCTACTGTCCTGACTGAATAGATATTGCGCAGCATGAATAAGGTAGGTTAGATACAGCAGTTTCATGCACTGCAGGCTTCCACTGGTTTGATTATTTACCGCTTCATGTCAAGGAAAAGTTCAATTTTTACCACAGCACAGCTCGCTCGGAGCGTTCAATGTCGGATTCGCGTCTACCGCGTCTAGTTGGACTCTTGAACATTTTGAATTTGCGCGTCAAAAGCAAAAGTTTGATGCGTGACGCCTCGTTTGGTGTGTGAACGCAGCGGGTGAGGGCGAGAGAGAGAAAGAGTGCCTGCGAGTGAGCGAGCGAGAGTGAGGTCTGCGGTCTTGGCCATTAGAAGATTTACTTGTTTGTTTTTGTGTAGGTAATACGTTGTCAAATATGTTTAAACTTAAATAAACTACCTATAGGCCTACACGTAGTTATGTCTCTTTGTATTAATTTGTCCTGTTATTGACGTAATGTGCGTCATTGACAAAATGCGCAACCAGATGTTCGAATAGTTCGAATATTCGTGTGTTTTTTAGAGGGAATATTCAAACGTCATTTTTGAGCAATTTTGACAGCCCTAATGTCTATGGCGGTTATGGCCCTGCTGCCAATATGTCCAATATGTCCAGTTAACACTTTCTCAAGATTTAATTGTATAGAGTCTGTTATACAGTTTACAGACATCATACAAAGATATTTGACATTCTAAATTTAACTACTAAACAGTTTAGTATGTGCAACTACATTAGTATGTTTTTTTTTCTTCCTTGTATTTTTTTAAACTTCCTAATTAGGGGGATCAGACCTCCCTCTCACCCTGCCATTCTCTTCCTTATGCCCAGTGTATGCTTTGCATGGCAGCACCAACTAGACAGGGGATCTGAACAAACCCATCAAAAACACTGGCCCTGTTACAGATGTGAGCCTTGGCACAGCACAGACACATGTAGAGAGGGGAATTCTCTCCCAACTGCATGTTATTATGGAAATGCATCCTATTCTACAACACATAGACAAAAAAAAAACTCTTCAGACTGATTACACCATGATGCCAGAAAACAACAGATATTGGAATCTTTCCTTTCTGTAGACATCAGGCTCTACAAAACAACACCCAGCCAGACAGTATTCACGGTCAACAGCTGAAACTGTACAGATGCTTTACTTTCAGCAAATAAGCAATTATTGCCATGGGAATGATTCTCTCCAGTTAATAACACTGTATGGTCTAGATTTAAAATGTTTTTAACCCAATAATGTCCAGATTTTTCACAAAGATGTCTTAATTATGTGCACAATCACTCATATAAACATACAATGTAGCTCTTTAGTGACTGGTGACACATACAGTATCTAACTATAGAAACTCCAATAGAAACACGTACAAAGATAAAAAATAAAGGGTTTGTCCACACCTTACAAGCTCCCAGGTGCATTTCTGAGTAAACAAAGAAATGGGAGCATGAATTAAATACCACCACATGACACATTATTCTGCAAGTTGTCAAAAGCCCTTCCTAGGGGTTTTAAAACATCTAAAGTCAGCCAAAAATGTTTACAAATGGAAAAAGAGCGGTAGAGCCTTTGGCAGCTATAGTTGCCCGCAGGCTTAAATGGATTGTGTTCTGTCCCACCTTACCCTATCTTGTCCTGTCTCTTCAATACTCTGGAAAAGTTTTACTCTAAAAAGCAGTGTTATATATGTTATATATAGGCCAGTTTGTTCCTTCTTTGTGAGCGAAGACTGAATACATGATACTTTGATAACTGTAAGCAGAGAATGACAGATCTTATCCTTTTCACTAATTTGAAGAAAAAAAAGAACACTGTATGGATACAATACAAGACAAGAAAGATAATAAAAAAGAAAGCATATTGCATCAATATTGAACTTCTAAATAAGTCTGATAGAGAGCCCACTTTTTTATTCTGAGGGGTGCAATTGTCCTCTTGGTGTCCTTTTGGGACAGAATATGGGACAGAATATGTGAAAAGCCATCCTGTGGGAAAAGAGAACTGTACAAGATCACAGGGTATTGTTTTTGTTTTTTTCTCCATCCCTTAAAAAATGTTGCAACAAAGACCTAAACATTCATAAGCCTTTGACGAAGAAAATCAAATTGAAGAAAAAAAAAAACTCCATTAGGATTAAACTCTGTGTACATAACTCAGAGCAAAATGGCCCCTCTCCTCTCATAAAAGGAAAGAAAGGGTCAGCATCTACTTCCCCCCCACAGCTCCTCTCTTTTCTGCAATTTATTGCCATCTCACATTTCCTGAAATCATGTACAAATCGAAAAGCTTTCATATAGAAATGCCTTATACTGTATTGGCAGAGATGTACAATAATTAGAGAAATGTATTTATTAGGATTAACCCCTTGAGATGAACCATCTCATTTTCAAGGGGGTCCCATTGTCAGTTATTTCTGTGTGTGTACCTACCCATGAGAAGGAGGAACTCCCAGAGCTGAGGACAAGAAGCCCAATGCTGAGAAGCCCAGAGCTTAGGACAAGAAACAACAAGCTGAGGACAAGAAGCCCAGAGCTGAGGACAAGAAATCCAGAGCTGGAACTGAGGACAAGAAACCCAGGGCTGAGGACAAGAAACCCAGAGCTTAGGACAAGAAACAACAAGCTGAGGACAAGAAACAACAAGCTGAGGACAAGAAGCCCAGAGCTGAGGACAATAAATCCAGAGCTGGAACTGAGGATAAGAAGCCCAGAGCTGAGGATAAGAAACCTAGGGCTGAGGACAAGAAACCCAGAGCTGAGGACAAGAAACCCAGAGATGGAGCTGAGGACAAGATATATATATATATATAAAACGTATATAATATAAAATAAAATATATATCAAATATATATAAAACGTGACAAAAAAAATCATTTCATGAGCACCAAATCAGCATATTAGAATGATTTCTGAAGGATCATGTGACACTGAAGACTGGAGTAACGATGCTAAAAATTCAGCTTTGCCATCACAGGAATAAAAAATAAAAAAAGCAGATAGGACAGGCGCGGAGAATGACAGGAAAGCACTGGGTGGAGAGAGGGGAACAGGGTCGGCAAAGGACCTTGAATCGGATTCGAACCCAGGTTGGCTGGAGGCACAGTTGCTCCATATGTCAGTGCACTAACCACTAGGCTATCAGATTTTAAACAGTGTGTATACAGATATCCAGATAAGTAAAATGTATGACATTTCAAAAAATATATATATACTATAAAAATTTTGAAATATAAAAATACTTATTTGCAGCTGTATCATACAAATAAATAGTTAAAAAATCATATATTGTGATTTCTGGATTTTTTTTTTTAGATTATGTCTCTCACAGTGGACATGCACCTACGATGACAATTTCAGACCCCTCCATGATTTCCAAGTGGGAGAACTTGCAAAATAGCAGGGTGTTCAAATACTTATTTTCCTCACTGTATGTAGGCTCATTTAGAGTCATTGTACACCACAAGTGTGATTTCATAACAAAGCATCAGTATGATGGCAGATGTAGTGCTGAAAGCACAAATCCTCCCTCAAACCGTCTATATGAACTGCGTACGTTTAAAGTTAATTTTCATAAATTCCCAACAACTCCTATTAGGCGTCCTTTTATTCAAGCTTTACAGTTTGAACGTAAATACGTTGGTATCAGCTCACACCAAATGAACGCAGATGAAAGCCTGAACTGAGAGTCTGAACTTTCATGTCTCCGCTGAGGCTCAGAGGCTCTATTTGCAGGCATTCTCTGATGGGGTTTACTGTGGTTTGTTTATAGGGGTTGAAGGGTAGCCATGGCATGCAGTGACTGGAAGCCCTCACTCGGGACAGGAGAAAAGTCAAATCCACTCAGACCCGCACTGATTCGATTAAACAACCACTGAGGTCCGCTGCTCAGGTTCGCTATCCACATCCAGGGCCGCAGAGGGCCACAGAGACCAAGGCCCCAGCAGGGGCCGTCTGTCCATTCAAAAGAGAGAGAGAGGAGAAAAAACATAATTTATTTAGAGTGTTTACTGTTTACTGTTTCTACCGGGCCTTAGAGAGGAAATTAATTTTTTACAATTTTCCCCCAAGTATAAAAGAGCAGGCGAACTCTAGGGTATTCAGCTTCCAAAATGATGAATAGAATGAGTCTCTTTGATTCTCTTCACCTTTATCAATGACAGATATGATTTTCCTCTCCTCTCCCAGTGTTTTGAATATTTCACCATATAGGGCCTGTCCATTTACTGTAGGGTGATAGAAGCTAAATGTAGATAGAAGGATCAGTCAAATCTCTCTGTCTGTTTGATAAGATCACACATATCAAAGACTAGCTAATAAAAAAAAGGTTTGTCGAAATACACATGTTTTTAAAAGGTAACAATGCCTGATTGTTGTTGTAGAAAATAGGGGGGGATGCGCGGTTGGCGGTTACAGCCGCGGACTCCGCGGATAAACCGCGGATCGGGCGGATGACGTGACGGAAAATAATATTTTAATTAAATTCGGGCGGGTGGCGGGCGGTTGAACCAATCAAATGAAAAATATATGTATACAACAATCAGCGGATGGTGGGCGGGTGCGGTTTTGAAAATTGGTCAAAAACGTTGGTGCGGATGGATGGCGGACGGATGATGAGTTTTGTGATGCGGTTGCGGATGAAATAATAGCCCATCCGCGCATCTCTACTACGTATACATAGGGTGTATACGTTTGTGTAGCCTAAAGAATGTTCTTGGACTTTTCAATGCTGTACAACGTATATTAAAGAATAAAGCTACTATTTATATATATATTTTTAGATAATTATATATATTGTAGGGTCTGTTAATTTTTTTTTATTTTTATGTTTTAGTCACATTCAATGTGCTTACAATTTGGTCAATATTTCCATTGTGCCATTGTCATTCATTTTAGACCATTTTACTCTGCCTGAAGTGGCATTTAGTTTTAGTAAATTAAATTGGCATTTGATTTGATGCTAATGTGCAAAGTACTGTATGAAAATGAGTGTCAGACCAATATTTAACCAAATTTTCAAAGCTGTATTAAGATATTTAAAAACAAAAACATATCTACATTAAAAAAAGTTCTGCTGCTTATTAAACTGTACATATTATCATGTATAATGATTATACTTTATACATAAGTATGTACTGTATTCATTTTAGATCTACAAGTATGATCTAAATTTTAGAAGTTGCTGTCGTGTAACTTAATCAGAAATCATTCTAAAATTGTATGCTGATTTGCTGCTCAAGAAACGTTTCTTTTTAGAACAGTTGAAAACCGCTATATATATATATATATATTTTTTTTTTTTTTTTGTGGAAACCATGATACAGATAAGATTCTTTGATAAAATAGTTTAAAATAACAAAATCTGAAATAGAAATCTGTTGTAGCATTATACATGGCTTTACTGTCACTTGTGATCAATTTAATGTGTCTGAATAAAATAATAAATTTCTTGTGAGCTAATAAGCCTGCCGGCAAAGCAATTCAGTATTACTGCTTTTCACAGATCAATCTTCAATATGCTTTCCCTCAAGTTTGTTTATTTACTTTTTATTTTTTACTTTTCTTCAACAACAAAAAAAAACTTTGTATAGTTAATATTTTATCCTACCAAACATCAACTCTTAGAAGATAAAAAATGATTAACTAGCAAACATTTATTTTCTAATCCAAAGATTCCTATCACAAACAATCAGTTTTGACCACGTTACATTTAAAAAGTAGTGATCAACTCAATACTTCGACCATCTCATATGAACCAAAGATAGGGTCTAAAATGGGCCAGATACATCCAATCAAGGGTGCTTAAACTCAGCCTAATTTACCGCAGAGACCCCAAAGCATTGTTTGATTTAAAATCAAACTCTTTGAGAGTCGTAAGAGGCCGTGAGAGCGCCGGCGCTTCTAAATGACAAGCTGACTATTACACCATAAAGCACCATCAATTTAAATTGCAAAACAGGTTGCCAGGTCTCTTCAGAAGCAATCTCTGTGAGCATTTCGCAAATGTACGAAATGAATATAAAAGGGAGGGATATGTAAATGAGGGTGACGGAGCACTACTTTGAGGCGAGTAGGTAATGCTGCAGCTATTCATCACGGTGGAGAAAGAAAGCACCCGCGTCCGTCCTTAGCATATTCTAATGAAGGCCATCATGCAAATGAGTGTGACCTTTTCTGGGCTTTTTTTTATTCAAGTTCACATTCAATGGAGAAATGTGTACATACGCTAGGCAAGCAAGCGGACGCAGACGCGCGCACGCCCGGAATTATATCGAGGCATAACAAATACTCTCCCCTTCTTCAGCCGAAACACCATAGTGACTAATTACAGCAATCAATGGGAGTACAAACAGAGCAAGCTACAGCTGTGAGAGAGGCAGGCCTGTCTGCTAGGACCGGGCCGAGTGTTTCAGTTCGTCAGAATTTCGGGAAGTATGTCGACAAGTCAGATATGACAGGGCTGTCTTTCTCAGGCCTTCTTTCCTCGGAAAACCCTTGGAAAGACTGTCAAACAAATAAATAAATAAACACACACGCCCAACTGCCAGTAGACTGTAATTGACAGTGAGCGAACCGGCCAAGTTACATACCCTTACAATGACTTTGAACTTTTCTGCTTGTAAAGATTAGGCATAAATATTGAAATATTGAAATGAAAGATGCCCCGCTTACATAGATGAAGCAGCAAGATGGAGGAAGAGGTGGTGAGGGGGGGGCGTGTTGGTTCGGTATCTCCTGTGCATCAGTAAGCAGACTGGGCCTCCTCTCTGCACAGACAGTTATGGATAGGAAACATTATCAGCCATGGTAATTAAAGGCAAAACTTATACATGCTGGGAGGGTGGAGGGGGGCGTCACACACACCCACCATTTATCACACACTCTGGCTCTGGCAGAGAGCAGATGAGGTGGACCGTTCCACCTCTACAAGCATTTACACGCTTGTGCTGGTCGAATGCTTAGGTTTTTGCCCCGTGATGTGATCCTGAGAAACTGAACTCAAGTTAGCATGAAAAACTAGCTGTAAATACAATTAAATGGCAATAGAGAGGAGAGAAAGCTTTTGGCTTTTGAAGAATTGCATAGCCTAGGAACAGGAAGGAAAAAGCACACATGAGATCTATTTAATAACTCAACTGTTTCTCCTAAGTAGCAAGGAGATTAAATTGAGAGGGAATGGAGATTTTTGCTTAAGTACTTCGCAGATTTGTCTCCTAAGAAGAAAAAAAAAAGGTCATCTCACTTGTTTCTCCTCTAGAGTTTATGAAGAGATCTTATAGATCTTATAATGTTGCAAACTCTGAACATATTTACCAAAATAGCAAAACCTAAAATCCAAAGTTATAGATTTTAATCAGGCATGGTTATAATTATCTTACAACCCACCCTAATTGTATATATGCAAAAGCCCATTTATCCACTTATAGGGTTGGTTGGTTGGTTGGTTGGGGAAAATTGACAACAGACACTATCTATCTATCTATCTATCTATCTATCTATCTGTCACATTAATTGGTTGTCTGGGAGGGTAATGCTTTGTAAAAGTTAACATAAAACACAAATGTTTAAAAAAAAATTAACATAACATATCTCTTTAAAAAAATAAAATAAACATATTTAAATCTTTTTAAAATTGACTTTTGCAAATAACCTTTGTTAAATTTATAGAAGTATTTGTTAATATTAATGGACCAGAGCTTAAATAGTTTTATTTTTTAACTAACAACTAAAAAAAAGATTTATAAATACTAACAAATATATTGCTCATTCATTTTTCGTTAATGTTAGTTAATACATTTATATGACAAACAAATTTTAAATGGGTTTTTTTTTGTGAGAAGTTTTTATTTCTATGATGCATTTATTGGAGAGAATAATCCTGTCAGACGCAGCACTGCTGTGAACGCGCGTTCACGTTTAAACACAATTTAAACAATGTATTATTCAATGCATTACTTCTATATAATTATATATTAAGTTGCTCAAGCAAGTGGTAAAATATTTAACCATGTATTTATATTAAAATCTTTTGCATTTCAATTTTAATACAATAAATCTTGCATGTCACAGAGAACTTGATTTTCCACCTCCACGAATGTCATTATGTCGCCTTGTTGAGGTAAATTGTAGTTTTCCTTGCTTTATCACGGTTTTAAAATGAAAAAAGTAATATTTAATTAAATGACTACATTTTCAGGTCAATCTGTGTTCATTTTGACCACGAAACATGCGCTGTCACTTTAATTCAGCGTTTGCAGCACAGCAAAAATCATAGACAGCAAAAATAGACTCGGTGCGGAAACGATTGCTGCACTGCTGTATACGCACCGCAACTGGAACGGATCGATCATCGACGGACTGCATCCGCGACGCGTGCAGTGTGAAAGCTCTGTTAACATGGGTACGGAAAACAATACTCACCGCATACACACTGCAAACGAAATATGTGTGAAACGGGCGTTAGACTTGGAGCAGGAGAGCTACTTCGGCTGCTACTCGCAGTAGAGTGAGTGTTGCCATCTTCAGTTCAGCGACATATTTCCCGCCGCGCGCTCTCTGTCCACTAGTGCTCATCTGTATTTGACGCAAGTGTTTGTTTGTGTGCGAGTGTGCGCGCTTGCGCACTCAACACAGACAGAAAAGACATGCCATCTTGGAAATAAGATAAATAACATAATACTTAAGGGCTATTTAGTTTTTGTAATAAAAAAAAAATAATTAATCTGGCGCTATAAAGAAAATCAAATCAAATTTACTTGACCTTCAAGGGGGGCGGGGGGAGCCGTTAGGAGGGCGGGGCGCCCCCCTTATATAATGGTAGGGGAAACACTGGCTTTACTACATCACCTGCGAAACCTGCACGTTTATACTCTAAGCTGAGACTACTCTATTCCCACATCTCCTGATCCTGCATGCATGAATACTTAACATTCTGTATTACAGAGCTTAGGTATGGTTTAATTCTGAAATATAATTCGTGTTTTACATCATATCTATTGTACTTTGCTTTAAAAACCCAGCCCGAACACATAAGTTGAGCCTGGACCCACAATCTACAGTCATGGGAGCAGAGTAAAGCGTATCTGAGTATGACAGGGAAAAAAGGGCAACCAAGGATCATGATGCCCTGTGTGTATGTGTGTCAGCCTTGAGATGAAGCACCACTCTGGCACACTTCACGTCATGGAGAGCGACATCTCCAGCCTGCCAGGACCAGTCAGCACCAGCACTGTCACAAACACACACACTCACACATGCTCTCTGGGTTTCTCACTCGCTCGCTCACACACACGTCTACAGGCGTCCTGCAGATACCGACACTGTGCTGGAACAGCAGGAATCCAGCACATCACATTACCATCAAAACCTGCACTGCAGAGACAGGTCAGTGTCACATACACTTTGACATACACGCAGGAAGAAAGAAAGGAAGGAAGAAAAAAAGAAAGGAAGAAAGAAAGAAAGAAAGAAAGAAAGAAAGAAAGAAAGAAAGAAAGAAAGAAAGAAAGAAAGAAAGAAAGAAAGAAAAAAAGAAAGAAAAAAAGAAAGAAAGAAACAGGCAGACAGGATGAAAGGAAGGAAGACAGAAGGAACACAGTTAGACAAACAGGAAGAAATAACTAGAAAAGGAAGGAAGGAATACAAGCAGACAGAAAGGAAGGATAGACAGATAGACAGACAGAAAGGAAGGAACACATATATGATAGAAGACAGACAGAGAGAAAAGGGAGGGAGAAAGGAAGGAATATTAGATAGGAAGGAAAACAGAGAGGCAGAAAACGAAGGTAGGGACACAGACATACAGGATAAAAGGAAGGAAGAAAGAAAGATAAAAGGAAGAAAGGAAAGACGAAAGAACACAAAAGCAAAGAGCACAAATCGGGACAAATGAAGGGTAAAACAGAAAAACATCAGATTGAAAGAAAGAAGGAGACAGAAAATGAACACAGACAGACAGAAAGAAAGAGCAAGAAATGAATGGACAAGCAGA
Organism: Abramis brama; assembly: GCF_963993115.1. Taxonomy (NCBI): domain Eukaryota; kingdom Metazoa; phylum Chordata; class Actinopteri; order Cypriniformes; family Leuciscidae; genus Abramis; species Abramis brama. The sequence continues at coordinate 14,512,933 of NC_139974.1, forward strand.
CAGGAAGAAAGAATGAAACACAGACAGACGAGAAGGAAAGAAAACACAGATAGAAGGAAGGAAGGAAGGAAGGAAGGAAGGAAGGAAGGAAGGAAGGAAGGAAGGAAGGAAGGAAGGAAGGAAGGAAGGAAAGAAAATGGGAAGGAAGGCTGGAACAAAGACAGACATACAGACAGACAGACAGACAGAAAAGGAAAGATCACAGACCGATTTGAAGAAAGGAACACAGACAGGAAGGAAGACAGAAAGACAGGCAAGTAAGGAACACAAACAGACAGAAAGAAAGAATACAAAAAGTAGAGAAGGAAGACAGACAGAGAGGAAAGAATGACGCAATGAATTGCCAAATTGCCCATTTTTCTTTCCTATAATAATTTATTTACATATTAAAACAGGAAGTTGGAGTGGAACTTTTTTTTTAGTATGGATCCATTTGAAAGTTCTGAATGTGTTTATCTGCTAAACATAATTTTGTCCACTTGCATATTAATGACCTAAAAGCTTGGTTTGGTCTCTGATAATAATTTACGACAAGACAGGAAAACAGGAAGTGACAAGAACACTTTCCAGGCATTAAGGGCTTACAAGGACAGAAGCTGGCATGCAGAACGACATGAGAGGACGAGTGCTGTTGATTGAAGACATCAATGATACCCTGCACATGATCTCACTACATAAAACTTTTACAAGTGAAGGGGCATTTGGGACCCATCACACACACATATGGAAAGTGAGATGGCCAGTACGGAGCGGTAGAAAGCAAACTGAAGCGAGAGAACGCGAGAGGAAGAGATGGAGAGACTGATAGGCGCTGATCTTCATGATAAGCACTCCTGACAACTTGTGAGCGGTTTGCTGGTAGGACACTAATTGCCAGTGAAAGGTGACCGGGAGAGAGGCAAAGCAGCTCAGCTCAGATAGGCCTCTCGCCTCGGTCCGACATGATACCCTACGACAGCACACATCCTCGTATCAAAAACCGAACACACACACTTGACACCAACCCATCACTCTCCGCAAAAACGGCGCACTGATACTCCCCTGGCACCCAGAGAAAAAAAGGGAGGGAGGGAGGGAGGGAGGGCGAGAGGCAAGGATACAAGGATGAGAGAGATGAATCGTATTGACAGGTAGCCCACGGTGGTGAGGTTGAAGTTGAAACTGCCTGGAAAGAAAAAGGAAGGTGAGACCCATGAACTGAGTGCCATTTAACTGGCCAAGACTGAACCTTTTCCACTCATATACCCAATGACGTGCAGAAGACGAAGGCACACACTGCCTTCATGTGAGTTGTGAAAGAACTATGAGTAATAATGTGAAGAAAGACTCATTGTCTCATTGGAGTGAGGGGACTTCCGGTGATGGTAGGGTGATAGCGGAAGGCCACTGTGCGCCTTCAACCCTTCAAACAGCCAAACAACTTTAGATATAAAAATTATGCATTAAAAAGAAACAACGGATAAGGAAGATGACATAATATAAAACCTCCTGGAAAGTCGATTGCCGTTTTTATTGTATTGACGGCGGATTTAAGGACTGCTAATTTACTAACAAACATTACGCTCACGTGGCCCGCGCTGTTTTGCCTTAGAACGATGTTGCGCTCAGGCCGTACTCTGACAAAATTTGAAGACATTGTCGAGGCTATTCAGACTGCCGTGATTGAACAATCGGCTTCTTTTACTGGAACGTTGCAAGGAGAAATCCGGAATCTACGAACAGAATTGAAGTCCGACATCTCGGAAGGTATTTCCACACTTCGATCGGAACTGTCGGCTCTCTCTATCAGTCTGAACGTACTGAAAGAACAGACCAAAGAAAATGATATAAAGCTTAAGCAGTGTATTTTGGCAACTAGTACACTTCAAAAAGAACAAAAAAGCCTCACAGGATCTATTGAAGAGTGCCACAGCCAAACTGAAAAACTCACACTGAGGCTGGTGGACCAGGAGGACCGGGCACGGCAAAAAAACATTCGAATCAGCGGATTGAAGGAAGGAGCAGAAGGCAGTAATGTACTGCAGTTTCTTTCAACTCATCTCCCGCTATGGATACCTGCTCTCAAGGATAGGCCACTTGATTTAGAATATGGACACAGAATATACAGTGGAAATCACGCTGGCCATCCACGAACTATGATCTTCAAATGTCTGCGATACAGTACGAGGGTGGCGATATTAAAAGAAGCCCGACGGGTGAAACCAATCATGTATGCAGGAAAAGAGCTGCGTTTTTTTGTGGATTACAGCAAACACACGGCACTTAGGAGGAAGGCCTTCGGCGACATACGCAACAGGTTGACAAAAGAGGGCATCGCTAACTTTCTACTTCATCCAGCAACTCTCAAGGTAACCATCGGAAAAGAAGTCATGCTGTTCAAATGTGCAGAGGAGGCAGAAAAATTTGTGAACAGCCTCAATCTGGGCCGCTTATTGGGCTCGGATGATGGGGCAGTTGGGTCAGAGACGATCAGTTCCCTGCCTCAGGACAGCAGTGAATCTGCCAAGTAGGCTGATCCCTTTTCCTTTTTCTCCTTTGTTTTATTAATATTATTTTGGACTGGATAATAAATGACGTTCCAAATGAATTAATTCATAGGTTATGCTACAAACAGACATGGGAAATATAGGAACTATTGTTTTGAAAGTTAACAAAGATAAGTGGGTTTAATTACTATTTTTAAATTTATGTGGATATGTATGACCTTAATGTATGAACAGCCAACCCATACATACATAATATATGAATGTTCTTTCATTAATTTAACAAGCAAGCATAATTGGTGATGTTATTCTTTTTTTTTTAAGTTTTGGTGGCTGCAAGAAGGGGAATAGGTGCTCACAGGAGCACAACTCTGCATCCACTAATCTTGGAAGATAATATAGATAAAGGGATTGGGAGGGGATTGAGTGATCTACTGGGAAGTTGGCCTGGCAAGTATATTGATATTTTACACAGTATTTACGCACAAATAAAGCGGTGGTCTTTGATTACAGTCAAATGTTTTACATTTCCTTTTGACACTAATGACTAATCTTTCTGTAATATCATGGAATGTACAAGGTTTGAATAGGATGACTAGAGCAAAAGTCATCTCCCCTACAATAACTTGGAAAACTATTTGAAATAATATTAACCAAGCATCAAAAAATCCTAATCATCGGTCCATTCACTTAAGATTTGTATACAGAACTTATTTAACGCCCAGAATCAGACATTTGATTAAGTTAGAGTCATCTCTGCTCTGTCAACTGTGTTCACAGGGCAGTATAGGTACTTTTCTTCACATGTTTTGGGAATGCTCTGAAGTTCTTTTGGTCACAAGTTACTAAATCTTTATCTGAAATTCTCAGTAAAGAGATTCCTTGTTGTCCCGTATTATGCTTGTTAAATGATAACTCTCGGGTTCCGATGTCTGTGCATGAAAAAAGAATTTGGCTTTCTGGCCTAACTGCTGCAAATAAAATCCTGGTTATACGGTGGAAATCACCACATACTCTTTCACTACATCATTGGTGGAATTTGCTGTTATACTTTAGAGCTCTCTGTGGCACGGTCTCATGGTGCTAAGGAAAAGACCATAAGATCTTGGTCGGAAGCTCTTCAAGTTACTAAATCTCTTGCCGGGAGGGGGAGGGAGACATGGTAGATCACTCAGTAGGGAGGGTGGGGGGGGGTTTGATAAATGTAGAATTGTGTTAGTTTTGTTTGTATTGTTTGTGTATGTACGTGCGTGGGCGGGTGTGTGTACGTAGTTTTTGGGTTGAGCGAGTGAGGGAATGAGGGGGTGTATAATGTATTTTTTGTACATGTATATGCCCTGTTTATTTTATTTTCTGTTTGTTAGTATGAAACTAAATAAAAAAAATTGTTCACAAAAAAAAATAGAAAGACTCATTGTTAATTAGGGGTGCTTGCTAAGGCACTCTTGCACTGTAAGTCCTATAGTACAAAAGCATTTGACACAGTAAAAAAAAAAAAAGAAAGAAAATTGAGAACAAAGTTGTAATGTTTTGAGATGCACTTTATAGTAAGCCTTTTCAGAGAATAATGTCAAAATTGCAAGAGTAGCTAATATTAATAAGTAACATTTTGAAAATAAAATCAGATTAATGAGATTAATATAGAAATATTTAAGATTTAAGTCAATTTATGAGAATAAATTTAGTTCTGACAGTTACTCTGACAACAAATTCAAAATCAGAATAAGAATAACGTTATAAATATTCTAACACCGTGTCCTAACTACACGCGACGTGATAAAATTCCAGCGACAGGCAGTGTGTCTGTCCACACTAGACGCGACGCGACTGTGAGACACCACAACGTCAATCAAAAATCACAGCCAATCAGAACAGCGTGTGGGCGGAGTCTTGCGGCAAGTGCACAGCACTAGAGAGTAATCTTGACGGCACTCGCAAGAAAATGGATAAGTAGCTACATAATAACACAAATGTTACACCATTTAAAAAATACATAGGCTACTGAGTTACTAAAACAATCTTTGTCAATTAATACAGTTGTTTGTTCACAGTTTGAACGTTCATGTTTCCATTTGTTTAATTTCAAGATCTGAGGTGAATTATATCCATCCATTGTTGCTTTTACAGCTACAAAGCTGGAGCACTAAATGATATTCAAAGTCACATTTCACGCTTTTAACATTAAATAAAACACATAAAGAGTACCTGAGATTATCATTGCCACTCTTTGTGTTTGTTGTTCCAGCGCGACGTCGCAGAAAAATAGAAACCGTTTCTAAATTAGAAACGTCGCGTGTCGCCGTCGCGCCTGGTTAGGACAAAAACTCTGATTAACCCTCTGGGGACCACAAACGCGCTCGCGCGTTTTGCTCGTTTTTTTTTTTTAGCAATGAAAATAAACACTAAATGCTCTGTTAATTTTGATCTTTCATTTTCGTGTAATACATCAATCGATCCTGTTCAGTTTCTATTTTTTTTCTGTATACTCACAATAAAAATAAAGTGTTTTGTTTTTTGACAAATAAAGAAAAATTAACATGATGTGATTTCTGCCTTCTCTCTGTCAGTAAACTCCCATTTGAAACGCGTTCGAAAATGATCTATAACTCCGCGAAAATTCAGTCAAACAGGCAAACAGACCCACGGGCATAAAGCTTGAGATCGCATCTTTTAAATGAAGTCATTTATATAAAAAACAAATATTCTCAGCTTCTGTAATCTGTATAAAAAGAGAGCGACTCCTGTCGAGCTTATTACGACCTAATTCACAGTAATGTGACCACTCCCCGGAGAGCGCGTGCTATTCAAACGCAAATTCTGAGAACTATTTCATAGCTGCGAAACGCCCACATCAGCTGTAAACAAAGCGCGTCACGACTCCTCGCGAGTGAGACATTATAGCCTACCTTATGGAGAAAATATTCCTCAGAACAGTGCTGATGAGGAGCAATATCTCCTGAAATGAGGAGCAGATTCCGCTGAGGAGTGAGGTAGGCTGTTTTCTTTTCTCACGTGTGGAATAACGTTATGGAATAACGTTAGTGTAGGCCTATGTAAACCGCAAAAAGATGAATCGCATTTCTATAATATTACTCGCCTTTCTGTGAGATGAATGAAGGGGACATATTTGTAAAGACTGTTTAGCCTAAATATGAATCGCGCGTCTGTGTGTGAAAGAATAAACTGCTTTGCTATAGCCTACTGAGATGAGTAAAAATCGACTGGAATATGTTGAAATAAAATGTATTTGTATAAGCAACATATTAAACTGCAAAAAAAATACTATTTTTGTCAAAAATAAATTCATGGACTAAGATGTTAGATGTTCCAATGTTGGCTATATTCAAACTAATGAATACATATGATAAAATGTAGGCCTATAATCTTTTTTTTTTTTCTTTTTTTTTACAAAGAAAGAGTACACTTGAAATATTGTTGAAATTGTAATTATTGTTGTAATTGTAACATTTTTAATAAAATAGCAAAACATATTTACAAGAGAGATGTAAGCGAAATCTTAAATGGTCAATATAAGTCTTCTTCTAAATACATCTTTTGTCCTTGCATTGTGGCTCAGTCAGTTTCACACCTGAGTGAATGGCTCATTATACAGAGTGGGTGGGACATTCATAATCTAAGGTGTAAACTACTCCTCCCCCTCGCATATTGGCTTTCCAAGCAAAACCTGTTTTACACCATTTAAATCAATGTATTTTTTTTTTGTGAACGATAAAGCAAGACTATTTTTACATCATTTTGAAGCTAGAACTCAAAGGGACAACATCCATTAGTCAAAAGTCTTGTGGACACATATTTAATATGTGTTTTGTGGTCTTAATTCAGCAACTTTCATTTTAATTTTTTCCAATAACCACGCATAAACATTATTCTCTTAAAAATACAAACATCTACATACACGTTGCTCGCATATTATGGTAGCCCTGTTTGTGCTATATAGAGTGAATTTACACCTTTGCCATTAACATGTTTATAAATAACTGAAAAAAGCACAAATGTCAAGGCATGTCAGAACATCTCAAGGACCCCAAAAACAGCTTGGTCCCCAGAGGGTTAACATGGAAAAGATACCTTTTATCGCGTGTCGCGGCGTCGCGTCGCGTGTAGTTAGGACACTGTGAGAATGAAGTCAAAGCATTCTGAAATAACAGAAATATTACTACAGTACTACAGTAGAGTACTATATAGTCGGAAGGTCTCTTGTTGTTCTCTTATTTGATCAGAAATACAGTCATTTTAATCACAATTTTACATACATGTTTTCTATTTTAATATATTTTCAAATGAAATTTATTTCTGTGTAGGCAAATCTAAATTTTCAATCACATGACCTCTCAGAAACCATTCTAATATGTTGATTTGGTGCTCAAGAAACATTTCTTATTATCATTATGAAGAAAACAGTTCAAAAGAACAAGCATTTATTTTAAATATATTTTTTTGTAACAATGTAAAAGTCTTTACAGTCTTGAACTTTTTATTCTCAAAACAATACAACTGTAATGTGTAAATCTTAAAATGTAAAAAAAAATGTTGCCTTTTTTAACATGTTACTAAAACGTTGTTGTACTATCTTAACTTAAGTATCTTAACCCCCTGAGGTCGGCGGTATCGCCGGCGATACCAGCTCGCTTTTTTTTTATCAGTGTAAAAGAAACTCATAAATACTCTGTTGACTTTGATTTTCCATAGGAGTTTCATACATCAATCGATTCTGTTAAATGTGTATTATTTTTGTGTATACTCACAATAAAAACAAAGTGTTGTGCTTTTTGCCAAATAAAGAAAAATAAACACGAAGCGAGTTCTGCCTTCTCTCTGCCAGTGAAGTCCATTCTGAAACGCGTCCGAAAATGAACAATAACTCAGCGAATGCTCAGTCAAACAGGCATACAGACACACAGGCATGAAGCTTGAATTCTCTTCTTTTAAATGAAGTAATTTATATAAAAAACAAATATTCTCATCTTGTGAAATCTGTATTAAAAGAGAGCGATTCCAGTCGAGCTCATTACAGCTCATTCAAATGTAATGTGACACGCCCACGGAGAGCGCGCGCTATTCAAACGCAAATGATTGAGGCAATCCACGCAAACCTGTGAACGCCCCCATATAAGCTCGAGAAAACACAAGTTTATTCAGATCATTACTTGTTTACACCGTCTCGCAGCGCTGTGAAGAATAATAATAATGGAAAATGTACCTCAGAAGTGCGGGTATATCGAGGAGCGAGCTGAGGAATATTGTAGTAAGTTTTTTTCCTTCTCACGTGAATCGGGTTTCTGTTTGTGATGAATGAACGGCAGAGATGCGCGCTGTTTACCACAGCTCGCAAAAAGACAGTTTAAATTTAAATCGCGTGTGTGAATGAATGATGATGTTTTAGCAAACTGTATTGCTATACTGAGATGAGTAAAAATCGACTGAAATATGTTGAAATAAAATGTAGGCTATTTGTATAAGCAACGTATTAAACTGCAAATTAGCATTTATATGCCCTAATATTTCATAAAAACAACGTTACAGTCAGGCGAAATATGAAAGACAACATTTTGTTGACTAGATTTGGGTACAGTTTTTACTGTAGAATATACTGCCACATCAAATAAGCTTTTGTTTAGCAATTTCTATATATATAAAATACTATTTTTGTCAAAAATAAAGTCATCAACTAAGATAGCTGTTCCAATGTTGGCTATATTCTAACTAATGAATACATAGATAAAATGTAGGCCTATAATAATTTTTTTTTTACAAAGAAAGAGTACACTTGAAATATTGTTGAAATTGTAATTATTGTTGTAATTGTAACCTTTTTAATAAAATAGCAAAACATATTTACAAGATAGATGTAAGCAAAATCTTAAATGGTCAATATAAGTCTTCTTCTAAATATATCTTTTGTCCTTGCATTGTGGCTCAGTCAGTGTCACACCTGAATGAATGGCTAATTATGCAGAGTGGGTGGGACATTGTATTCTCAGGTGTAAACCACTCCTCGTTCACTCCCCCCTCGCATATTGGCTTTCCAAGCAAAACCTGTTTTACATCAATTTAAATCAATGTATTGTTTTATGTGAACGATAAAGCAAGACTATTTTCACATAATTTTGAAGCCAGAACTCGAAGCGACAACATCCATTAGTCAAAAGTCTTATTGACACATATTTATTATGAGTTTTGTGGTCTTATTTCAGCCACTTTCATTTTTATTTTTTTCAATAACCACGCATAAACATTATTCTCTTAAAAATTCAAAAATATACATGCATGCTGATCACATATTTTGGTAGCCCTGTTTGTGCTATATAGAGTGAATTTACACCTTTGCCATTAACATGTTTATAAATAACTGAAAAAAGCACAAATGTCAGGGCATGTCAGAACACCTCCAGGGCCCAGAAAACCGCTCAGACTCCAGAGGGTTAAGCAAACAGTACGCAACTTAAGCAAGTCAAGTCACATTCATTTATTTAACGCCTTTTACAAAACTGACTGTTTCAAAGCAGCTTTACAGTGATCATAGGAAAATAATTCCACAAAGATTGTTTTGGCTATACAGCAGCTCTAGAATAAAGCCTGAGAAAGTGAAATAGGTTTGCACATTAGGGCTGCTCGATTATGGCAAAAACCATAATCACGATTATTTTGGTCAATATTGAAATCACAATTATTTAACACGGTTATTGGTGGGTGATATGATCAAAGTCTTATTTCATGATATGAGTCATTTTAAATGCCAGAGAAATTTCACAATTATTAATACTTCAGCAAAAACTAATACTAGGTTAATGTAAGGGGGAAAAAAAATTCATCAAAACAGTTACAAAAGACAATTAAACAGTCAGCAATAAAATAAGAACAAAGAAACTAATTACAAACAAAACCGACAAAAAAATACAAAAATAAATAAATAAATAAAATAAACAAACAGTGCTTTAGGTTTTTCAGGAAGATAGTGGTATTCAGATAAGTAGCCTACAGCAGAAATTGAATAATGTAATCAAATGTAAAATAACACTGCTGTATACATTAAATATAGACTAATCCTTATTAAAAACAATTCAAGAGCAGTGAGGGCTTTTATCTTTGTGTTTTAATGTTGGCTGCTGTCACTTTAAGAGCTGCACAGATTAAATTTACTGTTATGCGCGCATTTCAAACACGCTTTTTTGAATGTTCACATTCACTTAAGACATAACCGACGATACCGTTGTCATCTCCATGCAAACTTCAAAAACGTGAATCTGTGAAAACAGTGACTTTTTTTTCATTCTGTCACCTGATGGAGTTTTGGTTCCTTGCCACTGTTGCCTTTGTCGACTTTGGCTTTTGGCTTGCTTAGTTGGGAACACTTAATATTCAACAATATTATTGATCTGCCTGCACTGACACCATTATGAGAACTGAACTGAGCTGGACAATGACATCACTCTTTTCTCCAGAGCGGCTATATATATGTATATATAAATGAACTAAATTAATAACTTTTTTACAACAAAAATTAACGATCACTGAACTGGACTATGACGTTATTTTCTTCTAGATCTGCTGTACAGCAGAAACAAAGCTGCTTTGAAACAATCTGTATTGTAAAAAGCGCTATATAAATAAAGGTGACTTGACTTGACATGCGTATTACAAGTTTATTCTATAGGCATGCGTGTTTAAATGTGTATGTGCACAGGTGCATATTCTTTCTTTACAAAATTCTAATTACTTGTCTGGCATGCATAATACAGCATTTTTAGTCGTTTCCGCGTATCTGCGTGATCGGGAATCATTTTGATAACGTTTTTATTTGAACAGAAGAAAAAAGCAAACACAAGCACCTACAAATGCCCTTAGAAACACCTTAGAAACTGCATGGAAACACTTTGGCAACCACCCATAATTCTTATTCTCTTCTGAAGATGTACATATCCGCTTGTGTTACACTTACAGCGGGCATATTAATTTTGTGAAATTCATTAGGAATATTTGCAGTCTGAACGTGAATGAAACATTACGTCTGGCTGCGTTTTCCGATTCATCTCCCTGGGCTTGTGAAACAATGCTGTTGAACTGTACCACATATACTGAGCGACAGAGTGAGAGAACTGGCTGTAAAAATATTCCTGGCACCATACATCACCAGCGCAAATTCCATAAGGACAATTTGCAGCTTATGTGGAAAAATAGGTTAGTTATGGAGGTAAGAGAGGTGAAGGCAGCAGAAGAGAGAGAGAGAGAAAGAGGGATGGAAGAGGTGAATTTATAACGACCGAAGCGTTTGGCAATAACTCCTGCCGAGAGGCAGCTGTCTGGATGGCGACAGGACTGCTAGTGGACAGTGGCCACAGGAGGATAGCGACGCGTGAAAACCAAAGTAATGGTTAGCCCGTGCTAGCGTGTGTCATAGGTAATCAATGCGGGAGGGAAGTACAGGGTTACAGGGAAAATAAAATGGCCTGGTAGAGTTGCATCAGAGCTGACAGCTCTCCAATAAGAAGATGCTTGCTCCTCCCCTCCAACCCATAATCACGGTCCTATCCCATCCAGACCTCCTGGGGCACAGAAAGTGTTAGGCCTTCACTTTCTGACCTTTTGACCTTCATTCATCATCTTTCCTTTTATTCCTTCCTTTTTCCTAACTTGTTTTCATTTTCTAGTCTAAATGGACTATTTACATATATGGTTCTCTGAAGCAGAAGTCGTCATAGTTGGGTAAACTTCTACGGTGATGAACGGAAAATACAACAAATATATAACTTTTGCGTTCACACTTGCGCCAACAGCAAAAGTTTCTATACTTTTCTATAAGTTTCTGATTTTCTATACAAAACATATTGAGTCGAGAGTTTGATTATGTTGGTCAGAATATAGAGAAAGATATCAAATTTGCCATCACTCTCTCAGCTGTTGTAATAGAAAGACTAGTTTTTTAGACTATTCTGTTATATAATGCCAAAGTAATTTAACACTGCAAAAGAAAGAAAAAATCTGTGAAATGTAAGGTAAAAAATAGGGTAGCAACGTTGTAGGTTTAACGGGTTGTACTTAAATATACAGTTAAAAAAAATTGGTAGCACTTTATTTTACAGTCCTGATCCCCCTGTACATACTATGTACTTATTAAAGTAATTTCAATAACTGGGTAATAACTAGGTACAATCCCTGAACCTAACTTTAACCCATGTACGTTATATTAACCAGTACTTTCTTAGGTAAGTACACTGAAAGTAAAAGTGCACGTACTGTAAAATAAAGTGCAACCAAAAACTCTTAATTACTCTAACGGATATAATGTAATATATACCTTACTGAAGTAGTAATAGCTCTTTTGTACCAAAAAGTCCAGGTGGTAATGAGAAAGCCACATGTAGAATTATAAACAGCTTTTCCACAAGCTGAGGTAAATTTAAAAGAAAAACCATCAAATGTGTAGTCACACAGGGAATTCTGGGAATGTCAATTGACATTTTTTCATTGTAAATTATAAGATGACTTGGTGCAAGGGTGGGACAACCTGTCACTCACACGAGGTCAACCAATAGCAAGCCACAACAATCCAATCAATTACCAATGGACAAAATCAAGTCCCGCCATACATTTTTTTCTCATTCAAAAAGCCTTTTCACTCTGAAATACATCACAATAACTTCTGTTTCATGCTTACTTTATTCAATCTAACAGGTTTTTAAAATTATGATAATTTTTTACAGTGAAATGTACATTAAAAAACAAAATTCTGTAAAAAAGGTCAATTAACATGCTATTCTAATCTGTCCTGACAAGACATCATACTTCCCTATACTCCTAATGCACTGCAGGCCCTCAGGGCCATCCTTTGTGGCCTAATCCACCTGGCGCATATGCAACAAAGAATCTTACAGAAGTCTCTAGCTCTCTTCCCTCTCTCTCTATTGATTTGGCTGGTGTGTAGAAGCTGGATCTCTTTACAGTGTGGTGCCAGACTGTTGGAGCCAGAGCTCTGGACGTCTGCTCTCACTAGGACTGATGACGACACCCTGAGGATCCTCTCCACATGGACCTGAAATAATAAAACCCCGCTCGCGCCCTCCATCACACTCTCAGCTGTCGATACATGTGCTGCACACGCTGAAATATGCGAGGACATCATGCCCGCACATGAGGAGACTGTGATGGTATTTATGTCATGTGGCTGGAATACAAAAAGCCTGTTTGTGAATGTCAGTTGCAAAATTGCTTTTTTGATGCTTCAATTTATAAATGAAAACACGTAAGAAGGCCTGAGATCAGTCAGAGGTTGCTCTAACCGATCATGTTATTCATCCCAGAGGGCTAAAATAAATCTGACTGAACAGATGAGACAGCTAATGACTGCAAAAGGGTTTGCCTTTTTTCTTTCTTTTTTAATGTAAGAGTTTGCCATACTAATAAGATAATCAGTGTTGGGGAGTTAATAAAATACACTACTACCCACTGCGCAATGTGACGTCGGAGTGACGTCATTTTGATGTAATTTTTGGACGTCCAAATTCGGTCCACTGAAGGGGTTGTTTTGTGACGCCAGGCGACGTCTTTTTTCGACGTCTTCCGCACGTCTAATGTTGACGTCCATCCACAAAAGTTCGTTTCTGGGAAGAAGGAAGGAGACGGGATCGGCTTGCTGTGGATCGTGTGTTTTATTAGATAAGTCAATTAGATTATAACAATAATCGTGCTCAAACAAAACAGCAGCTTCTTTAGGCTTCTCCTCATGAGACCACACACACACACACACTTCTTGTTCTTGCTTTCCCTGGGAAACGAACTCGTGATCTTAGCGTTACAAGTGCCAACGCTCTACTGTTTGAGTTACAGCATCACACCTTTGTACGCGTCTCCAGTTATCACCTGATGCTGAGACGATCAAATGTTTTTGGAAAATGATCTTAAATAATTATAAATAATCTGTATTCATATGTATTAATCATGTTGATAATAACAATGTTGATATTTGTAAATAAAAAAATATTACATAGTAATCATTAGGGCTGTAACGATACGCGTATTCGTATTGAACCGTTCGGTACGAGGCTTTCGGTTTTCGGTACGCATTTTCAAACCGAACGGTCCGTTGGACCATTTTTCCTGCCGACCAAAATTTCGTTATTTCAAATGTAGGTGCGTTGCGCGTGGCAAGTGTGCTCATAATGTAAGAGACGCCGGCGCGACCACAACATTGCCCAACATCAAATGGCAAACGTAATGCAAGCGGAATGAAACTGCTCGTTATTGTGTGGTTGAAGGACCGTTTATCAGTTTGGACCAGTGCAGCGCAAGCCGATCGTGATCATGCTACACTGTTACTACACAGCGCTAATAAGAGATCCAGTAATGAAAGCATTTGAATTCGCCACAGAAGTAATAACATCGCTGCGAGATCTAGTGAGAAACATTCACATTTCTCCGTTATTAACGGATCAAACAGCGCTGACGTGGAAACCAGGAAGAAACATTGTGCCATGAATGAACTATCCAGTGTCCACAGATCTGCAACATTCACCATGGATTTACTGTAGTAACACTAACTGCAACCATGGAAGTTTGGCAGGAATAGTAGGCTATAATGCTTTCAAGTAACATTACGTCGGTTTTATTTTGACATTATGAGTACAATTGCTGCCCTCAAATGTTAATCTGAACTAAAATAAACCTTTGTTTATAACTACTACAATATTACATTTCATTTTTTCCAAGGAGCTTTTTTGTTTTATATGCTCCTAAGAAGAGTCAATTATAGCTCTAGAATTGCTCAAAGTAAAAAAATATCATACTTTATGATGTTAGTTTTAATTAAAAAAAAGAATTAAAAAAAATTAAATCAAGGAAATTTCTCTGGCATTTCTTTCTTTTTGCTGTATCAAAAACGAACCGAACTGTGACACAAATGTATCGTATCGAACCGAACCGTGAATTTTGTGAACCGTTACACCCCTAGTAATCATGTAAATTTCCTGCACCTGTCATAAACGTCCAAATGACGTCCAAAAAATTACCCAGTTCAAAGGTCCAATGTTGAACGTCAATATGACGTCCAAGTTGGGTCATGGTTGGACGTCCAAATAGTGGACCTAGTTTGGACGTCGAATAGATGTCCAGAATTGGTCATGGACCGACGGACCCAATATAGACATGATCTGCACGTCTATCCGACTTCCAGTGTTTAGTGGGTAATAACTATATTTTTTATAGTAGCTCAGAAGCAATTCAATTTTATTTTAACAAGTTTTGTTCAGACAGTTCATTTCAGTGAATTGCCACAAAAAAGATCCATTTGAAGATCATTTCTCTGTTGTGTCTAATATGTGTATATACAATTTATACAATTTATACACACACTCACAGGCCACTTTATTAGGTACACCTTGCTAGTACCGGGTTTGACCCTCTTTTGCCTTCATAACTGCCTTAATTATTCGTGGCATACAGTAGATTCAACAAGGTGCTAGAATCATTCCTCCGAGATTTTGGTCCATATTGACATGATAGCATCACGCAGTTGCTGCAGATTTGTCAGCTGCACATTCATGATGCGAATCTCCCGTTCCATCACATCCCAAAGGTGCTCTATTAGATTGAGATCTGGTGACTGTGGAGGCTGGTTGAGTACAGTGAACTCATTGTCATGTTCAAGAAACCAGTTTGAGATGATTTGAGCTCTGTGACATGGTGTGTTATCCTGCTGGAAATAGCCATCAGAAGATGGGCACACAGTGGTCATAAAGGGATGGACATGGTCAGCTATAATACTCAGGTAAACGTTGGCGTTTAAACAATGCTCAGTTGGTACTAAGGGGCTCAAAGTGTGTCAAGAAAACATCCCCCCTGAACCATTGATACAAGGCAGGATGGATACAAGCTTTCATGTTGTTTACGCCAAAATCTTACCCGACCATCTGAATGTTGCAGCAGAAATCGAGACTCATCAGATCAGGCAATGTTTTTCGAATCTTCTTTTGTCCAATTTTGGTGACCCCATGCCCTCAGTTTCCTGTTCTTAGCTGAAAGGAGTGGCTTCTAGTGTGGTCTTCTGCTGCTGTAGTCCATCTGCTTCAAGGTTCGACGTGTTGTGCATTCAGAGATGCTCTTATGCAGACCACAGTTGTAACAAGTGGTTATTTGAGTTACAGTTACCTTTCTATCAGCTAGAACCAGTCTTTGTGCTTACTGTTTAATAATTATTTGAAACTTAGTAAACTGGCAGCTCCAGTAGTAAGATGAAAAGATTTATCTTGAACTCTGTCTTGGAAACTATGTATAAACCTTAATTAAACAATGTAATAATCAATTAAAAATACATTTATACCTGTATGATATTACGCTGTAGCCACATTGGACCAACAGTTTGGAAAATGGATGGTTGGATGATTCAGCTGCGGGTGCCATCTTCTGGTCAGACGAGGGAATTAATTTTGCGCGCAATTCTCACAGTGCATTATGGGATTTCTCACCACAAACACAAGTGTACAACCTATGTACATCGGTTGAACACTTGTTATTGCGGTGCATTGTGGGATTGAATGAGCGCACTAGATAACGTACAATATGGTTTCAGACACCACTACAAATGGCTGTCCCCTCAAATAGTGGTATAGGGGGCGATATCAGACACAGCCCATGTCTACGTGCCTAAATGCATTGAGTTACTGCCATGTGATTTGCTGATCAGATATTTCCGTTAACGAGTTGAACAGGTGTACCTAATAAAGTGGCCAGTGAGTGTAAATAAAAGTTCTTTATTGGTATCTATGGTTCCATGAATATCAACATCCATGGAATCTTTCCATTGCACAACAGGTTCTTTATAGTGGAAAAAAACTTCTTTTTTTAAATGGTTCTTTTAAAAACTGTACACTGAAAGGTTCTTTGGGGAACCAAAAATGGTTCTACTATGGCATCACTGCGAAAACCGCCTATTGGAACCTTTATTTTTAAGAGTGCAAGCAACAACTTTGAAAGAAAGAAAGAAATCCTCACTTTACAGCATTTTCACACAAGTGCCTAAAACTTTTCACAGTACAGTAGGTAGGTTTCTTCAAGCGTCTTGGAGACGTTGCCACAGTTCTTCTGCATTTAGTCTGTCTCAGTTTTTTCAGTTTCTTTATGTAATCCCAGACGGACTCTCTCACTACGATGAGCATACCGGCTGTTGTCAGACTCCTTGTGCATGCAAAAATCTCACTGGATTATTATAATTAATGGCAAAAGGAATGTTTGTAAATGTAAACTGATATATCCTACTGACACGCTACAGTAAAGGATACAAATAACTGCCGTTTTGGGTGAAAATACTAGTGCCTCAGACTATTGCACAGTACTGTTAAAATGCTTGAAGTATTACTCTATAAAATACCTTACATGATGTTTAGCTTCTAACTTGGCAAGCTACAATTTCAAAGTAGTTTTCCTAACACTGGAGATGTTTTCTACTGCAAATTTTATCATGTCTAATTTTCATTCATGTGTGAAATGATGGATGAAAAGCCCAGCCATGTTCATATTTAGAGAAAAACTGAACTGCTATTTTCACATTTTTTTCTGCTCGACCTTGTGAATAAAGCGCCGCAGCTGATTAGTGGTAAACCGAAGCGCTTCCTTTCAGAAGTCCTCTCATGACCATATGTGTGCAGTCCCTTCAGCAAACAAACAAAGAAACAAATGAAAGATCTGCACAGGGAACATTGCCATTTCTCTCCTCTTACGATGATGTAAAGGATCCTAAGGGATACTAGACCGCTGTCCGTTAACTACCTCTAGGCAATTCATTTCTAAGAGGAGCTAAATGGATTGTTTTTGAGCAAATAAATAAAACAGCTCCAAAAACCTCACATTAAAATCAATTTCAAGGTGCTTTATAAATTAATGCGCATTTCCTCACTGACTTACAAAACTAAGAAAAAGAAAGAAAGAATATTTGATTCTTCAGTTTATGCAGAAAAACAGTTCAGAAGTGTCAAGTGTCAGAGTAATTAAAAAGAGAACTCTGGACCTCTCCTCGGGTGAGAATCGCTGAAGACATTAAGTTAACAAAAGCACGGGGCAAATAAGAGCCAAGGGAGAAGTGACAGTTATCTGCTAAATTCATAAATGTGGCTTTTTGTATAACGGTAATCATCATCCCTCATGCTGTCATTTTCCATTTTAATTGCTCGCCTCAGTGCTTTGGCTCAGGGAAGCCATTGGAACCCCACAGAGTGCAGTACAGAGCTAGAGAAAAGGAGAGAGAAAAAGAAAGAAAACATACAGGGCCCTGCAATCTGACTGCTCCAGTTTAGGTTACTGCCATGTGAGCGTCTGACAGGTTAATTTTTTGCAATTAGACTCTTCTGAGAGCAAGCGAAACAGGTGAGGTCTTCATCTATGCTTTTTTTCCGAGCATAAAAACCAACGGCAAATTACACTAATGACAAATATTCTGAACGCAGGCTATAAAGTTTGCCCAACAGGCGAGCGGCAATATCCGACATATAAGCTTGCATCTTGGACCGCTTTTCTAAACTCATAGCTTTCCTGCCACAGAACATGGACTCCTGATTATAGAGAAAAATGGGTGGGAGGAAGAAGAGCGTAGCGAAATGTAAAAGCATAACAGGATAAAAATCAAGTCACGAGGCTAAGCTAACATCGTGAGCAGCCCTTCTCATAGTCGCCATGTCGTATATTTTATAAGACATCAAAAAGAAGCCAGCGAGACTTCTTTAGATTTCATCCTAATCTCATGCTGTTATCTCTTTCCTCTTCGTCCAAAACCAGCTCATATTTCACCCACGGTATCTTGTTATTTCTATAATCTTGTTCCTGCCCATGATAGATTTCTTAGAGCAAAGCATTTATCATGAGGTTTCAGAAATGAACTTAAGTTTTGCTGTGTCTTAAGTGCGAGTTTGTGGGCTGAATTTAAGGGACAGTAATGTCATTGAAAAGTATTGGTGAGTTTTAGAGGTTTCTGCACTGTTGTGTTTGGAGGAGATGGGCTGTTAAAAAAGGGGGAGAGAGTGGAGCTTCAAACTAGGATAAGAAAAACAACATTTCAACCGCTTGGTTCTTCGTGCCCAGTCCATCAATATTACACGATGTTTGAGGAGGCTATTTCCATTAAAGTTGCCCCTATTGTGGTTTTTTGAATATTCCCTTTCATGCAGTGTTTAATATAGCTGTTTGTGAAAGTCGAAAGTGCACAATAAATAAAGTTATTGTCTCAAAACCGCCTAAACGGACCATCTGTAATTCTAATCCCACTGCATTACGGTCACACGTCACTAGATAACACATTTGCATAATGGCCGTCCATGTTCTACGTTGTGTGCTCGCGAACCATTTGACCCGCCCCTCAATTCGCAAAACGCTTGCTCTTGAAAGATGGGTCAGTACTCAGTTTATTTGGACCAGCTTGCTCCTCAGAATCACAACCTCTAAGTATGATTAATTATTGATGTATACATTTTCCACTGGGTGTTCAAAATACGTAGTTTTGTGTTTTATATTGTGTAGGTCTCGGGCTAACCAGCTAGCTCACGTTATTATTAATCAGCTGTGGGCCCACTGTTACCTAAAACTGTCTATTAATGCAGATTGTCTGTCGTGCTTACTGCTTTGAGTAATGATGAAGGATTGAGCAAGATTTGTTTTACGTTACATTAATAACGTTAATGTACATAGCATACACGTATGCGCCATTATTGATACAGATCCCGCATGTGCACCACAATAAATTAGAAATATACACAACAATATACACTTGTTAATGCTGATGGTGAGGAATTACAGTTGCAACATCTCATAATGTATGTCAAGCTGAGTAGCGTATCACTGAGAAACATCCTGCTCAAGTCGTCCTTGCGATTGAGGTTTGGATCGAATAACTGTTCTTCCAGTGTTTCATCATCGGACTCGCGCTCGGATTGATATGGTAAAATCTACGCCATCGTTACTGTCTTTACAGTGTGTACAATCGCTGAGCTTTAGGAAACCTCCGGAGCTGAAGTTCACTTATGGTGATGGGCATTTCGTTTCCGACACGCTCCGTAAATGGTAGACCTATCAGAACAGACTGGGCCGTCTGGCCAATCGGAGAAGAGTAGGCTCGTGGAAAGGAGAGATTTAGAGGGACTGAATCATCTGACGAGTCATTCGAGGATCACTGAAAAATTTGGTGATGTGCAAATTAAAGAAAATTAAAGTGTTTGATGCATGTAATTAAACCTTTGATGTATGTAAACCTGTTGTAAGAGACCTCCAAAACAAAATTAGGAACCTTTAAAATAGCATAATAGGGGCACTTTAAAAACCTTTTCCATATTAAATGTCCATGGACTTTTTTTATCAACATCATGATGAATTTTAAAAAAGCATAGTGATTAAAACAGTGAAAATTCTCTGTGAAAAGTGAAAATAATTGGCTTTGGTAACTGAAAACTTTTATAACATAACAGTTATAAAAGAATTAGCAAATCGCTGTTTCAAACAGTTCAGTGTGAAGAAAAAATCATAAATATTCATTAGCTAAAGTAACATTTGCTCATTCGGTTAGATGAAAAGCTGCTAAACGGGGGCTAACCACATTAGGATTATTTTGTACAGCATTTATTAATCTAGGTTAATTTATAAATATGCTATTGTTTATTGTTATTGTTATTATTAATTCATGTTAATAATATATATATAAAAACATTTATAAACACAACACACACACACATATATGTGTGTGTGTGTATGTGTGTGTGTGTGTTTACTTTTAACAAGGACACATTAAACTGATCAAATGTGAAAGTAGACATTTTTAATCTTACAAAAGATTATTTCAAATAAATTAAGTTCTTGTGAACTTTTAATTTATAAAAGAATTGCAGTTTCCACAAAAAAAATATTAAGCAGCACAATTGTTTTCAACATTGATAATAATAATAATAATCTTGAGCTCCAAATAAGCATACAAGGCATGTAAGAATGATTTCTGAAAGATCATGTGACACTGAAGACTGGAGACGGCTGATGCTGAAAATTCAGCTTTGCATCACAGGAATATTATATTTTTATTTAGATTGTATAAATTTCACAATTTTACTGTTTTTATGGTATTTTTGATCAAACAAGTACAATTAATCATTGACAAATAATCAAAAAGGTGACGTAGCCATTTATTTCCATAGTAGGAAAAAAATAGTAGGTGTAGTAGGCTAGTAGGGTAGTAGGCTACCTTCACCTGTCTGGTTACCAACATTCTTTAAAATATTTTCTTTTGTGTTTAACAGGAGAAAGAAAATCGTACAGGTTTGGAACAACTTGAGGGTTAGTAATGACAAAATTTTCGTTTCTATGTAAAATATCCATTTAAATGTAAGCATACATAGAACCCTATTGTAAAGTGTTTCCAACAAAGCCTAAAATATAATTATTATTGGCCAAAAAAAAATGCAATCTGTGTCTAAGTGTAGCATGTCACAACGCAGGACATCAACTTCCCAAAAGTATTTCAAAACTAAACTAATCTATCCAGCTTTATAACAGCAATCCCTGAATCTATACTTCATAAGTCAATGTGGGGCCAGTGTCTCTCTCTCTCTCTCTCTCTGCTGGAGTGTTTTTATCAGAGGGTCTGTTTTAAATGTTGCTGACAGCTTCTGCCTCCTTCTCAGTGTAATTATAGGCAGAGGAAGGCTGGGGCTGAGGCAGGGCTGGATGTAGCCAGGCCTGTGTAATGGGGATAATTAACTTACCCTCATCACCCCACTTCAAAGGCCTGCTACAGAAAGAGAGAGAGAGAGAGAGAGAGAGAGAGAGAGAGAGAGAGAGAGAGAGAGAGAGAGAGAGAGAGAGAGAGTTAGAGGTGGATTGTATCAGATGCTGCGATAGGGCTGGGGGTCTCCTGGCCCCCTGAAGCCCCCTGGTGTCTAGGAAAAAACGATATATTAGACAAATGAAGGTGCCGCCCATGAGCATACACAAAGTTGACACGGCAGTCAGCATATCCAAAGACACACAATAGCATGAAGGAACAAGTCCCTTCCCTTTTCTTCCTCCTAAGAGGCAGGTAATTGCTGTTGTTAACACCGTCTTTGCTTTTCCTACAGCTGTGTTTCTAGAGAGAAAAGACCTCTGACAGTGCCGACTTTAAATGCAAATACTTTCCTCGCACTTTCACCCTTACTTCGTACATTTTTACATTGCTCAATCTATTACGAGCACAGATTAACATAAGGCTTTAGGTACCTCATGATTGATTCAATCTGATTTCGATTTAAGGAGTCAAGATTCGATTCCACAACGATTCTCGTTGCATCTCAGTTTCTCAGCACAAATCATTGGTGAGTTCAGGTTGCTCGTAACATTGTGCATAAAAGCCAGAATTTAAAATGCCTTCGGTGACCCGCCAAATTAAATATAATAAGCAGGTATGATAATATCAGAGGCAGCATTGCAGCTTTTGTTCTGTGTAAATGAAAAATCGCATTTGAGTGACCTGATGTCTTTGTGAATCCACTACCATTCAAAAGTTTTGGGTCAGTAATTTTATTTTTATTTTTTTAAAGAAATTAATACTTTTATTCAGCAAAGACACGTTAAATTGACAGTAAAGACTTTCACTTTTTAATAATCATTTCTATCTAAAATAAATGATGTTCTGTTGAACTAAGAATCTGAGAATCCTGAGTAAAATGTATCATGGTTTCCACTAAACAGCACAACTGTTTTCAACATTGATAGTAAGGAAGGAATGACTAAAAGTTTAGCTTTGCCATCACAGCAATAAATTACACTTTTAAATATATTACAATATAAAAACAGGTATTTAAAACTGAAAACTGGATACATTACAGGAATATTTATTTTACTGTTTTATTGTATTTTTATAATATAGATGTTTTCTTCTGAATGAAAGTATTTATGTCCATCAAATATGCATATCACATTGCATGGTATCTATTTTGCATTCATCGCATGCTTTTTTTTCCTCCGTGTGCTTTTTAATGCAATCATGTGCAAATCAAATTTTTGATTATGAATATTTGTCGATCTATTCAGATTCATTAGAGAAAGAATCGTAATGCATCGGAGAAACAATTCCCCCACCCCTAGTAAACATGCACCTGGTTTCTTCTAATATTAAATCAGCTGACACCAACAAAATGTTTTTTGTTGGAATATTCTATCATACAGTTCATGCACAGACCCGTAAATAAAAGCACCTATTTTCTGACACTAACTTAACACCTCTCTCTGAACATGCATGTTTGTGTGTGTAGTTACAAAACCCTGGGGGAATCAGAGGTGAAATGTAGACGCTTTGGGCATGAGTGCAATTCTGTACTCTTTGCCACATCTACTGCTCAGTGTAAGGAGAGAAGCAAATGTTCAGTGGAAAAAGAAATAAGAAACAAGGGGGAAAGCCCTCCACCAGGCTGGACTGAAAAATCAAAGGAGGCATCAGACACAAAACCGGAGCCTTGTGAAGGCCTTAATTGCCAGAGGAATAACACTGGCTGAAATGTTATTACAAGCCTGGTGTTGATTTAAGACCCCGGTTATTATGGGCCAGCCTGGGTGGAGGTCTGTGTCTCTGACCCCCCCGGTGCTTTCATATAATGTCACCATGCATTTAAACTGAAAGAACCATGAGACCTTGGTCCTTCCTTATTCTTCTGCACTAAATGAGAGGGGACCATCAATTTGCCACCCCTGTCATGAGACTAACCACCGTGCCACCATCGCCATGCCAACAGATGCTGATTATGACATCACACAAATAGCAGTGACACCAATGGGACTAGTGTCCCAATACGTAAAACAAGCCAGATAGAGGCTACTTTGTCCAAACACATCTATTTTTTCACGAGTTCATCGTGTCATTTGGCCGTAAAACACTTTTAAAGGTGCAGAGCCTTTTTCAGAGTTAAGAACATGACCAGCTGAATACTACTTACTTTATTTTATTAACCCTGCTTAAGAAATTAAGAATGGCTGGCAGCAAATAACACAATCAACAGCAATGATAAAAGAAAACAACATGCATGATATTAATAAATGAACGTCGTTTCAAATAGTTATAGACAGATGCATAAGAACGAGAAGCACCTTATCAGTCTGGCTCATGAATATTAAGAACCTCATGTAAAATTCGTACAGCAATAGCCATTTTAGGATTACGGTTATTTTGTCGGGAGTTCTTCATGTCAATATTGGCTTTCGCACTAGAGGAACCTTTTCATAGTTCCTATAACTATAGTCCAAGTACCCGGATGTCGGTGCGTTCGCACCGGAGGAACTAGGAACGATTTTAGTTCTAGGAACTCTTTTGGAGGAACTAATTTAGCTCCTACTTCAGAGTAGGGTCTAAACCAGCACAATAGGAACTATCCGTGACGTTAGTGTACGCGGATTGGCTGAACGCACGCAAAGCACCAGCACCCGCCACTTTTAAAAAAGCTATGTAAACACAGATTATTAAAAGTCACAACAACGAGCGCGGCTTACTTCACTTCAGAGTTCCTACTGGCGGTGCGAATGCAACAGGAAAACGTTCCTATGGGAACCATTAGTTCTCAGGGAACCACCCTGGTGGTTAGTTCCTAGAACTAAGTTCCTAGAACTATCCGGTGCGAAAGCCCCTAATGCAGTTTGTTTGGTCATAAAAACATTCTTAAAGGTGCAGTGCATCATTTTTCAATTGTAAAACAAACAATAAGTAAGTGTATTCCCAAGAAAAGTGCACAAACTGACATAATATTGATTTATCCAATGGACCCTTTTCACATTTCCAATGTTCTCAGAAGCGGAAGTTGTCATAGTTGGGTAAACTTCTATAGTGGTAAATGGAAACTAGCACAAAAATAATTTTTTCATTCCAATTTGATCCAATATCAAAAGATTAAATTTACACAGTGTTTCTAAGGAGGATAAAAATATTGATAGCTTTATTACAGTGGCCAGAACAGAAAAAAGATTTCACATCTCCAAAATCTAGATCAAATCTAAATAAAAAATCTAGAAAAAAAACTTGACTTATGATGTTAATAACTGTGGAAACGTGTCATTACAGTCTGTGAATTAGTGTGAGTTGGGGGCGGGATTATCTGTCTTTCTGACCAATAGCAGACAGGGAAACTTGTTTAAAAACAATCATTCATTTTGAAAACTCGTTTGATGCCACTAGTGGCACAAAATAACATATTTTACTTTTAAATATCTAAATATGTCTACAATTTTTGTATCCTTCTCTTAAGCCCCTTATATTTCCACTCAACTTAATCCCCGAAGAAGAAGTACACAGAGCGGGAAAAGGGGTAGTTTGGCTTACAGAGCGGAAATGGTTGAACAGAGAAGAGGGGTAGACGGAGAAAATAAGGATCAGAGGAAGGGGTAAAAGAGAATAGAGGGAGGGGTATTGCGGTACAGGAGCGGTGTGACGGTAGTGACACTCTGCAAATCGTGTTAGACAGGGCAGGGCTCGGCTGAGCTGCAGCAGTGTGACGTGGGCTGATGCACCATGCCTGCCTGCGTTACTCTCGCCAGTGTGCCTGCATCTGTGCACTCTTTACCACAATGCATCCAGCAGCCAATCACTTCTTCCACTCTAATTAACAGCCATGTAAATCCACACCCCGGCCGTCCGAGTGCACACCGACAGCCCGCGCAGGAGGGGTGCGGGAGAGGTCGAGGCATGGGGGCAGGGTGCCGTCCCAACCAAAACGCCATCTAATCCGAACCTGTGTTTGTATCGGGGCGAGACCTCGACCCTACGGCCCCCCGCCTCTTCCCGTTCTCCTCCCTCCAAAGAGTCTCTCACATTCAGTGTGCCACCAGCTCCAGCCTTCAGCTCCCATCATGCTCATTGCTCCGGAGAAGGTCAGTGGGGTGGCGTCTGATTGGCCGAGATTCAGATATCCATGGCATATGGGAAGCGTGACACACCTGAAGTGACAGGGCACGTCCTCTCGGCAGACACTGGGGCAGGAGGGATAAACAGATGAATGCATAAAAAGAGAGAAGAACAGAACACACCCATCAGCCCGATTGCACGTCAACCACTGTTGGGCGGAAACACAGCTGGCCAAGTCATGGTAAGTTGAAGAAACGTTGTCTCAACGCATCTTACCACACCTTCACTCCTCACACAGAACTTATGTGCCACATGTCAACTCTCTGGAGGCTTAAGCCCCTCTGAATGCTTCGGTGTGTGTGCGTGTGCGTGTGTGTGTGTGCGCACCAGAAGAGGGGTAAAGGAGAAGAGCGGAAAACACTTCTGAACAGATGCTTGAGATTTGTTTTTATATTTAAAGTAATGTTAGTACCATTCAAAAGTTTGGGGTCAGTAAGATTTTAATAAAAATAAAAAAAAGAATTTTTTTTCTTATAAGAAAATAAGAAAAATACATTTTCTTTTATTCTTTTAATACGAATAAAATAAATTCGTATTTTATTCAGCAAGAACACAAACTAAATAAAAGCGACTTTTTAAATTGTTAAAAAAATACATTTTAAATAAATGCTGTTCTTTTGAAACTTTCTATTCATCAAAGAATCCTGAAAAAAAGTATCAAATTTCCCACAAAAATGTTTAGCTCTTAATTAAACCCTTTTCAACATTGATCATAACAAAAAATGATTCTTGAGCACCAAATCATCATGTGACACTGAAGACTGGAGTAATAGCTGCTGAAAAATCAGCTTTGCCACAGGAAAATCACAGGGGGGGAATACATTTTAAAATATATGTTAAAAAATTACTTTTAATCAAATAAATGCAGTCTTGGAGACCATATGAAACTTCTTTCCAAAAAAAATTTGAACAAAACTCTTACAGACCCCAAACTTTTTAATGGTAGTGAATAGGGGTGTAACGATACCCTCATGTCACGATTCAATATATATTATGACACTGAACTCACAATACGATATTATTGTGATACTTCAAGACATATGGTAAAAGGTTAACAAAATGTTTTCCTGTTGATTAAAATGCTAAATTTGGTATTACATTGGGGTGAAATGAATAGGCTTGGACTTGGTGCAGAATAAAGAATAAAAACATTCATGATTCTGAAGCTGAAAATACTGAATTATTTAAGACAAATATGCTTGCACTCTGTCACTGACTAGATATATTTAAAATAATGCCACTTATTACTGGTAACATAAGACATTTGGCATTATCAGGACCCACAAATATTCCCCCATTGCATTATTATACATTAAACAACTATATATAATGTTGAATATAATGTAATGTAGTACTGACACTAAAACTCTGTGAACTTCCACAGATCGTCACTATCCAGGATACATATTGTTGCATTTTGTATTGCGATATAGTGTGACATGATATATTGTTACACCCCTATTAGTATATATAAAGGGATGTCTCCTACTATGATTTGTGAATCAGAATAGAAATACACTACCATTCAAAAGTTTGGACACAACTGACTGAATTTATGCTTATCTTCAAAATTTCAGGCTTATGCAAAAAAGTCTCATTTAATAATTTTTCATAACAAATTATATTATCAGCACAATAATTAGAATGAAATTTTGAACTGAAGAACTGACATGAATTTCCAAAAATCTTAGTATATTGTTTTACAGCAAAACTCAAATGCCGAGTATCACAAATGTGCTTACATTTAATTAGTATACAACAAATGTTTTATCATTTAAATAATTTGTCATTTGAAATATTTGTTAAATATATATATATAAATATGAAATATTTTATCTTAATATTACATACATTTTGTTTCAAATGTTTAAAAATCCTAAAACTTTTTCAAAGTTTATTTCCAGATTTAAGCAGAATTTTAAAAAGAAAAAGGACAAGAAAGTAAATTAATTGCATGTGCTAAATGACTAAATGTAAATTATTTGGCTGTTGTTGTTTTTTTCATTAACAGCTCCAAACAATGCTAATCACTGGTAGCATACAAACTCTGTAGCGAATGTGAAATTTATTGTGAGACTTCTGGGATACAGCACATAGCATAAACAGTGTTTTCAATAACCATAAACAATGTAACAAATGCCCCAAATGTACCGAATTGCTTTGACACGTTCAGTCTTTGGTCATTCAGTCCATGAAGCTGATGTCTTGTTTGTTGTGATGAGGTTTTAAATCGCATGGCAACTAATTTGTACACACTGTTGTTATTTCGGTAATAATGAATCAGAACTTGCACTTGTACAGTTCCCTGTGCTACAAACCATGAACTGCTTTCTTTCATAACCTCTCATGGACAGATTCAAAACTAAGGGATAGTATTACTAATAAAATCAGTTATTTTAGACCTCTTACTGGTTTATGGGCTTATCATTGTGCCAGAATTAACAACAGTTTTTGAATGTGTGCTAAAATCAACCTCAAGCATATTACAAGCCTGACATGCCAGTCCATCAAACCAACTGCATATCAATCAAAGCTTATACGAGAGTGGGGTAAGTTGGGTCAATTCATATATTCTGAATATTAAACTAATTCATGAAAATGCAAGTAATGTGGATCAAAATAAGACTTTAGAACGGAACTGTGCAGGAATAAATCGTTTTCCCTCATATTTTTATTTACAATGTAAATTGTTCACATAATGACCCAATTTACCCTCTTGACATGACACAGCTTACCCTTAAAGTGGGGATCTTTTGATCACATTTCCACACCCCCTTGTTTCAGACTCTTTTTTTTTCTTCTTTTTTTTATAATTTCCAGACAACTTCAGCGAAAGAGGCATAGTATACGAACAAAAAAAAGGACAGCATCCAGGCAGCAAGTGTGAAGTTAAATGCGAAGAGGAAGCCACAGTCACACAGAATGACAGCACCAGCCCTTGAGTTGGAAAACCTGTTCCTGCGCTTTAGATCAAACCAAATCCATCATTTTTCCACGAGAGGAGCGCACAGCATCCGCTCACCCCCCTGCCATGACACACCAGCCACCAGGCAGCTCTATCAGTCCCTGATGTGGACAGACAGCCACAGAAAAAGGCCCTGAAAACACCCCTAGCACACTGTCACTTCTCCCAGCCTCATGTGTTCAACTAGAGCGATATGACGCCTTCTGTCCCTCTGTCTGCTCTTCTTCTCTACTCGTTGTTTTCTCTTTTTCCTTTTCCCTTCACTCAGGCTTCTGGGGTCAACTAGTTCTGCTTTTGCTTCAGGTTTTATTGTATTGATCGAGCCACCAGTGAACAATGACTGAAGTAAGAGGAGTGTAACTATGCTGGTCTAAAAGATGTTGCTTTAATGTTTAAAGTGTTGTCATTCAAAGACATTTGGGTCATTCTACGAAACGGATGCCATTTGAGACCCTCATTTGCATATGCAAATTGAACAAAGAATAGATTGTGTCAGCTACTACTGTGTGTGAATATAGACATTTAAAAAAACACATAAAAATGTAAAAAATCTATATTTTATTGTTTTTTATTCTTGCTATATTAGCAAATGTGCCACATTCTCATAAATAAAACACTGAAAACATATACAGTATATGTATAACTAATTATTTAAGTGATTATATATATATATATATATATATATATATATATATATATATAATGCTAAATTGCAACAAATTGCTTTATATTTCTATAATAATTATAATAAACAACAATAAAATCTTAATGTTGACCTCATTACTATGGTTTAAACTAGCTGGCGTGATTATTATGTAATATTTAAATATTAAAACCTTAATGTTAGGCCTATTATCTAAAAAAATAAACTAGCTTGCAATGTCAAATTAAACTGCAAAACTGTCAACTCTGTTACTTTTCTAAAGCCCTAATTATATCCAAAATATTTTCAAATGAATTAATTTAGCCTTGTGTGGCACAATGAATTTATTAACACTTTTGCAAAATCAGTCTGAAATAATACACAGAAATGTACTTTAAAAACAATTTATCAATCTAGACAAGGCAGCAGTTTCCCATAATGCACCATTTGTGAGTGTGCTTTTGTGTTGTTATTTAATTTATTCTTTGACACAAGGGTTCAAGCACCAACTCATGTAAAACAACACAAAACAAAACATTTGGTTTCAACACATAGATGCTAGTTTTAAAACGGCACAGAGCAAAGAACAGGTGAATGCAGGAAAAAAATAAGCAAATTGTCACATTATTTTAAGTGAGTGTAAAAATGTTGTGCAGCCTGCAACCAATACAGATTCATCACTGACGGCGTGAAAAAATACTCTCTTCAGCACATTTTAGGGCACGTGGCATAAAGTGTGTTAAAACAGAAAACTACGCTTGGAAATGCTTGAAAGCGTATTGGATCACTGGCTTCCATTATTACCGTGACTTGCAGAAGTGGCACAAGCAGCTGAAATAAGCTACTTCAATTCTTTCACAAACTCTCTCTCTCTTTCTTTAGCTTCAGAGATAATAACATTGTTGGAGACAGAAGGAGAAAACTAGGCTACAAAACTCTAAACGAAAGTGTAACAGCATTATCAAAGCACAATCCCACAAAAAAAATCTAAGCGAAAGGAGAGAAAAAAAAACTGTCACGCGTCACGTGTAATCATTTTCAAACAGAACACAAAATTGTTCTCATCTTTTTCCCGAAGCACTGAATGAACGTCACCTAAAACGCAGCAAAAAATCACGAAGTGCAAAATATAAAGACCAATTATGAATAATTACGTCTTTTCATTTCCAGCGTGATGAAATAAGTTGATTGCTTTTCAGACAGGTCTGGTCTACACTGTAAAAAATGATTTTATGTCAAAGTAAATAAAACAGGAAAAATCATGTATCTTTTGCTAAGAATAATTTTGTAAAAATGAAAACTTTAGTATATTAAGTAAATCCTAATTATATACAAATTTTTTACTTGTAAATATTAGACATCCAACAGACAAGTGAAATTGACTTCTGACTCTCTGGCATATTTACATGCATTAATTAAAGGCAGGGTAGGTAGGACTATAAAAAAAAAAAAAGATCCAAATTTGTTAAAACTTTCTATATATATCAATACATAATTAAAATGTAAGTACTCTGAAAAAAAGAGTATAAAAATCAAGTGACTCTAGACCGTTTAATCTGTATTAAACACAGCTCATTATTTCGATTCGGGACGAATCAAAGGATTGGCTTAGGCGACTGTCACTCTCTCTCGCAACCATGGCAACAACCCTTTTGCCACGGGATCTGCCCACTTGCGCGCGGCCGCGCGCACGTTTGATTTGAGGAATTCGAGAGGCACTGAACCTAGGAATAGCAAAACAATGGCAGAGAAAGAGCAATCAAAATTCACATTACCGGCATGCAGTTAGTGAAGGCAAACAAGGCAAAAAAAAGAAGACAGTACAAGAAAAGGTAATGAACAAAAAGTCTTTGGATAAACAAAGAAATAAAACGCGTGTCAATATCGGCGTAGCTTTCCAGCGACCACCCCGTCCTCAGCCTCTACTTCCTCGGACCCTAGTTGCACGCCACGGCCTCTTGCACGACCTCCTCTGCTTCGCCCTAAAATTATTTTTATTTTACAAAAGGACATTTTACAAACCTACATTTTGCGCATGTGCTCCTGCATGCACTTTTCCAGTCACAACACAGCAATCAAAGGAGGACGCGCTGAAAACTGTAATGCTGTTCTCTTTCTTCATAACTCGTACTGAGAAGGTTTGAGTTGCAGAGGAATTTGTGACTGTTTCAGCTGTTCAACCACATCAAAGTTTCGTAATTAGTAAGTCCGTGCTTTTTCTCTTTTTGTTCTTATGTGCTGAAGGGCTGCTGTGCCTTGGTGAAACGGTGTTTGTACGTGAAGAGCTCTTTTCCAAAACGCCATAAACCTAAAAAGCTGCCTCAAAGAACCAGCAAAAGTAATGATTATGAATGTGTAAAATATTGCAATAAGACATTTTAATTGTTTATTAATTTCTGTGTCGGCTGCAAAGATGAAGTTGACGATATTTGACTCGCGATCTTCGCAGTAGGCTAGTGAACGCATGCACCGGAGAAAT
Source organism: Abramis brama (assembly GCF_963993115.1). NCBI lineage: Eukaryota > Metazoa > Chordata > Actinopteri > Cypriniformes > Leuciscidae > Abramis > Abramis brama. The sequence continues at coordinate 14,544,406 of NC_139974.1, forward strand.
GCACATTTAGGCTACATAGTTTTATTTTGTTTTGGATGGTTTTGTTTAGAACCAGATTTCTGTAAATATATTCCACATTTTTTAGGCCTGTGAGGCGAGGCTACGGTTCGGTTCACGATGATATAATCTCCAGTTCAAGCACCTTATGTTGTGATTGATAGCCTATATTTACTTTATGTATTTAATGCAGGAATGAAAATATTAATGAATTAATGAAAAAAAAAATATTAAAATTAAGATACAATTAATACAAAACGAAATTCGTTTTAAAGAAAGGCTTTGTGCTTTCTGTTTTGAGGTCTCTGTTAAAGTTTGAAAGTCTCAGTGCAGCTTTCAGAGCGCTCGCGTCCATAATGGAGAACTGTCAAGTAATATTGTTTTTTCCTCATAAATGCAAACACGAAAAATAAAAGACAAAAACTTTTTTAAAAAGACAAACCATAAATTTAGAAAAAAAAAAAAAAAAGATGGATTTATAGCGTTTTGGGGGAAAAATGAATGGATTTATACCGTTTTGAAAATGTTAATTTTTTTTTACTTTGAATTGATCATCAACAATATTGTTGTTTGATTTAATAATCACTGTTGCAAGAAGTGCCTAGTTAAGTTTTTTTTTTTTTTTTTTTTTTTTGTAAGTGGAAAAAGTAGGGGGTGCCACAGATTCTGTTTAGTTAGCTCCTTTATTGTTTTTTCTATAGCCTAGAATAATATAGGTCAAATGCAGCAAGTCAAAAGACCAACTGGACCTTCTTTGCCAGTTTGCTCACATTTCTTTGAAGGATGGCAAAAATATCGCCTGAATATCTATATCTAGATATTGGAAAAAAATATCGAGATATTCATTTTTGTCAATATCTCCCACCCCTACATGCAGAACACCATATATGTTATGAATCTTACACGAAATTCATCTTCATCACAATATAACTGATGGTAATGTAAAAAAGTGTATCAATGCAACCTGTTTTTAGCTTATATAACTAGCTCGTTAGCGAATCAAAAAATATATATTTTAAATTTACCAATATCAATATGCTAGCTTGATAGAGAGTACTAAAATACATCTTATTTGTTTATATTCATAAGCAATTAGCGTTAGATTTTTTTATTACATGTGATTCTGACATGATGTCACTACATGCACTGTGCTCCTTCCTCTCTGCTTGTCTCAGGTAAATAATGCGTCTTCAGCTCAGCGGTTGGAGTCGCGCGTTCATGTGTTTTGGGGGCGTGGCTTTGGAAGGAGCCCAGAAGGGAGGGGGTGGAGTGAATGGAAATAATGAACTGTCTTTAAAACAGTCCTGAGAGGTCTACAGACACTCGATTTTTATACTTTCTTTTTCAGAGTACTTACATTTTAATTATGTATTGATATGTACATAAAGTTTAAACAAATTTGAAAAAGAAGTTTTTTAGACCATTCCTACCTACCCTGCCTTTAAGTACTTGAAGCAAATTTAAAAAAATCAAGTAAAATTTAGTCCTTGAAGAAAGGAATCTGCGCATGCGCAGAAAGAAGAAAACACGCGATGATTGAGGGATTTCGAATCTCCACTCCAACGGCTCTCGACAGGTAAGCAACAGTAAAAAACTGCATTATATTACGGATTTATAATGATTTTTTGATTAATTCAACGATTGTCTTGTCATCACTTCATGCTATACATTTGAAAAGTTTAGTGTTCTTAAGTTTAGAGACGTGCTCCAGAAAAAAGTTAAGGGAGAGGCAGAGGCAGAAAGCACCCTGTTTATTTTCTTTATTTTACAAAAGCACAATGTTTTATTTCGATTGAAAGTGGAAAAAGTAGACATTTAACAGTTTATTTTTTCATATTTCTTAAGTCTGTAATCTTTATGACCAAAAATGACGGAATATAAGTCTAATTTGCTGCTACGCGCGGGCGCTTTTGCCGACTCAAGAGGGTTAATGACGAGTTAACTTTGTAGACGTTAGCCATATTTTTTTCTCAGTTTTAAACTTTACGTTTTACACGATTTATCAGTAATTACGCCTAAAAACCATGAATATGTCACTTAAATCATGATCTTTTTGTTTAATATTTATTTTGTGTGCAATTTTCTTTATAGATGACAAATATTGGCCACGAATTAACAATAGGCCTAAGTGAGAAGGTTCTCGTTCCCTCATCGTGCACAGTATAATTCATTTCCTCATTCATTTGCTAAATCGTGCATACTATCTATTAAATGGTCCCTGCTTTTACTAAATCGTAACCACGTTGTAAATGACAATAATTCGTACTCCCAAATTCCTAATTCGTAGCCTTGATATCTGCTGTGTGTCACATGTTAGCATTAATGTGTGTAAATTGACTATGAGAGTAAGGTCATGCAGGATGTTTTTAATGATTTGGTTTAAATGAAATGAATAATGTGAATGCAAATTAATTAACTTTTAATTTAAAAGTATTAGCTGTTTACTGATTATTGTTTTTTTCTCTCTCTCTTTTCTTAATTTCAGGATATTTCTCAAATGCATTCAGCCCTTTGTGCCTCCGTTGCTGTAAACCGGTTGAGAGGGACAAAGAGAGAGACCGAACACACTGAATTGTTATTATTGTCATTATAGGTTTCTGTATATGCTTATTTCTTAATAAATTACTCTTAACTGCACATTGTCACAGTATTATTTTGTCACATTATAAGAGTAACATTTAATTGAATTTAAAATAATTACCAGCACTGCATAAAACAAGTAAAATGTATTTAAAATATCAAGTGGTTTTACTTAATTATATTAATTATATCAGATTTGTAAGTAAAAATTACTCAATATAATTTAACAGGCCAAGTTATATGTACTTATTCACTTTGTGAATTTTACTCGGCTTAGTTAAGTAGATTTACTTAATTTCCATCATTGTGAAATTTACTTGAAAAAAATTTGTGCAAAAACTTGCCTTATAAAAATTGAGTAAATTCTACTTATTGTTTTTCTCAGTGTAGCTCAAAAGAGACAGCACGTCTGCGGCCAGTTAGCATGGCGTACGACAGCGCCGGATCCCTCGCAGTGACGGAATCGGAGCTGTTGGCCATAAATCACGTTACCGTCATATTGGGAGGAAATGACAATATGGCGGGGAAAACAACCATTCGGTGTGACCCACATTAGAGAGATAAAATAAAATCATGACTACCACTCTCAGCACAAGCACGTTACATTCTGTCTGGCGTAAGACTGATTAAAATGGATAGAGTGGCCAGTCACGCGAAAAGCTTTGCAAAAACTATAATATGAAAGGTATAATATGATACATTTTCTGGTTTTCTGGAGAAACATAGGACCCTGACAATCAAAATTGACTCTACAGTTTGACATTCGCCACATTCTCATCCACCTGACAAAAGAAACCACAGTTTTTTTCTGCTGTCAGGTCAGCCATTATAGGGTATGACAAGGGCAACTGGTCCAGATTGGGCCGATTGGACCTCTGAGAATGTGTGTGGGTGTCTGGTTAAAGTCACAGCCATCTGGGAATAATCTCAGGTATGTGACACACTATGTTTGTGACACACAGTGAACCATTTTAATCACATGATAATGATAATGGATTTGATTAACAGAAGCCGTTAGAAAATGTATAACATGTTAATTTATTTGCATAATCTGGTTAATATCCTGCATATTATGTTATTAAATATGGGAATGTATTTCATAATAATGGCATCAACAGGGACATAAAAATTCAAAAAAGTACATTTTACATTTAAGTGCAATTGCATTTCATTGAGGTATTAGTCTCACGCAGTCAGATTTTAGACTACGCAAAAAGCCTGATACATTTTTGACCAACAATTCCTCATTTAGACAGAAAAACAAAGTGCTCATTATGTCTAATCAGTACCTTGTAAACACAAATTTATTTCCAGAAGTGATTATAAAAAAATTGCACCTGTGTGCAATATCAAGGGTTGGGGTCAGTAAGAGGGTGCCAGAGGTAAAAAAAAATAGTTATTAAAAAAAATTACATATAAGTAATAATAAATCACGTGTCACATGATCCTTCAGAAATCCCTCTAATGTGTTGATTTGGTGCTCAAGAAACATGTCTTCTTATTATCAATGTTGAAAACAGTTGTGCTGCCTAATTTTATAGAAACTATGATATATATATTTTATGATCCTTTGAAGAATAGAAAGTTTAAACATAACAGTTATAAAATAATTAGTGGTCGACCGATATTGGTTTTTTGATGGCCGATGCCGATGCCGATATCTTGGAGAGCAGGGTGGCCGATGGCCGATATAAAGCCGATATTTTTATATATATATTTATTTTAATCAATATTTAATAAATTATAAAACAAAATTTTAAAATAAACATGCTTTTATACTTTAGATGGCAACTTCTTAAATTTGCAATCCTATTACAGTATTTTTCACAAAGTAATTGTTTAGAAATATATGAATATGTGAATAAAAAGAAAGTAAACACTGTAACGGCACTCAGTATTCTGGTAATTTCGTGCTGGTAATCATATTTTTTTCAAATAAAGACAAGGTAACGCTAATTTTACATACAGCACAGTGAAAACGATATGAATATGACACAGTTGGCAACTGGATATATCACAGATATGAATATGACACAGTTGGCAACTGGTTATATATCAGCATATTTTAAAATGAAGGATTTAAAGTTTTTCGATCGCATCTCCTGTGAAGCTGATCTTCTCTTCTATTCGCATTCACTCACTTCGCACGGACCGACCGTCACTTGCAGACAGTAATGCACACTTCACAAGATATCACAGCTGGATTCGATTAAATCTGCAAGGTTTGTGAAATTAAATGTTTATTAGATATTCAGAGATTTGTTTAAATGACGTAGATGCGCATTTGCTGAATGTTGACGGCAAATGAGAAAGTATTTTAGCCTGATTGTTTGCCTTTTCTGTTACAAATAATATAAAAGCAAACGCTTTACTTTACTTCGCATACCATTTACTTTCTTTGTTTACCAGTTCTGTCTAACAAAGTATTAGATATGACTGACAGAGATCGTAAATTAATGAAGACGGAGAATGTGAGTGAGCGCTGTTTGATCTGACATCATCTGAGGAGCTACCGTTCTCTTCTGGCGCTGGTGTTCTCTCAGCGCCGCCCGTCAAAATAAAAGTCCGGAGCGCCGTCAAAATAATCCCGCTTTCAACACATCGGCCAATCAGAAAAACTTATCGGCCGATGCCGATATTTCAAAAATGCCAAATATCGGCCGATATATCGGCCTTGGCGATATATCGGTCGACCACTAAAAATAATTAGCAAAACGCTGTTTCAAACAGTTCGGTGTGAAGAAAAAATCATGAATATTCATTAGCTAAAGTAACATTTGCTCATTCGGTTAGATGAAAAGCAGCTAAACGGGGGCTAACCACATTAGGATTATCTTACTGACCTTCATAAACAACATGCCTTCATAATATGACACTTACTTTTTGTAAATCAGCATTTAAAAGTCTTCAAATATATGCTGACTATATTTCAAGAAGAGGGGCCTTCACAAGGGCATCGTCATATTTGAGGGACATACAGTAGGTATCAAAAAGCTTGAAAACCCCTGTCAAAAAGTCAGTGGACAGTGGACAGTGAGCAGCTATCCAGGTATAAATGTAGTGTGTAATATTTTTAATGTCCCGAATTCAATGACTATGACTTTACTATAGAGGCACTACAGCTCTTGAATATGGCCATCCTACTGCTGCTATAAAGTAAACACAACAGACAAACCAGATTTGAATCTGTGAGTTGAGATCATCCCCACAATTAATCAGCAGCACCGCAGCGTCGCTCAGTTCTCTGTGTTCTGTCTGTAAACACACTCACTTACGTTCTCACTTGAGGCATGTAGTGTGATGACATAAACACACACGGTAGTCGGCCCGCACCATCAAGCAGCGGGGGAAAGAGCCACAGGACGCAGAGCAAAAAAAAACAGAAAAACAGGTCAGGCACCCCTCTCACACTGGCAATCATAACAAGAGGCCCTCCACGGTCTCTCAGCATCTGTCTGTCTGTCTCCGGCCGCCTCCACGCAAATGTAGACGTTACAACTAAACTACAGTTCCAATTCACCTGCCTGTTTGATGCTCCGCTCTCACACATGACAACACATTGATTTTACTTCTGCCGCCGCGCCGACGTCCGCCTGAAGAAATCCATTAGGCCGACACTTCTCGTTTCCCGTGACTGACAGGGTGACAGGCCAATGCTTTCCACCCGTGTACATTTGACGGACAGCTCGACACTTAAACAAGCCCTCAAGTTGCTATAATAGTTTAAAACACTTTCAATTACCTGAGTCAAACAAATTCAGCCGGCCATGCGCTTGGCTGCATCTCTGCAGGCTCACCGGTCCCGGAGCCATTCAGAACCTGAGTGAAGAGATATAAAGGGTTGAGCGGGGCCGTACCCACCGGCAGCAGCTATATTTACCGCATGAAAATACATATCATATACTGGGAAATGTTGTTTTACATTTTTATAAACTTTACAGTGCCGCACATTCGTCCTGCACTGGTTATTGTGGGGAGTTTATTGATTTAGGATTGTTGTTGTAACTGTATTATACTTTAAAACAATCAAGCCATCATACTTTAATGCAAAAGAGGCTGCTTTTGCAGTCTAGGCCGGAGCGAGAGAGAGAGAGAATTGCTTACATTACACCAAAGCAGTGCGAAAATTAAGGTCAGAGACATAAACAGCTCATAATAGTAATGCCACCAAATAATGATGTGCTGCATAATTTAGCCAACAACAAACGATTCCTCTCAAGGAGGCACTTCATATTTTTCTGTTTTCTGTCATTTCATTTCTAAACAAAACTGTGAATGTCCTTAATGACCAAGGTCATCTCCCTGTAGGAATACCGGAGACAGGTTTTTAAGCTGGGTTGCTGGGCTTTCCTGTGTATTTTTATCCTGGCAGAAACTGGTGAAAACGCAGCCTTGTCATAATCATTTAGCCAACAGCTAGCATACTAATAAAACCCTGCGAGGAAATGAATTAAAATAAGTACTTGATTAAGGGGACGTGCGTAGCTGAGGGTTTTTATATTTGGATGCGCAAATATTCATGGATGTGATGGCCGTCCTCTATTTCTTTGACAAAAAGGGTCACCGTCGACTGTCTTGAAGTTGCGTATTTGTACTTTTTTAGACATACTCTCAGAAATAGATTTAAATAGAAAAAAAAAGGTAAAGGAAACCAACTAGCGACGTAATGGAATGTGAATCATTTCTTCAAAAACTTTTTGAGGAACTGCACTCGCAGTCTAATACAAAACAAAACAAACCCAGTTTTTCTTGAACAAAACCATTAGTTCATGCCGTCTACACAATTATATGGGGAATATATTTGTGCTGGACGTAAACAAACTGAATTACGTATTTTCCAAAAAAGATCAAACTAAACTGAAAATGTTCCCTGTGCGACTTGCAGACTCTCTCTCTCTCTCTCTTTCTCTGAACATCTACATCCCTTCATTTAAAAAGAAAAAAGAAAAAAAAGAGCGATAGCTTGAGGGAAATGAAGCAGTGAATGTTATAGTGTGCTATGGGCCCTGATGGCCTCAGTAAATGACATGGGCTGCTCAGTGGTGTGTGTTCTCCTCTCCCATCCCTGATGTAATGACCCGTCCACACTAATGCCTCCACAGGGCACTATGAGTACCTCCATCCCCCACCTGCACCTCTATAACTACCCCCCACCTACTGTGTGCAGGAGCGGCTCCCACCGTCTCTACCGCTGGATGATTTCATTATGAGCAACTTTGAAATTCAGTGCTGAGTGTTTCTCCATAAATTCAAATTATCCCCATTGAAATTATTTGGGGAAAGTTACACTTCTGAATGCAAATATTCCGTTTTATGTTCTCCTCGTCCTCAGGTAAGTGGCATACTGATTTATATACTGTTTCCAGAGAACAAAAAAACTAAGTAACAAGAATGTACAAGTTAGATTGGTGACAAAAAGTGTACTGCTGCTGTATTTGATTTCATTTTGGTCTGTTAATGTAATATATACGAATGTTGATGTACGATAAGAACAACATGAACTTTTAAAAACGTAGCCTTGTTTTTCTGGCCTCTTATTAATATTCATTAACTTTTATTTATACTTCGTAGCCTAACTGTTTACAACCTAAGCACGCAAAATAGGTATGGGGATCAAAAACCAAATCAGAATCAGATGCCAGTGTAACATTGGCACATATTTTCCCTAACTTTTAAGAGGTCGTCCACCAATAGCTGTCAGCCTGTTCGCCCAGAAATATTAGACGCCAATTATCAAAACAGTGATGTCACACTCTCTTTCATCCTTGACGTTTTCAAGCCGAGGAATATATGAGTGCAGGGGATGTGAAAGAGGGCCAAGGGCTGTAAAAACCAGGGGAAAACATCTTCCAGAGTCCATGTTTCTCACACTCTTTCCCTTCAACTTGCGTGGTACCGTGGCGTAACACTGCACAGATATACAATTATCATTACATTTCATTATATCATTGTGAACATTTTGAAATTTGAGGAGGAAGAGCAATGGCAGGTATAGAGAAATATACCAGATCCACTTTCACACATAAGCTGCTTCTTCACTCATACACACAGACACACACTTTGGCTAAAAGACAACCAATAAGATATGTTATAAAATTACAATTAACACCCCTTCTCTTTTACTATATATGTGCCTATATATATAATATCACTGAAAAAAAAAAAATTCCTGCTTAGTGAGTCAGTCTATAACTGTGTGTTGGATTCAGAAAAGTATTCTTAAGACTGATTCAAACCATTAACTTGTCTTTTTGAATGATTTGTTAAAAGAACCGGCTCATACAAGTCATTTGTTAGGGAATCAGACCTCAGTGGTTGTGCTGTATGTTTTTCATTTGCTGAAAAGAACCAGCTCATAAAAAAAGTCATTTGTTCATGAGTCGGACTAGAATGGACACGTTAAATAGTATGTTGTTTATGCATACAGTACAGCCCATGAAGACAATTCAGTAGAAAGACGTTTCTTGCTAACATGATTTAGGTGAGGGAAACAGTGCTATAAATATGAACCCCATTCCTAGAACAATATTAAATATTTCACAATATTATTGTTTTTACTGTATCTTCAATCAAATAAATGCATTCAAATCAAATACATGCAAATAAACGCAAAAAAGCAATTTTATGTTGTCAAACTTTTGAATGTTAATATAAATATAGAATATTTTTGTGTACTATATAGCCTATATATATATATATATATATATATATATATATATATATATATATATATACAAACTCACAAACACACACAACAAGGGAGCTGAAGTTGGTGATATTTTGTTGTGACGGACGGATTTAATTTGTTTTCTTAATTCTGAATTAAATCAAGGTTTGCTTGTAATATTGTCGGGGAAAAAAATAGTCAAAATGAGACTAATGCACAAAGCACTTTTAATAATTACAACTCCAGTGATAAACAGAGAAGTACTTTAACAAGATTCATTGGTCACTGTGAAACACCAATTGTGATCAGTATGCACAGTGATAGTGTCATTCTCTTCTCGGCTTGGTCAATATTGCGGGCGCCACACGCACACACACTCGGGGCAAGGTAGAGTAATGTGACTCGCTCACTCCCGGACCGTGTGGGTCACATCCTACAACAACATTGATTTTCCTGATGAGGATCTCGTCTCTGTTTAACCCGACCATGTCAACTTGCCCCTGAACATATCCACACCACCACTGCCATTGATTCCTGCTCTCTGGCTCCTCAGCATTTAGGAGTTACATTTTGTTTGGGTGGGCCTTTTACATTTGGACGTCTCTCGTGTGCTGGCTTCAAGCGCGTCACCGCTAGCCAAATCACTCGTCTGGGACTGTCGGATGAATTTCCAAATTCATCTGTCGAGAGATTTTAATACATTTCCCTGCTTGTTAAATCACACATATTATTTATGCTTTGAGCCGAGTGTGTGTTTGGAAAATGAAAATCAAATTAACTAATGTAAATTCTCATATCACACATCAATCAATGAGCATTTGCTCTTGAGAGGATTTATTATTCGACAAAATTAAATACGTTTTATGTGGTGTGATGACATGGAAAAATGTAAAATGTACAAAACTGAAAGATTGCATTAAGAAAACTATCCCTGCAGAATCACAGCCGGCCGTCCCCTCGAGTCCAGATTTGTGACAGAATCCAGATAAAAACTGCACCCTCTGCTGTTGTGTATATTGCAACTTCACTCTATTCTCCAACAATAAATATGAAGATTAAAGATGTACTAACAGACACGGTTTTAGATCATCTCTATATCACAGGTTGTTTTTTTATTAGTATTGTTATTTTTTATTATTATTTTTTTCTTCTGCCAATAATGGATTGTTTTATGAAACATTGTAAGGTCGGTCGTGTGGTTCAATGTGACCTTGCTTTATTCTACCGTGACAACACAGGACACCAGATGAAAAATAAAAGGAACAATTATAAATTCCTTCCCCTAAATCTGTCTCTGGATTAAGAGATGAATGAGGAGGAATAATTATGCTTTAATTATTCACATTTCTCCAAGGCATTTTTCAGACATCCTAAAGCACAAGCTCTTCCATACAAAAGCATATCGATGCTGATAACATTCTTCTTAGAATCTTAAAAATCACATCAGGCTGACCAAGTTTGATTTAAAAAATAAATAAATAAATAAATAAATAAATAGCGTCCGCACAATCCTTCTCCCTTTCCCTCTCTTCAGTTCTCGTTCACTATACCTCGGCCATTTCTTACAGCCCCAGACATTCCCCTTAAATACTACCATATGCAAATCGTGCGCATGCAATTTGCATATTTAAGTATTTAACTCCGCATATTTATTGGATTTGGAAGCCTGGCTGATCATTGATTTATCCGCCGCTGGCAATCATATTTCCATATTTGTACGATTTTAATGACGGTGATAATTCAAGGATGCACAGAGTATATGTTTTGAACGATATGTTTAATTATGTCCTCAAAGCATCATCACTTTGGCTGGCTGATGACGGAGAAGGGAGAACTGAAGCAAAGAGAGAGAAGTTATCAGAAATATGAATCTTTGAAAAACAACCATTCCCGTCGCCCGCCTCAACTCCATCCAGAGGATAGACAGCAGATAGAAAAGGCGAGATGGCTGTAATTGCTCTGCGGCCACAAGCTCCTAATCACGAAAAATTAAGGTCAAAAACGGAAATAATTTATAGCAATAAAGCTTTGAGATGAAAGAACGTAGGGAGAGATGGAGAGAGAAGCGGAGATAGAAAGCCTGCTAACCTTTGTACATAAGCATGTGATTAAGTGTGACACTCCTTCACGACAAATTCAATCACGCTTTGAGAGAGAAGCAGAACCTGGCCCTCTCCTCTCCAACGGGGAAACTTTCTCTGCCACATCCCTTTATACAAGGTGTCACTATTTATAGGTTCCCCAACGGGAGGAGACGTTCGAAAACACACGGACACGTACACACGCACACACACCCACAATGACATTGACTAGCATTCGGCCAGTTGGCTGCATCAAGCGACGGAGAAATGTGCCATATTGAATAGACTCTCCGAAGAGATCATGTGTCATTTTGTCATTAACCATACAAGAAGCTAATTCATTTCATTATTTTATCACGCACAAATTTTGTTACAGCTACAGAACTAAGGAATAAATCATGCCATATTTACTCTTCATCAAAGTTTTCAATCACTTTGTCAAAATATGTTTCACATTTCGCAATTCCCTGGTTGTAATATTAAACAATATTTGCCAATTTAATGTATCTGATACATGTAATAAAATGCAATTAGATGTATGCTAATTTCAGAAACGTATGCATAATTAATGTTATCTACACAAAATGTCATTCATTGGCTAGGTGTTCGCTCATTACACTAATTCATTTTAATAGATCCGCACAGTGGGTGGGGCAAGAATCAGTCATAGTCCTTATAATGTCACTGTGGCCAATTCACACCACAGATTTTACATTTCATTAAAACTCACACCCCAATCAAAACAGAATATTTTTGAATATTTTGTCTAATAAAAGGGAATAATCAGACTGAACAAAACTGACAAGAATATTAACAAATAATGATGTATTCCTTAAAAACATAGCATTAATATACTAGTACTATACTAATATACTATATACTAATATACTATATACTAATATACTAATATACTAATTAATAAAGTCTATATTATAAAATGTAAAAACAGAAGAGATTTTTTGTAACTAATTTGACTACAATAGTCCCAGAATTTTTTTTTCTCATTTTTAAAAATAATCCAATTTTAAGTATGTTTTCCAGCGCAGTTTATTCGCTGCCCCTGCCATCTGTAGAGTTATCAGACCTGATGTTTACTTGCTTCTATTCTTCCCCAATACATAACGATTTGAATAGGCCCTTGTGTGTTTCTTATCAGATCTGTCTATGTCTATGTCTGTCTGTGTGTGTGTGTGTGTGTGTGTGTGTGTGTGTGTGTGTGTGTGTGTGTGTGTGTGTGTGTGTGTGTGTGTGTGTGTGTGTGTGTGTGTGTGGTGTTGTGGGATGCTATCAAATGCCTCCTCGGGGTAAAATGATAGCAGATCTTTGATAATGAAAAACAGATATAGTATTAAAAAAATCTAGAAATTGAGATCGATCGAAATTAATTTTCACAATTATTTAACAAATAACAAATTATTTATTTAAAAAAAAAAAAGTGATATGATTTACGAGATTAAAATGTATTTAAAGCTATTTTAACTCTTTCGTTCCTTTTTATAATACACAAAAATCAGTTTCAATCCATAATCTCATCCAGTTAATTCTACTATTTATTTCTATTTCAACTATTTTAGAATCTGTAATAAACAACAGCTTGTGTCTCCATTCTTTTACCTGTTTCCACACCCTTTCACAGTGCTTTCCACAACAAACACACAAATATGAACACAAGTGCACTGCAGAAAAACAGATGTTACAACGCCAGATAGCGACCAAATGTCAGTCTATTCCAAGATCACCTGAACAGTATTTACGAAAGGAAAAGAACACCTGGCAAAAAGTGGCCAAGACTCAAACTTCACACATCACACACAGACACACCTCACAGATCTTACACCCTCATTATCATCAGTGCTTGTTAATTGCAGCGGTGCTGCTCTCACAGTGTAAGTCTTCTTTTAATTAAGGTGCTCTATAAGGGGAGTTCCTATTACATGTGCTTTGTCCTTGCCGTAATTGCCCTCCCGACACCCCATTCTCCACTGCCTTTCTTTTTTTTCTTTTTTTTTCTCACTTTAACGTACAAGCTCCCTGGACATAGTGCCACGGGCCCCCCCCCCCAGGGACCTCACCATCGTCTAGCCTCCGTGTGGCCCAAAGGATCCAACGCGAAAACACCCCTGTGTGACTCTATAGTGTGTGTAAATGATTTCTCCCGAGCTCTGCACCATAAACACTTCAATTAATATGCTCAATGAGGAAAAAATTAAATGAAGTTGGTCAAAACATCCTTTTTTAATTTTTTCTGAACCGTCCAGGAGAAATTCTTGCTCTGACATTCAAATCAAATTAGTGTACTTTGACGATGACGCCATACACTGTTAAATCCATTCAAAGATCCAGCTCGTCCTTTTGCATGGAAAAGAAAGCTAACGCCATCTACTGCCCAAAAGCATCCAAACAACCCCACAGCAGCAACATCTCTATCCGAGCCGGCCTTAATTGGGAAATAATTGCAAATTTTAAAGGGGACAATTTCATCTCCTTGCCTTATCATTTATTTCAGTTTCTTGTTCTGCCCTGACACACAGAAAGAAAGGGGGAAAACTTCAATTAGCTGCATTCTTGAAAGATGTTCTTCGCCTTAATGTTTCGAGCAAAGAACTTAAATTCATGTAAATAACGAGTCTCAATTAAAAAAAGGGAAGACAAGCCTTGGCCAATTATCCCGGCCCGCGGAGTCTCTTGGGTTGAGAGAGCAGTGGAACTCTACTGGCTGAGTGCTACACATTAGCTCATTGGCTTTTGAACACACAATAAGCAGAAAGCCCTCAAGTCATTAGTAGGGAGCTCTCCATTTCCCTCTAAAGCCTTCTTCGCTGTTACTCTAAATGTGGCGGGCAGCATTTGAAACCGAACACACAGAGGATTGTGGCAATTAAATGTTTCTTTAAAAAAAAATTATGAATAAAAGACTTTAGAATTTCTTTTCAGTACTGGGTGGCCTAATGAGGAATAGAAAATATGTAGTATAGTTAAATCAGTCATTGTATTAACAAGTTGATTGATAATTGAAAATATAGGCTACATAAAAACAAATGTAAACACATTATTAAATACATTATTATTAGTAGTAATAATAATAATGCATTTAATCATTTAAAAATTGTATTTAATAAATACACTTTGAAAATTGTTCAGTGGTGTTCTATATAGAAGGTTCTTTATGCCTTGCATAAATGTCTGCACAAATGCACAATACTCTCATGTTTAACAGGTTATTTAAAACAATGTATTGATAAAGTATGTTTATGAGCCGTTAAATTCACAAAATGTAATAAAAATGTAAATAAAAAAATTAAAATAAAAAAAAATAAAAAACACTTAAAAGAGGCAGAATTTCTGGCTACATATTCGATGTGTGTGTTTAACAAAAGTCCATAGAAATAAATGCATAAAGCTGAAAGTATATTTATAAATGTATATTTATAAATGCAGTCTATTTATTCCATTGTGGTGGTGCGCCTGCTACTTTTGCAAATGCAATGAGAGATATCGTCATGTATTAGAAGTCAAGTGTGTGTATAAATGGTTAAAATAACGGGGATATGTCAGCTTCAGCTGCTAACATGCCATGTTCTTATTGTTTGTAATCAAATCAAAGTCTTGCACGGTTACCAGAAGAAGAGCAGAGTTAACGTTGTGGCAGTGTTATAAAATCTGCATGTTTCTGAGTTCATATTCACAGCGATACCCACTCTTTCCATTTTTCTTTTTCCATTCTCCTCTGCCATACCCATTTCTTCTGCGTTTTATCTTTTTTACGCTGTTTATCTTGTGAAATCCCTCACATATTTCCTCCTCACCTCCTTGCATCTTTCTATCTCTATTCCCCGGTAGCCTCTGAAGTGAATGCACAAATTACATCCCTCTACCTTTTTACTCTGCACTAAATCTTTCCTTTTTTCCACTTTGCTGAGCTTGAATATTTCATTCCCCCCATCAAATATGCATCCCATTAATTAAGTGAAATTACTCCCGACTGCCAAATATTCGCTGCCGATGACTGTCAACACAAGATGCACGGCTTTGAACTTCTAATGACACGGCCTCACTTTCAGCTGAGTTACAGCCTTCAGAAAAGCGTCTGCGGGCACGCGATCAACGCCCTTCCTTGATGCCAAAGCCTGGAATTAAGTGCCGGTTTCTTTTTCCTCCGGCTTTTCAACAAGCCTCACAATGGATGACACGCGTGCACTTGACAAGCAAGAACTTCCATTTTAATTATATACCTTTTCCTCATCTTTTAATTGCTGTTGTTAATCAGTCATTAACTTCTCCCGCCCCCCTCCCGAGCCTGAATCCTAAATCTCCCGCGCAACATCTCAATAAATTCCCGCGCGCCCCTCCCCGCGCCGGCTCTAACGTGTAATTTCATTTATTTTTAAAACTGTCATTTTTCCAAACAGAGGTATTTGTTATTTGTTCCAAAGGGCTTGACAGTAAGGGGATTTTAATCATAACTTGCATTAAATTATCAGTCTCCGGATCTGTCAAGAGGATAAATTCAAGACGACGTTAAAGACGCCGCTATTGAGTAATTGTGTTCTGGGCAACACTAATATTACCACTGACTGATTCCAAACAATGGTGATTGAGCTATAGGGCTATTTGCCTTTCACCCTCCCTCGATAATTCCAACCTGTCCGAAAAGCCAAAGGACTCGATATGAGTACAGATACAGGGGTGACAATGGGCCTATTTGTCTCTCCTCCCTCTGAAAAGAAACAGATGTTTCTGGAGGAACTGACTTCTGGATTAACATGAGCCAAAGCGGTACTTTAAACGGGGTGGGAGTGGCGCGCTGATATGATATGACAGACAGGGCCGAGATGGCTTGACAACAGCAGGAAGGGCTCCGAAAAAGATCTCAGTACGCCACGCTGGGGCGATTGAAGACCTCTGCGACAATGCAACAAATGAACTTTTAATGACTATGGCAACTTGAAAAATCATAATAGAAACATATCAGAAACCCCGTGGCATATTTACACAGACACCGACCTGTAAAATTGATATATTTTACAAAATCACCGCGCTTCTTAATATTGTTATTCAACCCATACGCATCACAGAATAGTGCTAACCAATAATTACAATCTATGAGCTGGCGGCATGGCCATGACAACAGTATTTAAGTCTTGTTAATATAGGGTGTCTGTTCTGGCCCTTGTGGCAGATTGTGTGAAGTAACTTCCTCCTATGTTGTGAAAGAATATGAATAATGAGCTACTAATAATTAGCGTCGTCAGGAAACCTAAACTAAAACTCATTATTAGTTTAGGCATCATATATGGATTATCTGTGCTCAGGTTGCAAAAGATCAAGTATTTCCTTTTTAAAAGTCATCGCAAACCTCGGTGTAATTGAAATCATTTAAGTTACGCAATTTTTGACGTTTTGTCACCGGCTGCTTCCCAACTGAAGAATCGATTTGTCGGGTCCAGGGTGTGAGCGGGGAGGGCTGAGAAAGCCCTGAGAAACAGATACGTGGCGTCTAGACAAATTATAACCTCATCTGTTTTGCCTAATGAATTATGCAAAAAGGGGACCTGGCTTGGGCTTGGCTAAAAGTAAATATTTAATATTCATCCTCGCAGTCTGAAATTACAAAACACTTTGCATGGCTAAATGTTTCTCCACCCCGGCGAAATTGCCCATTTTGGCCAATTTAGTTCATGCGTCTAAAGACGTTGATTTGAATATATCGAGCTTTTAAAGCCGACCCGCTTTGGTGAGACTCTTTTTGTTGTACAGTAACCACAAATAAATGGCTTTCACAATTAGAGGTTTAAATAATGCAATGGCTCATGTTCAGTCCTAAGCAGGATTCCAATGAGCTTTCTAATGCATGTAATGATTAAGTGTAATTCAAATACCAACTGTGTTGTTCAAAATCTGACAGGCAATAATTTGCTCTATTATATTGTGCCATTTAATTGCCTGCTACCGACAACCTCTGACGTGCCATGAAGCAATGATTTACAATTACTCCAAGCAGTAAAGATCAGGGGATGACAATATAATCATCTACACAGAGATCCCTTCTCATCTGCCACAACTAGTGAGGCAAGTAAAAATAGTTTGGAGCTTGTAGTTTTAACTCCACTCTATTTGAGGATTAGAAGATATTACAGCTGCGGAGGACGTTTAACAATAGCAGTTGTGTTAAGAGCTGGCTGCGGCGGGATGAGGCGAGTCAAGATGTCGGTTTGCTGTCAGGGACAGGCCTCAGACGCTAACGGAGGGACATTATTGTTGGGGGTAAAGCGTTACTGATGTCGGAGTTTAATCTAAATGAGGAAACGCCAAGTGGAAGATCAAGCAACAGACTCTGTTTCCCCATCCATCCTCTTATGAACTCCGTAAGACTTTATTACCATATAAATGATAAAGGATAACGTACGAAAAAAAGTATGCAATAATTGCGCTTCCCTATGTTGCAGTCTGATGTAAATGTTTCTATAAGACAAAATAAGCAAATCGACGGCCTCCAACAAAGTTAAGTATCCTGCCCTAATTTGAGTGTGGAATTATGGAAAACAAGTTTATTCCATATTAAACCAATGTTTCACAGCATTTAAGGAGCTGATACATAATTTAACGCTTACAAAAACGAGCACAGCATGTTTGGGTGGGGTGGGGGGGGGGGGGTCCTTAGAGGGAAGGCAAGGCTGCTGAGTGCACTGCCTGTTTAAAAATGATGGAGGAGAACAGGGGATTCTCATTAAGTGGCTTCACTCCACCCCGAGCAGCAGACACTAGAGAGAATGCAGACAAAATCACAGGCTCGTGTTTCCCCATTAAATATGAAGGATTGTGCAATATGTGCAGGCAGGCAGTTTGCCGGGGTCAGCCGTCGCACTCTTTCTGCTGTTTCTGCAGGTCATGTCATGATGACCGACTTTACCCCGTGTTCAATCAGTTCCTTGTGTTTTAGAAGATGGGGCAGGAAAATAATAACACGAGGCAGGGGGACTTTTAATGAGGACAAATTAGACTTGGGCAGCAAAGAGCTGCGAGGGACGAGAAGTTTCATTACATGACCTACATGGAGAGAACGTTTTTCAAACTCATTGACAGGAAGATCGGCCTTGATTTCAACTTCACTTCCTGTCGAAACTGAGAGAAAGTACTAATGAAAAGTGTTTCAGCCACTTGACGACGTCATTCAGTGGGCACAAAACGTTTGGACAATTAAAATGTGTTCATTTCATTCCATCTGGTCCATCACATTTACACATTTACTTCTCAACAAGTGTCCATCACATTTACTATGGACATGTTCCACAAAAACAACCAGAGAAATTATTAAATGTTTTGTTTGGAAAGTGTTTTTGTGTTATCTTTCACTGAAATAAATACCTTCTTATATAATGCCAAGACAATTATATGTTTTTTAATGGTAACTTTGTCTTTAACTTTTGTTTTTTCCGCACAACATAAAAACATATTTTGAAAACTGTCTCAGTATCTTTATGTCCATTCAATAAAAGTCAATGGGGTCCAAAACAACACTGGACCCTCATTGTGTGGACGCTGAGACATTTTTCAAATATAATCTTTTTGTGTTTTACAGAAGAAAGTAAGTCATACTTCTGGTCAAAGCTAAGGCTAAACATACACATACAACATCATCCGTGCTTTGACAAATCACAGATCCGAAATCAGTCGCCCACCTCACAACCGCAGTGAACCGAAAGCTGAAACCGATCCCAAACCTGGTCGTCGAAGTGCAGCTCCGCGATCGCTCACCGGCACTACTTGACATGGCTTTTACTTTGATCTCCCCTGTCTCCGATTCATTGGCTGCCGACTTCACTGACTCCAATCTGACCCAGATAAAGACTCTGACCTTTCCGACCAACTCCATTACATGCAGCTGTACTGGGTACAAGCTCTTAAACGACTGCAGTTTAAATGTGGCCATTACTGGAGCCGGTGTCTGCAAAGATTTCATTGTCACAGCCCGGCAAAGGGAAGATGGCCACACAAAATGACTCTTGACCTTCATTTACATTCGTTAATCAAATGTCACACAGAGTCTGCGTTTTATCAGCGAGTCCGTGTCTATCTCCAGAGATGATTTGTGTTTTCAAACAGGTAAATAGAAGGGTCTGCTACCAGGACGTGTGTGAGGAAATGGCTAAAGGATAATTGTGGAGAAAATTCAGCGGCGTTTGCAGCTTTGGGCTGATTCTGAGAACAAGATGCAGGTGAGATGAGATTTATACAGATCATTAAGAGAAAAGGAAGATTGAATCTAATTATAGTCCACACAGCTGAAATGAGAATCTGCAAAACAAGTCTCGGATAAAGTGACCAGTGCCATTTTGTCATATATAAATAACACAGAAGCTCACCAACGGATTCGTTCCAATAGAATAAGCATGTCGTGAACAGCACAGCTAATGACCTGAGTGGTACATTTTGCATTCTAATTCATTCAGCACCTAATTGTGAGTGGACACCACAGATAGCCGCCCTCTCTCTCCTCATCTCTCCCCAGACTGCAGAGAAGCCCTGCTCAGAAAGGTCAAAATGGCCGACATTAATCAGATCGCCATATCCACAACCCCTCCCCGCCATCGTTACTGTGCTAATCACTCTGGGTTTGGTTGCAGAGAGGTTTACTCCTAATTATTGTCATTAATAAATCAGACGAGTCAGGCTGTCGGGATGAAAGAGAGGCCGTCCCTGCTTGCCATCCATCAGAGAGGCAGAGTGCAGGAGAGTCCAGTCATTAAGAAGCCTTTGAGACACACGGCCGCGTTGGGGACTCGGCAGCTCAGACAATAATACGCCTAACTTTTTCATCAACCTGTGGCTTCCGCAACCAACCAGGAGACGAGGATCCCGGAAAATCATCAGTCACGTACAAAGGAGCGAGTTAAAAAATAAAAGAATGAATGTTGCAGAAAGCAGGGAGGGCGCTGTGGGATTTTGCAAAAGCAACTGTCTATGTACATTACATAGAGACATCCAAAAGTCTGAGAACACATTGGGAAAAAAATTCTTAGGAAAGAAGTAAAGTTCCGGTATTTTGAAACTGTTTAAACACACAATAAGTAAATGGAAGCATAAATAAAAAAAGTTCAATTTCAATTCAACAAAAAATCATGCTGGATAGCATGGGAAATTTCAAATCAAAATGGAATAAATAAATAAATATATATATATATAATTTTTTTTGTATTTAAAAAAGAATGCATAATAAAAGCATTTTCACTAGTGGCCTCGGACATTTGGACCTCATTGAACTGATACCAAATTTGTGATCTATTTACGTTTTAATCATTTTATCAATGTCGAGAATGTCAAAACGTATTATAAAATGTTCAAACAATGTTATTTACTCTATATATCATTTGCAATACCAATTAATACAAATTTTTTTTTTACCAAACACACATCACCGTGCAAAAGTAAGCAGGTTTTTAAAGAAATACTTTTATTCAGCAAGAACGCATTAAATTAATCAGTAAATTGATTGACAGTAAATACATTTATTTATATTGTGACAAAACATATATTTCAAATAAATGCTGTTTTTCTTTTTGTTTGTTTGTTTGTTTTTTCAGAGAATCCTGAAAAATGTACCGGCTTCCACAAAAATAGTCATGTCAGCATATTAGAATGATTTCTTAAGGATCATGTGACTGAAGAAGACTGGAGTAACTGTTTTGTTGTTGTTTTAAATTAGGATCAGGATGATCTTTGCAAATTATGATGATGTAGATGTGCATTTTATTCACTGATGCCATCTAAATTCATCACATTCTAGTGCCTTAACCTCTGAACAGAAATATCCACTCAACAACCAGCAACCATCAGAGTGCTTGTTTCCAAAACACATGCAGACACACACGCTCACTCGGTTACCATGCGTGTTGAGGACACCAGCTAAAAAGTGCCGTATATCTGTGTATGTGTGTGTGTGTGTGCTTCCCATGCCGCAGGGAGAGAGAGATGGAGAGAGACGTGGCATCGCGCTGCCATCACATCTCATCAAATTAAGGAAGTCCATTCCACTTAAACGAGTTCTGTGAATCTAAAATCGACCATTAATGCAGTGTCATGTTAAATTAATACTGTCATCTAAATTACTGGTATGAATCTTTCACATTTGAAATGAGACCAAGAATGACTTATTCATTCTCTGCTATCTCCTCTGATGTCATCCCCATTAAACATAACCAGGCGAGCTGTCTTGGCCTAATTGTATTAGAGTGTTAAGGGAGTGTTAGGCTGTTCAGAAATCATCATTTAGTATGCTGATCAACGGCTTTAGAGAACTGAATAATATCTGAAATGAGTCGCGCAACGAGGCACGCTGCAACTGACAACGCATGAGAGAGAGACATCAAGGAGATGTGAATGCTGGACAGTTATGTCCACAAACATGTTATACAGTGAAAAGAAGTAGCTCAAGAGTGAGGTGATTGACTTAAGTGCCTACCATGTGTTGTGCCAATCTGACATCAACATGAAAGGAGGTGCGACCCAGACACATGCCCTGGCATCTCTCCAGCAGCAAGACAAGTCCTTATAAGCTGGAAATGTTTGACTTCCCTGAAAGGAAAAGGGCAAACACTGCTGAAAACTTTTAAAAATTCAGATTTTTTTAAATTAATGTGTAAGAGAGACAAGCTAATGTAATCTGGTAATGAGCCAGACCTCATAAAACTAGTGGAGCTCAACTTCCTCCTTCAGTTTTATGGAGGCTGGCTGCAGGTGAGACTGATCCTGATTTACTGTCTATTCTGTACAGCACATCTCATGTTAGACGGACAAAAACACAGTGAAGCGTGTCTAATACGTTTGAGGTTTGAAATGAGCAATGCAATCATAATGACAAACTTGAACAATAATGTAATACATAAACATGTGCATAGATTGTGCAAAATTCACAATTAAGGAACTGGCTCCCTTTCAACTTATAACAGGAAGTTGAACTAAAATCTGATCTAGAATATCAGGAAGAGGAAATTACTGAATTGCATTTTAAAGAAATTCGAGATAGTAAAGCATTCTGGGAAATGAAGTGTTTACAGCCACCCTGGTCCGAAAAAGCTTAATTTATTAGGTAACTCTTTATTTTAAGGTGATCTAGTTACATTGTACTAACTCAAATAAGTACTGAGTAATATTAATTAACTACATATACTTACTATAGAGTTCTGGTTAGGGTTTGGTTTAGGGTTAGTTAGGCTAACTTTACTTGTAATCATGCATAATTTACTGTTAAGTGCATGTAGTAATGTGTAATCATTTATTATATTTAACAGAATTATCATAATTTCTATAGGTGGCATTTCAAACATATCTATCTATCTATCTCTAACGTTATCTATCTATCTATCGCCTCAAAACCTTAAGGTCTATTTAAACTTTTTTGCAAGCCTAAATTCAGTGTTTGTCTTGGCAATAAATATATAAATACAGTTATATGTAATTCTTTGATTTTCACTTCATTTTAATTCGACTTCCGTACACAGAGTCAAATTCGAACTGTTTCTGCATCCTTTTTTGTTTTGTTTTTACCTCAATTCAAATTGAAGAATTGAATTGTAATTTAAAAGGCATTGACAGTTCAATTCTGAATAGACTACAATTAAATTCATAGAATATTTGTCATGTTTAAATGTCATATCGTGAAGAGCAAAATGTCTTACCTCAATGTGTTCTAGCGTAGGCTAACAGTTACCTAACGGCTCTGACCTGGAGCAGTTACCGTGACGTCAGCAGAAATCATCGCTCAAAAGTTTGGAACAACCTCAAACTAAGCCAAAGATTTTCCCTGTTAACCATACTTTAATCCATAATACTATAGTCCCTACAGTTATTGGGGGGAAAAAAGCTACTATAAACGGTTACAGTCCTACTAAAATGCAAGTGTGATATCTTGATATTCACCACAACTGTCATAAACAAAATATTTTAAAAATTACTTGGAAAAGCTTCTTGCCCGCTTTGATATAATTTCGATATTCATTCATTGCAGTTTTGCAGTATTAAAAACGTGTTATTTTTTGAAGAATCTGTTACCATACCCTTTCATTAAAAAAGAATACGGTTTAAAAGTGCTTCAAAAATTTAATGCACCGAAATCACGTGTCCTGGTTGCAATCTGACAATAACAAGCATTTGTCGCCATCTAGTGGCAAAAATGAGAAAAAGCTACTCCTCGCATAAAGTAAATATCATGTATTGTAACAACCTCCCCAAATAATCTTAGTGCTGCTTTAAGGCCTTCTAAAAAAAAAGTTTCCATTGTCCCCTTAGACTAGAAGGACCCATAAGGACCTCCACATAGCCTACCCAATGGGCCCAGGGGAGTGAATTTAAACAATGACCACGTTACAACTGTTAAATTACTTTTCTCAGCTGAAACGTGGCAAAAAAAGATTGTATTTGCTGATACAGAAGTACAGTAGTTCTACAGGTAAACAAAAAGGCTCAAATATTGCATTGATACAAGCTTGCAATGACTGTTGCTCAACAATCCATTCCAACCTTTTTTCTTATCACGTGAAACCAGCAACTCCATTTCATGGCCAATTTTAAATAACAGACAGGACGACCTGTGTTTGCTGTGAGGTCTGACATTCTTGAACTAGTCAGACCTGATGAAATGTGGCTCTGCTCCTTACAGCAAGGCCTAGTAAACAGTTTTGTATTCAAATTATTCTGCTTTGTAACTCTTCCTACTGACAGCCATTGCCACAGGCCAAGATATCTCACAAAGCCAATGTGCATTTCAACATGGTTAGTTAAAAAAAAAAAAGTCAGATGGACTGAAACTGTTCTGAACACTAGCAAAAGAGGGAGAGACGTAAAAAAAAAAAAAAATCTTAAGGGCAGAGATAGGCTGTCTGGTCACATTTAGAGACTGGGTGTCATGGGAAAATAGCGCCACCAGACAAGTTTGTCCATTTGGATTCATCTACCTCGCCTGGCTGTGGTTGCACCGTTCCTGGGGCTATAAAGAAGGAGGTACAGGATAGATGTGACCTACAGCTCATAGAGGGCAGAACTACCAGTGTGCTGTCAGTCCACCTGTGAGCATCAGACATCAGAATGCACATAAACAAGCAGGTTCACTGCATCAAACCCTATGCATGCTAATTTAAATGCCCCATTGTGAAAAAGATGTCAACTTTAAAAAAGTGTGTAGATATGTTTTCTTTAATGTGTATGAGCTCATTTATATACTCAAACTCAAGTGAGGTTATGTTTTCCATACATATATATATATATATATATATATATATATATATATATATATATATATATATATATATATATAAGAATGATTTATGAAAATAAAAATCTTAACCCCAAACTTTTGAATGGTATATACTGATTTTTATAATATGCTGATTTTAAACATTCCTTATTATCAATGTTGAAAAATTAACAGCAAATCTTTTGTAACGTTATAAATGTCTTTACTCTCACTTTTGATCAATTTAATGCATACTTGCTTAATAAAAGTATTGATTAAAAAAATAATTTTGCACCCCCAACTTTTGAACACACACACACATATATATATATATATATAATACAGTGCTGCTTGAAAGTTTGTGAACCCCTTGCAGTAGGTTCTACATGTAGTCCACCAGACAACAAAATAGCTGAATTTATAAAAATGACCCCGTTCAAAAGTGTATATACCCTTGATTCTTAATACTATGTGTCGTTATGATCCACGGCTGGTTTTTTTTGTTTGTTTGTTTTTTTGTGATGGTAGTTCATGAGTCCCTTGTTTGTCACGAGGAGTTAAACAGCATCTTTTGTATATTTGAACCCTTTGCAGCAGTGACTGTATGATTTTGAGATTCATCTTTTCACACTATGGACAATTGAGGGACACAAACACAACTATTAAAAAAAGGTTCAAACATTCACTGGTGCTTGAGAAGGAAACACAATAGTATAAGAGCCGGGGGGTGAAAACTTTTGAACAGAATGAAGATGTCCAAATTTTCCTTATTTTGCTTAAATATAAAAAATTCATTTAGTACTGCCCTTCGGAAGCAACAGAAGATACTTACATGTTTCCTGAAGACAAATTAAGTACAAATTACCTTGATCTTCAAATTCAAAAAGTATAAATAATAGTATGAATGAATGAATGAATGAATATATATATATGTGTGTGTGTGTGTGTGTGTGTGTGTGTGTGTGTGTGTGTGTGTAATGTATGTGTATATAGATAATAGATAATACATTAAAAATGTAAGAGAGCTACACATGGCAGTTTATCTGTTCAATAAATGACCTTACTCGCCTGTTGAGTAATAAAAAAGCCACCTCCGCATCGCTTTTACAACATTTCAAATCCCTCAGTAATCGCCATCTCCGAAAAGCCAAGCCAGTGTTTATTTTTATTTTATTACGAGCTCTGGCGCGGTAATCAGGGTAAGACAAAACCACATTCTGGAAGAAGGATTGACGATGTTTTAAGTTTTGTTAATTTTGAACAAAAAAAAAGTTACAGAGTGTACCTTTAAGGATAAACTATTAACACTTGAGCACTTGGAATACTTAAAATGTTCTCATTAAATGTTCTCTTAAAATGTTCTCAAAATAGTCCAGTACAGTAAAAAAAAAGAAAAAAAAGAAATCAAAATTGTATCAATTTTAATTTGCATGTTATTCAGTAGGTGTGCATATAGCCATATGTAAACAGATTACACCAGATAATAGATTGTCATATATACCAAATTAAAGGATTATTCACCCAATATACCCAAAAATGAAAAGTCTGTTATTACAAGGGTGAAGAATTTCAGGCAGACACCCTAATATTGCAGCTACTAGGGATATACGAGACTGAAACAACAATGTATACTGATTTGGTCTCACCAGTTTTTTCAAAACACTTGCTTGATGGTTTATTTTAGAGAACTGGACAAAAGAAAGAGCTGGGTGGAAATACATCTGATGTTCTGAAAATGACTATATACTGATAAATTGAATCAGAAGTTTCAGTTAGCTAAGCTGAGATACTTCATAGAAGTAAGCTCCCAACATCTTGGTGCCCTGAATATAGTTGGATCTGTAAAGAAAAAAAGGAAAATTATTGGAAAAAAAACATTTTCAAGCATCCCAAGATCAGATAAGTTTTGCATAAATAAAGCTGGCCTATGAGAGCAATCAGATGATTACAGAGGTGACAGTTGCTGTCATACACAGACAGATCTCGATAACAAGATGTAAACCTCACCTGTTGAGTTTCTCGTTCTGTGAGTGAGCTCCATCGTCAGAGGAACCGACAGGCAGCAGCATGACATTCTGGCCGGTTGCTTCTTGGAAGGTTAGAGTCACCGGGATACTTCCTCCCTCACGGGTCAGGTCAGGCTCCACGCCAAACACTAACAGCAGCGAAAGATACAGAATTACTTTAGACCACAAATAAATTGTGTTTGGAGAAAAAAAAAACACTACACTTTTGATTTGACATAACAGAATCAAGGCAAAAATCAACCAACATTTTGTAAATATCACGCATGGGTTGATGCTGCATGTAAATATCCATGGTCTTTTTTTAAATTAATATAAAAATGAGTTTAAGTGTGTTTTAGGTGCTGCAACTGGACGTCATTGTCCATTCTTTTAAGGTTTTTCACTAATTTTAATCACATTTTTCCCCTTCAAAAAAAAAAGAAAAAAATTATATTACAAGTTTTCAAAATTTACATAAGTATATCAATTAATAGGGGCTCAGTAAAGCAACAATATGAAATTAAAATAAAATAATTAAAATAGATAAATAGAATATAACTTTAGGTATTTTATGTAAACGTAGACTGGAATAAGATCAGCAATCTTGTATCTACAGTTATACCACATATTGTGTCTTACCAGTCTTCATGGCCTTTCTGCCAGCCATGTAGTGAGGGTGGTTAAAGTCAGACACCCAGGCTTTGGCTCCATGTCCCATGTACACTTTCAGTTTGTTGGGACTTTTCAATTCCGCAAACTTGCTTTCCAGATGAGTAATTACCTGTAAGAAAAGCAGAACATTTCAGCACAAGCATGTCTGGAAATTATGCAGATGACTCTATGTGAGTGGTAGAGCATAAAACAAGACTAAAAAAAACCTTCAAACCTGTTTCTCCACTACTTTGGGATCCATGTCAGGGACAAGGCGGATGGAGAACTTGCCAATGACCTTGCGGGGGATGACAGTTTTGGCACCTGCCTCGGAGAACGCTCCCTCTATCCCGTGCAGAGACAGGGACGGGTATCTCCAACGATGCATCAGAATTTGCTCCTGTACAGACAAACCAATATATTATTCGGTTTATTATACACGTCACTGAACATAAAACATGAATTTACAGAAAGGTCAGGCAGCCTGATTAAATGAGGCAATTTTTTTAAACATGCTATCATATCATAATCAAAATATATTCCAATAAATAAATAAAATTTGAATCAGTGTTATTTTAGCATCATTGATATTATAGTTTTTGGTAATAATTTGAATTCGATTTTATTTTTATATTTTCTGTTTTCTTTTTAGCTCAAGTTTTAGTCATTTTGTTGTGTTTTTAAATGTCTATATAGTTTTAGTTTTAGTTATTTTAGTACTTCAATTTAAAAGAAACAAAGAAAATGAGAAATGCTGCCTTGGCAACTAGCTAAAATAAAATAAGCTAAGTTAATGTTCTTTTTTCCCCCAAGTAAGACCATATTTAAATGTTTTAGTTTTAGTGAATGATGATAACCCTGATTTAAATGAACAAAAACATAAATATTACATCATCGGAAAATGTGGAAAGAGAGGGGTGATTTACTTTGGTGTCATGCAGGAGTTTGTCTGTTCCAACATCTTTGGCGTATTCTTCCATGTCAAACTCAATCTTTTCATAGAGCTTCCTCTCCTCATCAGTCAATTTAGCCACATGGTCGTATATCCCTGGTACTATAATTTTCCCCTTGTTATCCACCAAAGTGCCTAAAAATATAACATACTTAATACACTTTCAGCATTGCAAAAATAATACATTAACAAACAACAATAACATTTTTAAGGTTCCTTAAAAAATTGTGAGGTGAACTGATTAAGAGGAAATCATTGCCAACTGCTCTAAGCTGACAGGTAACATTAGCAGGTCAACAAGAAATATATCTCAGTGTAATCAAAATGCAATCTAGGAAATCCCTGTCATCCTGAATAGTTTTATGACCAACCTACTGATCCTATTTCCACCAAAGGAATATGTAGGTATCAGTCTCACCCATCAGAGCAATGAGGTCAGTCATGGCCTCATGAACGGATCCTCCAAACACACCAGAGTGAAGATCTTTATCACAGCATTCCATCTGAAAATGTAAAAGATGGTTCTCAGCCATGACAAAACTCAAATCTATACCTTTGCGCTTTTAAGTACAATTAG
This sequence comes from Abramis brama, assembly GCF_963993115.1. Classification (NCBI taxonomy): domain Eukaryota; kingdom Metazoa; phylum Chordata; class Actinopteri; order Cypriniformes; family Leuciscidae; genus Abramis; species Abramis brama. The sequence continues at coordinate 14,573,145 of NC_139974.1, forward strand.
GAAAAGTGATGAACTGGAATGTCAGACACGTAAAAAGGCAGTAATCTGCAATTTTGTGATTATCAACATTAACTGTACCTACCAAAAACTGTAATATAGTACATATTTTCATACACACCCAATATATATATATATATAAATATATATATATATATATATATATATATATATATATATATATATATATATATATATATATATATATATATATATATATAGGATTATTTTATCTTTTTTATAATTCATTTATGAATAATTGTATTATATATACACACATGACATCAGTTATTGACATCAGAACTTTAACTAAGCACCACTTGCTTGGAATCTTTTGATGTTAAAGTAACCCATTAACTCCTACCTCAATATAGAAGTAGCAGATTCCTCTCAGGCCGTAGGTAATGCAGGGCTTGGTCTTTCCCAGCCAGTAGTTATCAGAAATGCAGACATAGTCCACATCCTTAAAAAAAGTATCTTTGCGAGAGAAAACCAGCTCGTCTAATCCCTCTGATCCAGACTCCTCCATTCCCTCAAAGCAGAACTTTATATTGATGGGCAGTTCCTGTGATAAAGTAAATCTAGGTTTTAGTGCAAAAATCCATTAATGTGAGGTTTCAAATATTTTACATGGTGCTTTCTGCAGTCAATATAAATCTATAGATATAATATAAAGTGTGAGAATAATTCTTCACAAACCAAACATTTTATTATACTAAAACGTGAACAATAGGAACAAAAAGCATAACATTACAAGTTCCCTTACAGTTAATTAAATTAGATCTAATTAAATTAGCTTGACACAATACTTTAAAATGATCAAAGATCACAAAACAACCTTTAAACTGTTCTGCTCTTAATTTGCGTGTGTAAATGAGGAACTTTGAAAGCAGTGACAGTTCCCTCAGGTGATAATGATTGAGAAACTGAGGTAATCTATGGATAAGCAAAAGACTGTATGCAATGTGATTTTTAACACAATGATATGCAGTGTTCATCACAGTTTCAGTCAAACTAGGTGCACATGCAACTGCAATTTAATTTACATTCTGTCTTGTTGGGGAAAAAAAGATATATTAACAAGATTAAGTAATGCAGGCAATGCTAAACTTCTAGCAACTGACACCTTTATCCACTGATACTGTCATATGATACTGCTTGCAATACATGAGGACTTTGCACAGCTGTTACAGGCTTAATAAGTAAGCAGACAGTATCATTTGGAAAAAAAAAGGACAGTGTAAGCACCTGTCCAATCTTCTGATAGGCCTCAATGATGTTGAACCAGGCCAGTACAGGGCCTTTATCATCGGTAGATCCACGTCCGTACATTTTACCTGCAAAACAATTAAACGAAGCATGAGCCACGGTCAAATAAAATGTCGTAAAGTGTAATGATTACAATGCATTTCAATCTATAATCTCAATTCAGCAAGTCTTTTACAATATATATCAAAGTGCATTTAAAGACCTCACAGATGAATGGCCTTGTTATTAATTTACAAAAACTATTACTTTATGCTAATTGTAAAAGATTACTAGACAATTGCCAGACAAAAGCCTGATGTTTTGGCTGATCCTGTATGAGATACTCTTCTTTTAGATCATCTTAAAATAAGAACCTAGTTGTGAAACAGAAAATATTTGATTGCAGTGCACTATATAAAACAACCAACTAATTAACTTTTTTTTTAATGATATGCAAAAAAAAATATATTTATTTTTGTTTAAGATTAATATTAATTAGTCCCAGTTTGGAAAACAAAATCTACAGGAATCAGCTGACAAGTCACAAGGCTAAGCTCAAGCGTCAGATCTATCTCAGCAAAAAGAGACAATAGGATTTGTCTTGAAATCTCTTTGGGCTGGAGGGACACAAATGTAACATGCTGAGTCGGTGAGATTTCTTCCTTTTTTGTGTCAACAGCCACATGCAAGCAGAACTTTTTTTTTTTTTTAAATGCTAGTGGTGACTAATTTTAGCCCAATTGAATGTGAAATATTACCTGGAGGGAGAACTGCTTGCAGAGTATTGCACAAAAAGCAAATCAATTGAAGAACCTCATTTGGTCTAAACAGATTTCTTCAATACACTCAAAGGCTTCATTAATAAATTATGTTAGCATCTGGATCCTCAACACCAAGAGACTGCTACTGTACACTTGAAAAATAAAAAGACTTAAAGAGCCACTTGTGCAAGCATACTCATACCATCTTTCTCCACCAAAGTGAAGGGCGGTGAGTCCCAGCCATCCTCAATGTTGGCTGGCTGCACATCCAAGTGTCCGTAAATACACACAGTCTTCTTGCCTGGGTCTGAGCCGAGTCTGCCCAGAACTATTGGAGGAAGAGGGATCTGCTCACCACTTGGCAACTAAATTAAAACCAGAAAAAAGCAATGCATGAGGAGTTTAAAATGATTTAAGAGTATTAAGGAAGATATTTTGAAGAATGTCATTAACCAAACAGTTGATGGGCCCCATTGACTTCCATAGTTTTTCTTACTATGGAAGTCAATGGGGTCCATCAACTGTCTGGTTACTGATATTCTTCAAAATATTTTCCTTTGTGTTCAGCAGAAGATAGAAATTCATACAGGTTTGAAACAACTTGAGGGTGAATAAATGATGACAGAATTTTCATTTTGAAGTCAACTATTCCTTTAAACATCAAAATATGAGGAAAATATTTAATATTTTTAAATATTTTAAATACGAGGGAAGAACAAAACACTCTTGTGCTTATGTTGCTTATTTTCCTATGCAAACCTATAACAAATTGTTTTTGCATGTGTTCATAATTTCTTTGTATGAAAGCCTGGCCATAAATTGTGGCACAATTTATAATGTTTCATTGCATTATCAATTTTTTTAATAATTTGAATATACATGTATGAATGTATAATTTATTTATTTATTTAAATACCTTTAAGATAAATATATACAACTTTTAATGTGATTTTATGGCCTTCTCCGAAATGAATTTTGTTTTGGAACAACATGAGAGTGAATAAATAACGACCAAATAAACCACTCATTAACAAATAAATTTCACTTTCACTTGAACCATGTGATCTGAGTTTAGGACAAATATCAAAACATAACTACACTGCAATCTTGTGATGCATGTGACACATGCAGTCAGATGGTCGACCACAAAAATGTAAAAACAGGAAGCAGCTTGTAATGTTTGAGCTAAAGGCTAAAATCAGTAAGAATTCTAAAACCAGGCATTAAAATAAAAACTCCAAAGCCGACTCCAAGGCAAGAGATTTATAGTAACTGTGAATTTTAGAAAACACACCTTCTGCATGCCGACGTCAGCCATCTCCACTGTTCCCCCAAGTCTCTCGATGTCTTTGGCTGCAATCTCCATCATCTTCTTGATTTCTCCTCGTTTCTCTGGCCAGGCCGACACACTCTGTACAGCAACCCATTCTGCCAGGCGCTTCAAAAAAAAGAAAAAAATAACACACACAAAAGTGTTTACATTTCCGTTAGAAAATGTACATGTCCAAAGAGTACAGTCATCAAAAATTTAGAATAACACATGGAGGTATAGGAATTAAACAAAAAACTATAATGAATACATAATTGTAATTACTAAATAATAAATAAAAATAAAATCTAAACTATTTTAGCTTAAAGTAGACCCATTTTCCAGTTTTGGATATATAATAATATACAATATAATATACCTCTCAATACCTCAACATATTGGTCCTGGTGCTCATCGACGTATTTGAAGAGAGTTGGAAGGTAAGACATTGCTGCACAGTGATCCAATCCTTCAGTGACAGAAGAACTGACCTAAAGGAAAGGAAGATAGACGTGTAATATAGAATTTTGTCATCCAGTGAGGAAAAGAAACTCCTCCCAACTCTGTAACTGCTGACAAAATCATTCCCAATCCCACTAGCTATCAGTGCAGAGGACTGAGAGACGCTGCGCTACAATTATAAAACAGGACAAAAAAATGATTAAAAAATATGTAGAACAAAAACGTCTTTTTGATATCAATATCAACTAGGCTTAAGCAATAGGCTTTAACTTAAATAATAATGATGATAAGAATTATTTCGCTTAAAACTATTTCCAGTGGTAACTAATAAGTCCGAAATTCATAAAATATATCTTGCAAAGGCTATATTTAGAAATATATAGGGGGGAGGAGAGAAACTGTATACTTACTGGATAAAACACGTCAAAGTCTTGAAGTTAACTGAAAGTAAGCTGCTGTCCAGTGTCCACGTCCACCCCAGGTCTTTTTTCATCAGTGGAGTGAAGAACGCCATGAGAAGCAATATGGGGATGGGGTTTCCGACCAGATCAATGGCTTTCAAAATAAAGGTCTGAGTGATGCGGAGGCTTTCACACAGTGTACCTCAAAAAATGACTACACATTTAAGTCACACTTTGTGAATGAATGTCATTACATTAGATAATAAAATATGAATTCAATTGGCATTCATCACTTTTCAATAAAACATTTCACTAAAGTTTGTTATATTTTAAATTAGCCTATACAATATATTAATATTAAGATACAAAAATGTATGCTGTTGTCGATGTTTAAATCATTTCAACTTAAATTACATTAAACTTTGAAAGTACATAAAAGTTTAAATTGCTTAACTTATTTTGATGAGTGAACATAGAATGTTTTACAGTGAACAAAACCCCAATATTTTTCTATTGCGATCTTGGACACTTGAGAGCATGTGCATTCAACAAGTAGCCTTAACGCACACTAAATGCACACTTCATATTTCATCATATTCAGGAATTCATGTGCCCTGAAATGTCGAGGAAAACTTTCCAGTAATTACAATTTGGTCGTAAAACAAAGTGTTGCACATTTTATTGATGCGGAGATGACTATATGTATTTTGTCAAATGTTTGCAACATGCTTTTTATCACTTAATTACAAGCACCACAATTACAAAAATCAATTGTCATTTGTTAGGAACTACTAAATAGACATTTAGAAGTTTATTTTAAAGTGCAAATCAAAATGTGTAAATAAAGCACTTGTGAAAGTGTCAGATGACCACTTACTCCATTTACCTACCTATCAGCTAAATAATTCCACCTTAACAGTAAAATAACAATCAAAGACGATTGCTGAATAAATAAAATTATGTAAATTGGAGGGAGTTTGTCATCTGACCAATCTGAAGGATTTAACTTGTAGAGCCTCTTCTGTATTATCAGCACAAGGAAGGGGTATCAGAAGGGGGTACACATAATGTGGCTCACCCTTCTTTCCACTGTGGAACTCATTAGCATAATCTAAAGCACACAGGTAGAGCAGTGTTTAAAGTTTTACCAATGCATTTATCACTTTCCTAACCACCACCAGAATAATGTTCTGAACAGTCCAAACAAGATGGAAAAAGATTGAACTGTCATGACAGTGGTTCTCAACTCTGGTTCTGGCCTATCCCCAATAGTACACAATTTGGATGTCGTCCTTATCTGGCACCCATTTCCGGTCTTGCAGTCCCTCTACTAACAAGCTGGTAAGTTGAATAATGATTTGAGAGACCAAATCCATGGGGCTACTACAGAACCAGGTTGTTTGGGAAACACTGGCAGTTAATTACTTATTTTTTTCAGCTGTCTTCCCTCATTTTAATATGGTATGTTTTAATTTCAATAGAGTCTGAGTTGTCTGATGACTGACAATAACTGAATGGCAAAAGAACGCAAGAAGCCCTCACGGCCATGCCGGGGAGCTCTGCAACACCTCAACAATCTGCAGTGCGAGGTTTTGGTCCTCTTGGATCCTCTTTTGTAGCGGTGAGTTTAATGATGTTCATTATAGGGAAGGGGTGTCTTATTTTGGGAAAATGGTTTTGGCTGTCTAAGTGCATATGAAATTAGGTCCACACATGTGTGGTATAAATGAAAACTATTTTTTATTTTCTGTAAACTTGTCTTTCAAAGATGATCATGGAGAAATTGCCTTTAAAACCCTTCCTGCTATCCATACCACCCATTACCATACCTCACAAATGGAAAAATGGTGAGTCCAACATATGCTGAAATTAAGCGCAGCTTAAATGACATTCATCCTGTAAGTAAAAGCAACACTATCAAATTATTTTTGATAAATTACACTGCTTTGTGGCTCATATGGATCCATTTCTTCTTTCCATCAGTGATTCTGCTTATAAATGGGTTATTTTTTGTTCTCACAAAAATGAAAATTATTGTTAATGGGTCATTTTTAGTTCACCCAAAAAATGAAAATTCTGTCATTAATTACTCACCCTCGTGTCGTTCCAAACCTTAAAGTCTTTCGTTGATCTCTGAGAGATGATATAAAGATATTTAAGATTGAAATTGAAATAAAGATATTTTTTTAAAGAAATCTGAAAGCTTTCTGTCCCTCCACTGACAGTCCTCGCAACTACCACTTTCAATGCCCAGAAAGTTAGTAAACTAAGACATCACTGAAGTAATCTATAACTCAATTTTGTACTTTGTGCAAAAAATAATAATAATAATTGTTGCGTTCACACATTCCTGCTCTCGCATCAACACAAGCATGCGCCGAGGTGCTCTCGTGAACATGCGTTGGAGATTGATATTTTGTAAATAAAGTGGTAAAATATGGTTAAGGTATAGAATATAGTAACGTCGCTTCATAAAAATGAGGTTGAACCACTGTAGTCACATGAACTACTTTTATGAAGTCTTTACTATCTTTCTGGGGCTTGAAGTGTCAGTTGCGTGACTGTAAATGGAGGGACAGAAATCTCTCAGATTTCATCAAAAAGATCTTAATTTGTGTTCCGAAGATGAACGAAAGACTTACGGGGTTTGAAAGGACATGAGGATGAGTAATTAATGACAGAATTTTCATTTTTGGTTGAACTAACCCTTTAACAGCAGGTGTAATGACTAATTAGGGTGACCACATTTTAATTCAGTACAGCACTGCTTTGGTGTAACTTTTACGTTTTTACACTGTTGATGTTGTCACAGTGCATGCCCAACTGAAATGGATTTATTCTTTTAAGGTTGGAACTAATATGGTGCATTACATGAACAGTGAGACAAGCCAGGATCCACGTGACTTGATGCATGGGGACAAAGAGAACTCGCAAGTTTTTATCATATTCAGTGTGGAGGCAAACTTTAATATATCTGGAGGAGTTCCTTCAACACATTGCTGCCTCATTAAGAACTTTGATCATCATCATTAGGTCCAGTTGTCAACATATGTATTCATATAACAAGTTATATATCATAAGTTTTTATAACTTAAGGTATGTTTACAAGAACACATCAATGCATTCAGTGTAGAGTGAAGACCTTTTAATAGTTATGTTTATTTCTTGAAGGATTTAATGTTATGAATTGACGTATTCTGTCCATATTTGTATAGCTTTTGAATTTAATATAATGTATATTTTAAATTTAGCGTTCATTTTGAATTTTTGTGTGCTGTATGTACATTTTATGTATTTGTACTCTTGTGTATATCTTGGTTACTGTTTGTACACATTTGCATAGATTTTGAATTTATGTGTTGAATGTACACTAGTGTTTTTTGAATTTATGTACACAATTATATATATTTACATTAAATGCTATGACTCCTTAAATGCTATGAACATATGTATTGTTTTATACAAATAAACAATCTGTGTTTAAAATAGTGTCATAAATAAAAATAAATATTTAACTAAATTGCTGGGTTATTTTAACCCAACTGGCATTTAACCCAATGCATTATATATATTAAATAACCCACAGTTGGGAAGGTGCTATACCACCTCATAGTTAGGATATTCGTTGGGTTATTTTTAGTTATTAAGTGAGTATTCAGCATCCAAACTCTGAAATAGTCTTCTTAGCCTTGTTCGGGAAGCAGACACACTCTTGTTAGTTTAAATCTAGACTAAAAACACATCTCTTTAACCTGGCATACACAAAACACATTATTAATTTCTATTATTCAAATCAGTTAAATGATTGTTATGCAACATGATTGTGAAGTCACAGCAGATCACGCTTACACTTAAGGTAGTTCATGTTGTTTCAGCTATACATATTTAATTCTGACATGGTTTTATGACTAAACCTAATAATTAGCACTGCGATGATAAATAAGAGCTTAGAAATACAAAGATCAGAAACACACCATTCAATATTTATTCAATATACAGTGAAATTTTCAGACGGACAAAATTATAAAAAACTGGTGACCGTAACAGCAACAGAGAAACACATTTCAATATGAAGTTGAAAATCCTAAACAAGGCCATTAAACAGTCCAAATGACCAAACTGCTGAATGCTCAGATCTTGTCCAATGTTGATGAAAAACAAAAATTGCATAAAAGTGCACAGACATCAGTATCTGTATTTGGTTGAGTAGTCTTTTGGGGAAACCACAAGACCCCGTCCTTTCCTTGCCCCCCTGTAGACAGTCTCAACAATGTCTATCATCTCCTGCTTATCTTCCATGGTCCAGTTTATCTTGTTGTTATTACCAGTGCCAAGATCAATCATGATGTGCTTGTTCCTGAGATAGACGAGCAAATATACATTAGGATAAATATGCACTGTAAAACTATTATTGGGTAGATACTGTATATAAATATTGCATAGAACTTTGATAAGGTAATTCTATTGTGACAACAGATAAAGTGCCCCATTATGCTTTTTTCAGATATTATCCTTCATGTAGTGTGGTATAACTGTTTATGAATGTGTCAGCATAGTTTTAGAGATCTTCTAGAGTTTTTTAGTCAAAATAAAGGGCTAGGAGTCGTCGATGTAATTAGTCGTTTTATTGAATTATATGTAAATTAATTAAATGATCAATACAAGTCACCAACGGCGCATCAGAATGTGTAACTCCTGTTGAGGACGCGCTCTTCCTGGAGCAACACGCTAAAACACAGCAACTAAACCCAATTAATTCACAACAATTCATTACAGTAGTGTTCTCATAATGTTATGTAACATGAGAGTTCCAATCGTAGTTAATATTAGTCATGCATTGCTGTTAGAGCTGCACGTTCTGAAGCTGCGCATGCTGAATGAACACCGGTAAACTGAAGCCCTTTGCTAGCCGGTCATTTAACTCAACGAAACGCATCCAGATATATACAAAATAAACATAATATTACAAATTGTATATGCACAAAATGACGCGAATGCACAAGTGACCTTGAGTTACGTGCTGGTCAGAATGTCTAATGGATGTGCTCTTCCTGGAGCACTGTGCTGAAACATGGCAACTAAACACAGAGAATTAACAACATTTTATTACAATATTGTTCTCTTTATAATGTTATATAAAATGACAGTCCCAATCATAGCTATTAGTCATGATAAAGCCGATAAAGGCTTAAAATGTAAACATCGACCAGATATGAAAAGTTATGCTGCAGATATGCCTTATATAATGAGACATGTTGATTATGAACCTGCAGTAACTCTCATAAATATTTTACCTGAATGTTGATTAGATTTACTTTAATGAAATCACGAATCTGATTTATAGGTCAGAAGCTATAGTTTTTACATGATGAATAAAAACAAACATAACATTTGTAAATTAAATTATTTTATACATACAGTTTTATTCATTAATGTGTCATTTTTTCAAACGGATTATGAGGATTCGGATTTAGAATTTGTACAGCTCTTTTGCTGTTGAACATCCACATATAAAATGTTAAGGTTACAACTGCATCTGTCTAAAACAAACAGCAGTGATTGATTTTATTATTGTGAGTTTAAAAGCTTTCAATTTACTCTCATTATAAAAAGAACTTTAATAATGCTTTAGTTCTAACAAGTAAGTTTTTGCTCAAAAGTAACTGAAATGAAAAATACTTTGCTTATAATCCTTGTAGAGGACAGACATGGTGTTGTTTCCAATCAAAAGGAAAATATATCGGTAATATGCCAAAATATCAGCATATCTGATATCGGCAAATATCCTAGTTTACTTTTCACTATGTCATTCATTGCAATTGAGAGTGAATCCCGCATTTAATCTATAAGTGGATGTCCCTACCGAAACTTTGCAGCATGTATGTTGCAGTTGGTCCTCTAAGAAGCATGAAAAACCATAATTTTTATTCAATTACTGAATAGATTATATATAGCAAAGAAAGGGGAAACAGAGTTATAGTAGTTTATCTGAGTGGCCAGATAAATATGTGAATACTTTTAAGTAGAATACTTTATTTTCAATGAATATTTTAAAATGTATATGTTACCGGCAAAGTGTGTAATCCGGCATTCTATAGAATGCCTAGGTAATGTATAGAATTAGGTAATGTATTTTTTGCAAAAAACATCAGGAATTCTATACATTGCCTAGGCATTCTATACAATACCGGGATTTCACACTTTGCCGGTAACATATATAATACAAGTTATATAAGGGCAAGTTTTACCAGCTCTACTGACTCAATATCCGATGCTACAAAAAATTATTTTGCCTCAAAAATATAGGCACTTACAAAGAGTAAAATAATAAACAATAAAAACCACAAACACACACAATTTCAGAACTGTTGTCACAAGGCTAAAGTGATAGAATCATTACCAACCTTGTCTGTGCAAAGTTATATGCAATATTTATACGTCTATCCAATTATGACACATCATTAGAACGTAAGGCCAATAAACCCTGTAAAATTTGCATTACAGGAGCGAAGACAAGACAAGGACATTCCTTCACATTTGTTTTAAACCCAAATTCATTGCAAGTCCTTCTATGTTTTTTAAAGGAGGAGCCAAAGATATTTTCTATGGTAAATATGCTATCAATTAAGCATAACCTATCTAGAACCAGACACATTTAAGGGAAAATAAATAAACAACTAAATGCTTAAATGCTTAGTAGACTCCCATTTGGTTAAAGAGATACGCCACCCAAAAATAAAAACTCACGCGTTTTATTTTTCCAAAAATAAAAACATTTAAAATTTTTGGCTGGAGTATCCCTTTAAATTGCTGCCTAAGTCTCTGTAGTCCTTATACAATCTGAAGACTTACCTGAAAAAGAACATGACTGTGCAAGGATCATATAACTCGTACATCTTGTTAAAATCTGGCACTTCTGTGATGTCCACAAGGTAAATTACTGCAAAATTCTTCACCTGAGGAAACACTTGATATTAGAAACACTGATAGAATAATGGAATATAGATAATTATTCCCACAGACATTATCAACAAGTCCTACACATACAGCAAATGCTCTCTGTTCTAATTAGGAAACTGTACCTTCTCAGCGATGCTGTACAACACTTCATCCATTTTCATACACGTCGGGTCCCAGTCGTGGCCAAATCGTATAACAATCACACGGTCCTCCTCGGATAAAATAGCCTGGTCCACTTGCCAGCCATTGTGAAGATGAGGGAGCATGTACGACATTTTGATGGAAATTCAACACACTTCTAAAAAGGCACATGAGGTTGTTGTCAAATATGCTTACAAACCACACCAGGTCAATAAACCGTTCAATCGTAACAAAATAAAACGCAAAACCGATTTGTTTACATTCCACACGTTGATTTCTCGTTAGCAATTAGCTCTGAAGATTCTAGAAAGATTACATTTAGATTTATTCAGTTAAATATTAGAGCTATAAAACAGAAAAAAAAAACTTTAAAGGGAAATGCAATCCTTACCTTGCAGTTTAAATAACCTTGTTGTGTAGATTAAGTGAGTGTTCCGAGTTTATTAGATGTATAACACTGCTTACTACTGGTTTTAGCACTGCAACGACGACGACGGTGGCTGCCGCGGCCAGTGACAATGCTAATGAACAGATATCAATATCGCCATCTACTGGATTGGAGAAAGCTTCTGCTCTATGGAGTGTATAACAAGAAATCTTACAATCAAGATAGTCCGGGTATTATAAATATTAAAAAGTAGTGTTTAAATTATGAAAATGTATTCAAAGTGTCATTCAGGAATCAGACTGAAGATTAATATATGTTATTATTATTATTTGGCCTTAAACATGAACAAATATGCACAGCAATCGATTCTGTTGTCTTTAGACAAAATACCGGTGTTCGGTGTTTTATGCCCCCAACGGCGCCTTCCAGGCAGCGAGGGGATGGGTAGGTTTAAGGTTGAGGGTAGGGTTAGCTGCCTCTAAGGAGCCATTGGGGGCTTAAAACACCATCGAGCCAAAATACCTTTTGCATGCGTGTTAAATGTCCTGAATAATACAATATGGCAGCATGGATAATGTGAAGGCAAGAAAAAAGAACGCAAGATATTTATTCCTTGAATCAATTATTCTGAAAAGATACAGCATTAAAGTGAAATGTTTATTTCCCCCCATTTTTGTACTGTAAATAATGTTAGTTAAATAAATAATGGTATGGTAGTTAACATAGAATACTTTTGGAAAGTATGTTCTGCAGACAAAACTATCCTGAATAGTACTTTGCAATTTCATAATTATGCATTCAGCCTTTGTGAATTTATTTTAATTGAGAGTATGAATAGAGTATGAGAGTGGAATATTAATACTTAAAAATAATGTGTCACAGCAATGGACCATTTAACTCAACCTGGGAAAGGTTGGGGTTAGGGTTAGGGTTAGCTAACCCTAACCCTTTATAGAGGGATTCTGGAAGTAATTTATCTTATGACAGAATACTTTTTCAAATTTCAAGGATTATCCCACAACTGGCAGCATGAACAGTGTTAGTTGTGTTAGCAAGCAAATATGTATATTAATAACATTTTAGATCTTCAAAACCCAATTTGTGTTCTGTAAAAAAATACTAGTTTAAATAAACTACATAATGGTTAACTAATAAATGTTGTTCTCTGATAATGACAAATACGTTTGAGTTTTTAACAATGCCCATTACTACACATGAACATACAACTGAAAAAAGTATATTTATATGCTCTAATTTATTTACAGTTTTCATATTGTAGGCTTAGATGTTGTCATTTACTTACTGCACAGGGGAAATAAAGTGGGAAACCAAGAGTCTACAAAATATCCTGATGCTTACAATCATTATACAAGTGAAATGAACTGCAATCAAATTTCTCTGCAAAGCTCCACACTTTAGTTGTGAGGATGTCACTTAGGTAAGCAGCATTAATTAATAAGAGAAAAGTTTTTTGGCAAAAAATCTAATCAAAACAATAATTTGAATACCATATTTATAAAAGTATAAGGCAAGAAAAATAGAAATGAAATTTAACAATAAATGGAATTGATTAATAGAAATATACATGGGCTAAAAGAAAAGGGAAATGTAACCATACGCATTCCGACAAATACATAAAGAAAATGTCAAAAATAGTTTATGAGGTTTGGAAAATATAAAAAGTATAATCACACAAGTGTTTTCAACCCTAAAACTATAAATGGGCTACAAACATCTATTTTTACATGAACTTTGCTTGAAGTGATGTCTCAGTGAAAAGTAATGGATGTATACTTTAAAATGATTAATATGAAACAAAACATAAGCATTCACATACATTATTTAACAATAGACAAAATCAAACACATTGTCGCTTGTTTCAACCTCTCAAGTTCTACTTGGTTAACAGTTTAACACTAGTTTTGGTGAGAATGGAACATATTTTGCATTGTCTCAAGGAACAGGTAACAGTTTACGCTCTAAGTAAAATTTGCATTGCAAGTCCTCCTTGTCTTTATTACTAATGTCTCCAAGCTACTCGTTAAGGACCTCCATCTCTGTGTCTGTCACGGTGATCAGCTTCTCGGGCTCAATCTCTGGGATGAAGAGATTATGCTTCAGCTTCATCAACTCTGCCATATTGAAGCCTAAAAGTACCACAGCCTTTGTTTTCTGTATGTTCTTCAGACATCTGGTACGCTTCGTGCCAATCTGGCAAGCAACGTCAGTTTTGTTAAGCAGTAAACGGTTACTCAGGGCAATGATCTCCTTCTTCAGTGGGTAAGGCTGTGTATTAAAGTACTTATTGACAAACTCACGTCGTTCTTCAAAGGGGCGCGACTCCATTCCAGTAGGATCCAATGCTAATTGTACGGAAGGATCGATTACTACTTCAGGTGAGGGGAGCGTCAGACCAGCCAACCTATCTCGCTCGAGTTTTCTCTTCCTTGCCAACCGTTCCTCCCGCTCTCTTCTATTGGCCTCCATAGCTTCTCTGAAGGCTACTTCCAGGCGCAACTTGCTCTGCATCTCCGCTTCGGTTTCCAGTGGCTTTGTGGCAGGAACAGAGGCTTGAGCTGAGGTCGGGGTTGGACCAGTGATCTGTTTTGGATGAGCAGGGTATGACACAAGTGCTCGGTTTGCTCTGGGAGTAATAGCTAATCCTGAAGTCAGTTTATCACTATCCTTGAGACTCTTCGGTGCACTGCGGCATTTAGACAAGTGGACAATGATGGCCTTGGTAGTGGTCTTCCCAGTGTACACACCACCACAGTAGAGGCATCTGTACGATGGTGTTTTGAGTATAGCATGCAGAGTGGGCACGATGAAATGCTTCTCTTTGAGGTGCATTTGATAGCATTCCTTGTTCAGAAGTTTCTCCGAGCAGAAGGGGCACTCTGTGCTGTTAGGATTGGGTGTGGGCATCTTGCAGGGTGCGGACAGCTTTCCAACACCCTGAGGATTGTTGGGCAACATCTTCACAAAGATCAGATCGAGGGAGCTTGTGACCAAAGCAAGATTGAGCTCTTTTTCACCCATTATTAGTTTAGGAGCCGTGGTTCGGATGTCGAAGTAAGGGAAAAGCAGATTCCCTGAATCATCAGTATACAGTCTGTATTCACGCCTCATGAAGTCACAGTTGCTCTTTCGGTTCACATTATGCTCCACCTGGATATGGTCGACAAGCTCCTTGATGGAGTAGAAGAGCCCAGAACAAAATAAGCAGTTCATGCCATGAAGCAGGTGTTCAAAAACTCCCTTTTCCGAAATCAAGATCTTGCATGTCAGGCATTTCACCGTCTTATCCGGCATCTTTCTCAAAAATGGAGCACGAGCAGCTAGACCAATCTTGGGCAATTTAGCTACCTCTTTGTGAACCTCTGGATGGGACTCGTAGATATCAGATGGGAAGAGTTCATTACAAATAGGACATGTGATCCACTTCTTGGTTTGTTTGGGGGGTGGCAAAGAGCTGTTTTGTTTGTTTTGCTGAGCAGGAGGGTTGTTCTGGGATGCAGGCAGCGGTGGTTTGTTGACTCCTTGGGAGTTATTTCCCTGGACCGATAGGACCTGCAAAGGTGCAAGAGTGTAGGTAGGCAAACCATCAACTTTGTTGCCAGTGGGTATCAAATGACTCAGAAGGGATTGAGAGGTTAGCATGGTGCCTCCAGATGTGGGTTGATTTAAGGGCAATCTTGGATTAGCTACGAGGGACTGAGGTGGCGGTGGCCTAACAGCGGGTACATTAAGACGTACACCTGGTGGTAGGACAATTTGGCGGGAAACGGGTTGCAGTTGTGCCTGACTAGGTAGGCCTACTCTGACGGACATCTGGTTTTGAGAAATGCCGCTAGGAGCAGGTGGCAGAGCAGGTCTGGTGATTTGGGTGTTCTGAAAAGCCATTGGGACTCCAGGCCTCAGTAAACCCTTCGCCTCAGCGCTTGCAAGCTGAACCAGAGCAGAAGCTTGAGTTGGGAGAAACACCTGGCTTGTTCCTGGAGCAGCAATGACTGCAGATCCACCACTTTCTGTCCCTTTAATTACACCAGTAGCCATTGTAGCGGTCACCGCTGGTGGCTCTTTCATCATCAAGACAGCAGGAGGGCCTTGTGTTTTCGGTGCTAAAGCAGGGTACTGTTTCTTACTGTCTGTTTCAAAAATTAGAGCTCTGATATGCACATCTAGCTCCTTGTGCTTTTCTGAGGTTAGAAGATGATACAGCAAGTGTTCGGATGTCTCAGCTGATACGTAACACTTTTTGCAGTAGAATTTCTGAGACCTGTCTCCTAGAGTCAGAAGTTCCCGCTCCGATCTCTGCCCGGCATATTTATTCAACGTGGAAGTGTAGTGATAAAGAAGAACATGCTTTTTCACACTGTACAAAAGAGTATCTTGAATATGGCATCTTCGGCACTGAAATGTGGTGCCGTTTACAGCCCTTGGAGGCAGCTGCGGGACAGCAGGGACAGCAGGGATTTCTAACTTTGCGTCCTCAACGTGGAACAATTTGAGGTGCCTGGAGACCAATCTTGGGTGAGCTATAAACGGGCAGGAAGTACAGGCAGAAAGCTTGCACAGACGCTCTTCTTCATCATGGTAGCGCTGAACATGGGTTTTGTAGGCATGCCAGGATCTTGTAGAGAACTCGCACAAGGTGCAGCACAAACCTTGTGTACGATATTCCCACTGAGAATGGAGAACAGTTGGTAAGAATTTCAGCCAGTTGTCACACAATATTCAGAAATGCTCAGTATTTAAATAGTTTTTGCTCAAGAAAAGCTAAGCACTAGGACTGTCACTAATGATTATTTTGGTAATTGAGTAATCGGTCGATTGTTTTGACTATTAATCTGCTGTTTATTTGTGGCAATAAAAATAGACCTAAGCAAAGACCTAAGCCTTTAAAAATGACTTAATGGGTTAGTTCACCCAAAAATTTAATTTCTTTCATTAATTACTCACCCTGATGTGTTTTCAAATCCCTAAGACATTTTCGGAACACAAATTAAGATATTTTTGATGAAATCCAAGAGGTTTCTGAACCAGCCATAGGCAGCAACGTCATTGCAAACTTCAAGGCCCAGAAAGGTAGCAAAGGCATTGTTAAAATAGTCTATGTGACTACAGTGGTTCAATCTTAATGTTATGAAGTGACGAGAACACTTTTTGTGCGCAATAAACAAACGGAAATAACAACTTTATTCAATCATTTCTTCTCTTCTGTGTCAGTCTCCTACGCTGATCACGTTGTAAACACAATGCAGCGATTCTGGGTTCTATGTCAGAACGGCGGCCAGCTCCTGTGTCAGCATCACACGCATGCATTATGGTGCTCACGTGAACAGCGACGGCCGATACTGAGTCGCCATTCTGATGTATAAGCGATCCACTGTGTTTACTACGTGATCAGCATAGGAGACTGACATGGAAGAGAAGAAATTGTTGAATAAAGTCGTTATTTCTGTTTGGTTTTTTTTGCGCACAAAAAGTATTCTCGTCGTCTCGTAACAGTTCATGTGGAGCAGCATTTACTGTTAACAGTGCTGCTCTGAGACGCACGTGACATACACGCATGGGTTAGTAATGGGTACAGTAATGTAAATGAAGCGCATATACATATTAAACCCACAGGGCTTTTTTTTTTTAAATTGAAGCCTTTGAAAATTCACAATAGCACTATGCAATAGTATAGTTTTTAAAAGGTTTTTTTTTTTATACATTGTGCATCCTTAGAAAATGGTCTAATAATGCGGTTCATGGATTCTCGTCCGTGGAATGCACCACTTTCAGTATTTTACTGGTTACTCGACACGGGTAAATTGAAATCGAGTATTTTTTTTAAATCGAATACTTGAATTTATTAGAGGA
This sequence comes from Abramis brama, assembly GCF_963993115.1. Lineage (NCBI taxonomy): Eukaryota > Metazoa > Chordata > Actinopteri > Cypriniformes > Leuciscidae > Abramis > Abramis brama. Next base: position 14,590,680 of record NC_139974.1, read on the forward strand.
ATCGTGACAGCCCTACTAAGCACATTTATTAAAGCGACATTCACCTTCTTTCTCCACCGGCCGTCATAGCCATCAGATAAACTGCACCAGTCTGTGGCATCAAAAACATTGTCTCCTGGGTAAAATTCCTGGAGTTCCTGATAAACAAAAAGGAGAGAGAACATTTCAAATGTAACTAAATGTTTTAAAATAAAAGGTTATTTTGATACACATGGACATGAGATTTCAGTTGTCGTGTTTCATTTTTATTGAAATGTAGCCTATGTGGATTACAAAATAAACATACCTGGCCCAAATTCATACATTCTTCGAGTCCAAATTCTCCAAGAATGTTTTTCACTTTCCGTCTTGTTCTGCGGATCTTCTCCAACCCTCTGACTGGAAACTGGTACATGGTCTTACACCTGAAAGAGAATCACTTTGGTTTCTATTCTAATGATGTCATTATTTTGTGATTTTATTTTGATTTCTTGACCAGTCTTGAAAACCTATAGCCTAATTATGCAAGACTACAATAAATGCTCAGCGATAGATTTAGGGGTATTTCACAAAACACTTCTTAACCAATCACTTTTTGCCCAGACAGGCAGAAAAAACATTTTTTGCATCGCTGACTCACATCACTTTAGTTTTCAGTCACACAAACACAATTCAATTTTTACAACACCATTTAGAACACCACAAAATCATTTTTTGAAAAAACATCTCAACCTAGACTCTGTCTATAACAAAAAGACACAGAAAGACAATTATATATACTTATGTTTAAATTGTTTGATCAAAACTGGTCAGTAGTCACTGGATGTTGGTAGGGACATGTCCCTAGCTAGCATTCTTTCTAAATTCCAAGCCCTTGTAGCTTGTTACTCTCAGCTTTTTTTAGGAACTCTTCGGGCACCATGCGGACACCTACATCATAACTGTGGAAATCGACATAGATATACCACATAATGACTACAGTGTCCGAGCAATGGATCCAAATTCATCCCTTGCATAATAACAGTATGGACATTCAGTTCAGATTTGAGTACACAAATCAAAATCCTAAAATACTTTGCTGTTAAACCCTTAATAAAAATAACAGTGAATCAAAATGATTAAATTCTTGCATAATACTTTAGAAAGTATTCCAAAATATGAAATCCCACTTTAAGTATAACTTAACTAGTAGTGGCAACATGAAAACAGCATATAGAGTTCATATACTTCAAATTATACCATAGATGTAACATTGGTGATAAATACTTCCACTTGAATAATTCAGGAGCAATTTAATAAAAATTTGAATTTCACGACAACATGTCATATTTCAGCCCCCAAAAGAACATTATAATTTATAGTGAGTTTTTTCCCCATGACAATTACACATAGTCTCCCTCCCATTCTCATTACTGTAATGCCAATGTGGATTTACTTTTGAAGGTTTATTCTATAATTGCCGTTATTCTCCCAATTTATTTACAAAATGTGATTTTATACATTTCCCACCTGGAACTGTATTTCAGGCATTTTAACTTAATTATTGAATTAGTCAGTCTGAACAAATAGGTGTTTTGCCTGTGCAAATTTGAAATATCTTGGAAATTGCCACTTTTGACTGGATTCATTTCTGGAAGGTTATAACATTCAAGAAATCAATCCATTATATAATATCATCATCATTACTCACTTAAGAATTTGGGGGAGAATCGTGCTTAATTGTAATGAAACGAAGTGCATTGACTCTCCTTCATTTTCTTTGGGTAAAAAAAAAGAAAAAAAAAGATTTATTTTGTGGTCAAAAGTCGTATGTATAATGTTCTTAATAGGTCATAAAGTGCTTCACATCTCAGCCTGTTGAACATGCAGTGATAACACAATCTGATGATTTCAGTTCCACAGCAAATTATACAACACCTCTATATCTCAAACTTCGTATTCAAGAATGTTAGAAATCAACACGCTATTACCCAACTATATTTAGTGCTATGGCAGATATTGTGTACGAATGCAAGACAAAATATCACATCTCAGCCATGTATCACTCAAATGCCACACTTTATGACAGCATTGTCATAGCCTAAGTGCCAAAGCGAATATCAAATTCAAGCTGTGATTATTTATTTATTGTAAGCATCAACTACGACCGGTGACCAAACATATCCGCGCCCGCCAAAGCACACTAAATCTTGGAAACAATAGAGTCAAATGTAACTCTAAACTAGCCAAATGTAATTTACCACGCGCCCCGCATCAATAAGAATTCGACAGGAATGATTCCACATCGCAGAACAACTGATTCCCTTCTAGAACGCGCGATTCTAAATAACGCAGTGATGTCATAAAGTAACCTCTTCACAGCTCTCGGCTAATGGGCTTCGTCGTTCTACTTCCTGATCATACCGAACCCGCAACAACTAAAGGCAAAAGCTAATGTTCCCGCTGCTATCTAATTGTGAGGACATTACCTTTTTTCACCGCCACACAGACGCAGGGAGGGGATTTAGCTACTTTCACCAATCCGCGTGCTTGCCAAAACCGATGATAGAAGACGTGGAAGCGGTGTAGGATGTTGAAATAATAATTCTGCGCTCTCAACTATGGAAACCAGCAATGAAGAGAATTTATTATTTTTTTTGCAAGTAGGACTCATTTATTGTGCTTGCCGTTTAGAGTCGAGAAAATGGCGCATTGAACAACTGGGAAGTGACGTCAGGGCATAATTATCATACTGTGTGCCTGGCCAATCGAATTTTAGGATGCTTCAAATGGAAAAACTTTCTTATATATCACTCCTGCTGGTTTTCATGGGTAATCACTTGGAGAAGTATATACAACTTTTAAGTTGGGACCTAGTCTGGTTGTGGTTATTTTCAGTCTTTCAAATATTCATCATGATAAGGCACTTACTTAGAAGTGGTCTGGTCATGAGGGGGCGCACTTACTTGTAATTCACAGGCTTAGCCACTAGATGGCACCTTGAACAGACAGCTCGTTGCTAAGCAACAGCACAAGATGGGAGGGGTTTTGTTGCTGAAGTCATATCACACCACTAGTCTTCATCCAATGGGTAATAAGTAACAGATACTAGCAAAGACATAAAAAACCCGGCTTATAGCTACTTGCAATGACGGGGCATGAATTTTTTAACAGTTCACTTCTGTTTTTTATTTCATGATAAAAAGTTACTTTAGACAACTCATGAGCAGCCATTTTTGAAAGATTTCAAGATTTTTTGATCATACATTCCGTTCGCATTAAAATTAAGTTCCGATCAAATGTAAAAAAAAAAAAAAAATACAAATAATGCATGTTTGCAAATTTCAGCAATCCTGTTTTTTTTAATTCGATGACCTGATAACATTTCAAACAATGGTTACAATGCGTCGCACATTAGTTAAATTAGTTAATATCGTTTTTTCTATCGCCGATCAAAATTTCTTTAAAAGATCTTCTAAAATCAGTGCTAATTTTGGAAATTTCTGCAATTCTATGTTGTATGTGAAATAAATTTCATTTTTTAATGTTTTAGAAAATTATTTCATGTTGAATAAAAATTATTTTAAGCAAATTCAAGTGTCACCATTCCACTACAAAAACATAAATAAAATAAAACGGCATAGTCACACTAGGCTTGTGCTTCATTCTCTTCTTTTAATTTGTATGAGAGCAGGAACGCGAGTGTGCAAAGAAGTTGCGTAATTTGCTGTGGACCAAAGCAGTTTGGCAAACCCCATCTTGCTAATTCACATTGAAAAACATTTGACCAACAATTTAACTACATGTCACTAACTGACCTCAACACAATATAATATGCAATATACAGTGCAAAAGATACAAATGGCCTTTATGGGTGCTGCGCAGCAGCTACTTTGCTGTGTATTTGTCTTGTTTCTATTTGTATCTAGTTTTTTTTATTGCCTGTGTATTCTGGTCACATATGGAAATGTTAGCCTTGTTATGACTAACATTCATTCCTTGTATTTTGTTTCTTCCTCTGACAGAAATGACAATAAACCACTTCACTTGACTATACAGTATTGACCAAGCAATCAGCATCCAGTATCAGAACTATTTGTTTTACACGCAGTCTTTGATTAAAACTGGTAGTTATGCATTGGTGGATAGACAATCTTTAAATCTTCAGACAAAAACATTCTTGGTTTTTTTTCTGTAATGGCAGAAATGTTTTCTTATGAACTTACATGCCAATGTTTTTCTACTAATTTTAATACTTTTGTCATGGCCTTGATTGTTTGATGTAAAATGTGTCATTTAGATGATCATAAATCAAGATCCAAGATGTCTTACCAAAATATAGAAGCATACGTACTCAAAGATGGATTGTATGAATGGGAAATTTATTATCAAATTGAAATTAATTTCACACAGTGCATTCCACAACATACAAATTACGATTATTATAATCAGTTGTTTTTAACATGTCTTTTTCTTATCTGGAGATGATCATGGACCTTCAAGATCTTTGGCAAAGTAAGATGAAACCAGTTCAGAATGTGAAATGTGTAACCATTCTCCGGATACAAAAGTTGCATGGACTGTAAATACTAAATACTATGCTCCAAAGTTATGAAGAGCTAATCGGAACATGTCGTTGGTGCAGACCCATTTGCTATCTACATTCTTCAGCAAGAAGACCTGCTGAAAGCCCATAACTTGGTCCTGATCAGCCTGTAAAAATACACAAAAACAATATAAATGTTCATGATTTTTTTACAGCCTACACTGTAAGACATTACTGTGTACAATAATAATAATAAACACAATAATAAATATAATTATGGTAGCTTGTTTCTGCCACTGAAAAAAAGGAAAAAAGTAATTGCAACTTTTTATCTCATAATTCTGGACTTTTATTATGTAATGTTGAAGAGCTGATCGCGTTCACTTAAAACATTAACATTTAACAAAACTGAGGCACGTACAAAGTGATCAGTCACGCCACATTAAAGAGCGTCAAAACGGCATTTATTGTTTGAATTTCGTGATAAAACTGACAATTTGAAAAATTACAGTTTCTTATAGAAAGTTACAAAATGTGGAGCTTCTTGCGATTATTGGTGGTTAAGCTACAGCGCTGATTTCTTCTTGTACAACAAGAGACACAAACAATTTGCGGGACAAATACATGTACCATTACACTAGTACTATTTAATCAAATGTTAAGGAAGAAAAATTTGTTTTGTGAGGTCAACCTCAACAATGGGCCAGGGCTGGGCTTGGCGGGGCAGCAGGGGGCGGGAATTCGATACGCAATGAGAGTTTCGCGATACGTGAAAAATAGGAGCAGGAGCGTTTGTAGCCAATCACAGACATATCGGATGAGCGTGTGAGTAAAATAGGCAATCAGAGGTGTTTACGATTCCGCTCAACAGTGTTCAAAGCGTCATTTTTTACATTTCAGTACCGACTTGATACCAACATCAGTACTTTTTAACAACTAATGTGTGATATATATATATATATATATATATATATATATATATTTATTTATTTATATTTATATATATTTATTTATATATATATATATATATATATATATATTCATATATTTATTTATATATATATATATATATATATAAATCAATAAATATATATAAATAAAAATAAATATATATAAATATAAATAAATATATATATATATATATATATATATATATAGACAAGACACACACACATATATATACATATATACATATTATATATATATATATATATATATATATATATATATATAGACAAGACACACACACATATATATACATATATAAAATTGCTAGATTTTTTTTCTCACACTTTTGACTTAATTTGGAGTTTATAATGCACAATTCTGACTTTTTGAGATATTTTCAGAATTGAGATATATTAAGTCTATATTGTGAGAAATAAACAAAAACTTGCTAGAAAAAAAGTCAGAACTTTGAAATAAAAAGTCAGCAATAACGTTTTTTATTTTTTTATTAAAATCCCCACAAACCGGAAGTTTACCGACTTCACTTCAGTGTTGTGACGTATTTCCAAGTGAAAGAGAAGCGTCTCGCTGCAGCCTGCGGTGGACATCCAACCCAGCCCACATCCAAGTGTGATGTCAGAAGCCACGCCCAAGTCCAAATACGGAACATTCTCATTGGCCTGATTTTTCCCAAATCAGTTCAGCGGAAACTCCGCCCTGCAGCCGATTCTTAAGATTTTATAGGTCATGTCAATCACAGTACTGATTGCCTACACCAAATACTGATCGCTAAACCTACCCATCACTGTAACCTTACGCCTAAAAAAACATTTTAATCTAGAACCTACATTCTGAAACTCCTAAAACCTACCCTGCCTATAGACCTTATGTAGCCCCTCCCCTTTTCAGCGCTGCGCTCATTGTCTTTTGACTTCCGGTCTGTATTTTCACAGCGATTTTGCGTATTTATGAATGAACGGCTCGTTTTAAAATCTTCCCGGTCGACTGACATTTGTTTAGTCATCTGCTTTAAACATTACAGTCCTCATGATAAGTTTCGTTAACTTTACAATAAGTAAATCCACTTCAAAAGCTAATTACTCCTGGACAGCAATGCCATAGAAATATACAGAGCGACCGCAAAAACGGAAGTTAAAAGACAATATTCTAAAGATGGCGGCTCCCTCGTTTCTCTGGCGCATAAGGTCAATTGGACATGGGTGAGGCTTCTGATATCACACTTGGATGTGGGCGGGGTTGGATGTCCAACGCAGGATGCAGTGAGCCCTACTTGAAGAGAAACAAAATATTGAATGGAGGGCGGGGTTTTACTTTAGCGCACCTCCTCTCCATCCTTCACTCATTGCAGACTAATGCCGCGTTCCAGGCAACCTGTAACCCGTGTTTTTACAACCTTATACCTGTGAAAGTGCACTGGAACGGCAGTCAAACCCGTGACTTCCCACCCGTGAACTCGTACTAGATCGATGTACTCCCAGTTACGAGTTGGAAAAACACGGGTTACAGGTTGCCTGGAACGCGGCATAACTAACACATTTTTTGTATTTTATGACGACTTTAAACAAGCTCCCATATATAATATCACTGGTTTTGAAAGGTATTAAAATGTGCCATTTTCTTTTAACAAAAACACAAATCTTCCAATTAATCAATTTTTTTTTACAAACAAACAGTTGCCTGATGAAACATGCGTTTTAATAAATGCAATCTCTGATCACATCTTACTTTGAGCTGGCCCATGACCATACTCATGACACAGCTGTCTGGAGTCGGGTGATGGTCCTGAGCTGTGATAATGTGCTGAATGCTCTGAAAGGGAAGGCTCTGCAGATAGACACATTCTGTTAAACTTAGAAAGACAACTGTGCATAAGACTGGAGTAAAATAATGTAACTTACAGTTAGTTTGGTCATGATTGCGGCCTTCCCTTGAAATCCCTCCCCCTCCCATGTCAAACAGGAAGCATCAGTCTAAAGGAGAAAAAAATGTATATCATAATCAGGCATACAGGCACAGAATGGTGTAATAATAAAAGCTAAAGCACAAAGCAGATGGATTAAAACAAAATAATTCTGGTTTACGAAACTTACACTCATCGTGCGAGATAATGAGGTTCAATGACAGTCATTTACTTGCATACAATAATTCACTTACATACAGGTCGGCGAGCTTCACGCGGTCTGAATCAAACTGCTGATAATAGTGTTGCACGAATCCGCTGCCGATTTGCTCCCACATCGGTTTCTCTGCCATTGTTTTTAACCGTATAAAGGCTCCCGCCTAAGTTTGAAAAGAATATTCCACGTGTAGCTGAAGCTGCAAAAAAAAACACTGAAGATATAAGCTGTTTGGTAAAGTTAAACGAACGTATTCGTGATTTTAAATAACATCGTGTGTAAAACATTATTGCTGTAGATATTATTTTAAACTTACCACCTCAGTGTGATGGCACGCTACCTGGGCTGAAGAGCTTCGCGCCTTATTGGCCGGAACAAGAAGTTACCGGCAGATCTGAGATCAGCTTTTAGCCATAGACTGTAAAAAAAAAGAGAAGCTTTTAGCAGAGTAACTTACATGAGTCAAAGGGATTCAGAAGTTGGGAAATTGGATTATTTTTTCAGTCTTATAAAATAAATGCAGAACTGATACTTGTTGAGAATTTTAATTACGATTATATACAAATAAACATATAAAAAAATAGACATTTGTTTATTCATAATTAAAAGTGAACTAGGAATTATGTGAATTATGGTTAACAAAAGTACACTAAGAATTAAAAACAGGGAAAATACTTCACTTATCTATCAATATTAATAAATTAATTAATAATATTATGACATAAAGCAAAAAAAAAATAGGAAACAAATACATTAAATATGTAGACAGAAATATATAAATAGAGAAATAATATATTCAGCTGTGCAGCATGAAAAAGTGATTGCTCAAAAATAATTGAACAGGTATAGTATAATAATTAAACAGGTATCTTGTACATGAGCCAAAAATGAATGGATTGGATAGACAATAAATAAAAAGATATATGCGTGAACTACTGAATAGACATGAATGTTTCTTTATTGTCCTCGAAAGGAAATTTGTTGCGGACTACATGTTGCTGCATAGACATATAATAGACAGATAGACAAATAGACAAATACTAATAACAATTGTAAAAAAAATAATAAACTATTATCAAGATAAACGCTTATTCAGCATTCGCACAGATACATGGATATGTACAAGAATGAACAGAACAAGAAAATGGTTGGAGCCTGACCATTACATTCTATGTGTAAAGAACTCCCCAAATAATATTAGCTATATCAATATATATTTTTTTTAACATTTATTTAAACATTTGTTTATTTTTACTGTAATATATTATCCAATTATTATAATAATTATATAATATATTATATTTAAATCCTATGAAATGTGCTTATCATGTGTTTTGGTGTAAAAATATCATTTCAAGCTCAATGTACAAAGAGGAAAATCATTATAATAAAAATAGCTGACAGGACTTTTAAAAGACTTTTATCATGTCATCATTTCTGAAGTCGTTCTGAGATCTCCTGCCCATCGATGATTGCATACAGACGATTCAGTTGTGCCAAAACGTGCACTTAAAAATATATGTAAAGACCTTTTCTTTATTTTATAGTTATATCAAAAATTCAACCACTAGGCAATATATCAGACAATTTTTTTCTCGAGAATATCTACCAGGCACATGAAGGACAGCTATAAATTCGCAACTGAGTTGAACGCGGTTACGTGTTATCTCACGGATGTACATGTCATGTACTACTTACTGTAATTGTAGTAGTTAAATGTATAACCATGTCTGGGTCTCAAGGAGTCACTGCTTTGTGCGAAAATCCTAACGAGTTGTTTTTGGATGTTTCTAAACTGCTTATTACATACGCGGACAACATTCTTAGGTAAGTGAAGTGTTCCGGAGACATTTCAGAGAGAGTCCCGGTTGGAATGTTGTTATGCCTGATTACTGGAAATGACAGTCTCTTCTTTATGTATGTTGTCCATAGGACAGTCTGTCCAACTATGTTGTTTTTTAATTCCCTATCCTACATTCATCATATTGTATGCGACCTCTTAGCTACACATTATTTCTGTCGCTGGATTTCTTTTTTCTTCTTTAAGTTTTTAGTTTGATCTTGTGCATGTGTTTTGTAGGAACCCAAATGAGGATAAATACAGATCGATCCGCATTGGAAACCCAACATTCTCCACCAAGCTTCTGCCTGTCAAAGGAGCAGTTGAATGTCTCTTTGAGATGGGATTTGAGGAGGTTGGTGATGTATAAGCAAATATAGTTACCTTTATGGTTTCAAAGCATCATCACATATTTTATGTGCTATTTGTATGTCGTCATTAGGCTGAAACCCACTTGGTATTTCCGAAGTCAGCATCTGTGGAGAGGCTGAGGCAGGTGCGGGAGACTATTGCCGCTGAAAGAGACCAGAGGCTTGGTACGAGCAAAGCGGCATCCAACCCACAAAGTGCCAGAGTTCCTCCAAATCCTGCCCCACCACCACCAGTACCCGTACCCGTACCCTCCTCTCCTTCTGCAGGCCCTGCGTCTGCCACTGCAGTCCCTACGCCTGCACCAGCTGCTTTACCTTTCACTGTGAGTTTCTTTTTTCTTTCTACTTCTTATTTTTCATTGTATAGGGTTAGCTATTTTTTTATTTTAAAGAGATAGCTCACCAAAATAAAATTCTGTCATTAATTACTCGCCCTTGTGTAGTTGCAAACCTGTAAGACTTTCGTTCATCTTTGGAACACAAATGAAGATCTTTTTGATGAAATCTGAGAGCTTTCTGTCCCTCAATAGACTGCTGGCGCTTCAAAAAGTTCATAAAGAGATTGTAAAACTTATTCATATGAATTGAGTGGTATAGTCCAAATTTTCTGAAGAGACAAGATAGGCTTTTATTCACATATAACCATTGATCAGCGAACATTAACAGAAGCTCAACTGAACCTGCTTGATGCGTGAGAACAAACCTTATTGGTTCTTGCGGAAGCTCAAACGTGCTGCGTAACACGAGAATTAACCTCATTGGTTCTTGTACATCGAGCGAACATGCTTGAGCTTCCGTTTACCACAAGTGATGTGTGAGTTGATGAATGCTGTGTGAATAAAAGCCTAAATTCAATCTGTTCATCATATAAAGCAGTCGTGTCTCTTCAGAAAACCACTCAATTCAAATGGATTAGTTTCACAATCTCTTTATGAAGCGTCAAAGTCAATCTCTCAGATTTCATCAAAAAGATCTTCACTTGTGTTCCGAAGATGAATGAAAGTCTTACGGGTTTGAAACGGCATGAGGGTGAGTAAATTATGACAGAATTTTCATTTTTGGGTGAACTATTCCTTTAAGGATGATATCATAAACTTTCTGCACCACCAAAACAAGCGAAATGAATAATGGGGAAAACCATATAGAAAATAAATGGTTGGATGACTGGCCTTGTTTCTCTTTATGTTTTCTGATGTATTAGTCGAGCAGCGTGACATTCTTAAAGACTGTACAGTCAAACTTCCAACATGTGATGATATACGAGAGCCCTGAACTGCAGCGGAAGGCACTGAACTGCATACCTCATGAAGAGCTCAGGTCCAGGGCTAAAGAACGCCTGAAACAAGCCGAGGATGCAGATCCAGGTTAGCAAGACATGATATCACAACTCCGAATTAACACGTATACTTGTAAACGAAATCAGATTTATTTACATTTAATTCACTTTTCATGACGTTGGATCAACTTTCCTTTTTAAACCAGAAGAACAAAAAAAAACATTTTACCATTAATAATAATAATAAACATGAGTGCTATTGTTGTTTTCATTGATGTGCAACCTGTCTGTTAACATCTCAAAAAATGTTTTTGGGTTTCATGACCCTTTAAAACTGATTCATATATTTTCCCCATTTAAAATTTTAATGCAAAGACATTTTGAACAATATGTTTAAACTGATTTATACTTGTATGAAATAAAGACTTATCAGAAGCTGACTCATGTTTATGTGTTGTGTTCCACTTACAGCGTGCAGTTTAGGTGAGGAGGACATGTTTGTTCTGGACCTGTTGCAGTGGTTCAAAAGGGACTTCTTTTCCTGGGTGGACAGTCTGCCATGTAGCCGGTGTGGAGGTCAAACCCAGCCTTCTGGATCCCTCCCCCCCTCAAGTGATGACCAACGCTGGGATGCAGGCCGTGTAGAGAACCACTTCTGTCACACCTGCCAACTCCCCAATAGATTCCCAAGGTACATCTGTTTTTCATTCTCATCAAGAAGCTGCACTGTTAATGATGTTGAATGTCTAGTATATTGTTATTGCAAACCTGTATGACTTTCTTTGCTCTGTGGAACACAAAATCATTTTTTATATATATATATATATATATATATATATATATATATATATATATATATATATATATATATATATATATATATATATATATATATATATATATATATATATATATACACAGTGAGGAAAATAAGTATTTGAACACCCTGCTATTTTGCAAGTTCTCCCACTTAGAAATCATGGAGGGGTCTGAAATTGTCATCGTAGATGCATGTCCACTGTGAGAGACATAATCTAAAAAAAAAATCCAGAAATCACAATATATGATTTTTTAACTATTTATTTGTATGATACAGCTGCAATTAAGTATTTGAACACCTGTCTATCAGCTAGAATTCTGACCCTCAAAGACCTGTTAGTCTGCCTTTAAAATGTCCACCTCCACTCCATTTATTATCCTAAATTAGATGCACCTGCTTGAGGTCGTTAGCTGCATAAAGACACCTGTCCACCCCATACATTCAGTAAGAATCCAACTACTAACATGGCCAAGACCAAAGAGCTGTCCAAAGACGCTAGAGACAAAATTGTACACCTCCACAAGGCTGGAAAGGGCTACGGGGAAATTGCCAAGCAGCTTGGTGAAAAAAGGTCCACTGTTGGAGCAATCATTAGAAAATGGAAGAAGCTAAACATGACTGTCAATCTCCCTCGGACTGGGGCTCCATGCAAGATCTCACCTCGTGGGGTCTCAATGATCCTAAGAAAGGTGAGAAATCAGCCCAGAACTACACGGGAGGAGCTGGTCAATGACCTGAAAAGAGCTGGGACCACCGTTTCCAAGGTTACTGTTGGTAATACACTAAGACGTCATGGTTTGAAATCATGCATGGCACGGAAGGTTCCCCTGCTTAAACCAGCACATGTCAAGGCCCGTCTTAAGTTTGCCAATGACCATTTGGATGATCCAGAGGAGTCATGGGAGAAAGTCATGTGGTCAGATGAGACCAAAATAGAACTTTTTGGTCATAATTCCACTAAACATGTTTGGAGGAAGAAGAATGATGAGTACCATCCCAAGAACACCATCCCTACTGTGAAGCATGGGGGTGGTAGCATCATGCTTTGGGGGTGTTTTTCTGCACATGGGACAGGGCGACTGCACTGTATTAAGGAGAGGATGACCGGGGCTATGTATTGCGAGATTTTGGGGAACAACCTCCTTCCCTCAGTTAGAGCATTGAAGATGGGTCGAGGCTGGGTCTTCCAACATGACAATGACCCGAAGCACACAGCCAGGATAACCAAGGAGTGGCTCTGTAAGAAGCATATCAAGGTTCTGGCGTGGCCTAGCCAGTCTCCAGACCTCAAACTCCGTGTTTCTCAGCGACAGCCCAGAAACCTGACTGATCTAGAGAAGATCTGTGTGGAGGAGTGGGCCAAAATCCCTCCTGCAGTGTGTGCAAACCTGGTGAAAAACTACAGGAAACGTTTGACCTCTGTAATTGCAAACAAAGGCTACTGTACCAAATATTAACATTGATTTTCTCAGGTGTTCAAATACTTATTTGCAGCTGTATCATACAAATAAATAGTTAAAAAATCATACATTGTGATTTCTGGAATTTTGTTTTTTGATTATGTCTCTCACAGTGGACATGCACCTACGATGACAATTTCAGACCCCTCCATGATTTCTAAGTGGGAGAACTTGCAAAATAGCAGGGTGTTCAAATACTTATTTTCCTCACTATATATATATATATATATGTATATATATATATATATATATATGTATATGTTTATGCTGCAGACATAATTATATAGTGACCAGGGGCTGTTAAAGGGTTAGTTCACCCAAAAATCGGTCATTAATTACTCACCCTCATGTCGTTCCAAACCCGCAATACTTTCGTTCACCCCTCGGAACACAAATGAACGTCTTTTTGATGAAATCTGAGAGATTTCTGTCCCTCCATAGACAGCTACGCTCAAAATACAAAATCTTAATCTCCAAAGCACATTCACAAGAGCGCCACGACGCATGCGTGTTGTGTTGACTCAAGAGCAGACGCTGTTGCCTGAACACGTGTTGGAGATTAATATTTTGTAAATAAAGTGGTAAATTTGCGCAAATAAAGCAATTCGTGTCACTTCATATAATTGAGGTTAAGCCACTGGAGTCACATGGATTACTTTAAAGATGTTTTTACTACCTTTCTGGGGCTTCAAAGTGGTAGTTGTGTAGGCTGTCAATGGAGGGACAGAAAGCTCTCAGATTTCATTAAAAAGATCTTAATTTGTGTTCCGAAGATGAACGAAGGACTTGCGGGTTTGGATTGACATGAGGGTGAGTAATTAATGAAAGAATTGTAATTTTTGGCCAAGCTAATCCTTTAAGCTCCAAAAAAACCCACTATAAAACTACCACAAAACTAGTCTATGAATCTGTATGTTGTGTTATAAAATCATAAAATAGGTTTGTGTGATCAGAATTCTCAAAAAATCTTCCTCTCCACAACATTGACAACTTTTATGGTGCTTTGGTATGGAAAAGAGCAATGTTATTCATGTCATTACTGCAAATTCACATTACTTTTCCTTTCTGCAGGTACAATAACCCAGAGAAGCTTCTAGAGACCAGGAGAGGGCGCTGTGGGGAATGGGCCAATTGTTTCACACTGTTCTGCCGAGCCTTAGGCCTTGAGGCCAGATATATCTGGGACAGCACAGGTAGAAATCTTACAGCTTTAAAGGAGAACTCCGGTCAATTTTAACATTGAGCTAATTTTTTTGTAAATTTGGAGTGCTGTCAGTACAGAGAACAACGACAAAAATCGGTGTTGCCTACACCGTGTTATCCTCTTTTTAAAATTTGCACCCTGTTGACTTCAATGGGGCAAGTTTTAAACCTGCTTTTAGCCTCTTAACATCCTTGATGTGTCATTACAAGTGCCCAGCCAATGTGAGTGATTCCTTCAGAGTGAACACGGTGAATCTGACTGCAGTAGATGTGAAATATATGAATAAAAATGAAGTTAATTCGGCCAGCGCACATACCTGTATTTATTTCCTGTTTTCGGTCGAAGTCCACAGTAGTCGATTGTCGAGTTCACGCGCGTGATCATAGGTAACTAACTAACTGCGTGAACTTGACAATCGATTACTTTGGACTTCGACCGAAAACAGGAAATAAATACAGGTATGAGCGCTGGCTGAATTATTATCATTTTTATTCATATCTTTCACATCTACTGCAGTCAGATTCACCGTGTTCACTCTGAAGGAATCACTCACATGACCTGTGCACTTGTAATGACACATCAAGGATGTTAAGAGGCTAAAAGCAGGTTTAAAACATGCCCCATTTCAGTCAACGCGGTGTAAATTTTAAAAGAGAGGATAACACGGTGTAGGCAACACCGATTTTTGTCGTTGTTCTCTGTACTGACAGCACTCCAAATTTTCAAAAAAATTAGCTCAATGTTAAAATTGACCGGAGTTCTCCTTTAAGGCCCCAAAATACTCCAAGTAAAGTTATTTTTTTTGTTTTTCTATTATGGGTAAAAAGTAGTAGCATGCTGTGCTGGGAGCCTCATTTATATAAATGTGTAAATATATGCTGCACGCTTTCCTCTCAATAACGAAATAAACGCATAACAAAAAGTGACAGTGACAAAAAAGCATAAAAAAGTTATGAAAAAAGTTATAAAAAAGCATTTAAAAAGTTAAAAAAAGCATCTGATCACCAACTCTGCAGTTCACGTTTATTTGAATAGCACTTTATACAAAAGCTTTAAAGGAAATCGCTTGCAGTATTAAATATGAAAAAACAATGTCAGTGTTGCTTTCAATTAGAATGACAACAGTTTGTACCTACCTATTACATAATCGCCATGGATAAATGGTAGTCCGAAAGGGTTTACCAGCCAGAGCTAACTTTTCCAGGAAGTCTGCTTTGGCAAGCTATCGAAATCCCGAAACAAACTCCAAATGAACTTGACTGGATTAGTTTGAAATGATGTCACATCAGTTAATTCTTTGATTTTGCTTGAAGTACTGACTATCTGGGCCTTTACTGTACCACAATGATATCATTTGGGAATAGAAACACAATTTTGTCCTGCTTTCAGATCACGTGTGGACGGAGGTGTATTCTCAGTCACAGCATCGCTGGCTACACTGTGACCCTTGTGAGAACGCATGTGATAAACCCCTCCTGTATGAAGTCGGCTGGGGGAAGAAACTCTCCTACGTCCTGGGCTTCTCTAAGGACCAGGTTGTGGATGTGACGTGGAGGTACTCCTGTAAACACCCAGAGGTCCTTTCCAGACGCACACAGGTTCAGGAGACATGGCTGCTTCACACGATTAACAAGCTCAACGCTACGGTCGGTTTCTCATTTTCATGCCCTCATCTAAATACAGCTCCTTTCATCATTGCCTTGAAAAAATGTATTTGACTGTCACTGTGTACAACTCCATACGTGTAGAGGCAGCAGTCTCTAGGAGAAGAGAGGAAGAAGCAGTTGTTGCAAAGACTGTTGGTGGAGCTGGTAGAGTTTATTTCTCCCAAGACCTCTACATCTGGAGAGCTGGGCGGTCGGGTCTCCGGATCTCAGGCTTGGAGAGCAGCTCGAGGGGAGACTGGAACAAGTGACTCTAAAGGGGTGAGATGCTCAACTGGAACACAATGTGTCATTACTGGTTATAACATTGGAGTGATTTCAATAAATAGATAGAGAGACACACACACACACACACACACATTCTTGTACATCTATCTTTATGAGGACATTCATTGACACAATGCAATCTCTAGCCACATACCCTAACCTTACCCATCACAACTAAGTGCCTAACCCGAACCCTTACCCTAAAACTACCCTTAACCTAATTATAACCTTATCCCTAAAACCAAGTCTTGACCCTCAAACAGGCCTTTAAAGGGGTCTCAGAAAGTGAGGACCGGCCAAAATGTCCTCACTTTACTCTCTTTGTCCTCACTCCAATGGTCTAAAACTCAAACTGGTCCTTACAAAGATACAGGGGTGCAAACAGCGCGCTTTTCGGCGCCTCCCGCTTTTTTCACGTCAGTTTGGGTGACTTGTGTGAATCGTGCAGATCCGAAGAGTTTTTTTTTTAAGGGGGTGGGGGGGGGGTGGTTTGAGAGGGTCTGATTATAATTTAACCAACAGTAATTCTGGATTGCGTCCACCAACAAGTAAATAGGAAATAAGCGAATCAGAACACTGTGCGCCAAACCAGCAGTATGTGCGCAAGCGTGAACCACTAGTGTTTCTGTCTCACTCTCACTCTGGAAGTCTGGATCTGCCACTGCATCACATTTCTCTCTGCGTGGCGTGGAGTGTCCGTTTTTATGTCGGCTCTCATGTTAACTGGTTAGAGCTTGTGTTAGAGCACAATGCCTGCGTGACACACACACTTCTCGAGCCGCGCCGAAACCGCGTGCTAGAAATAGAACCGCAACCGACGCCTATTTTTCACGCGACACGAAAGAGTGTTGGAAGTTTTCAGACAAAATAGAAGGCGCAAATACATATTAATAAATTACATTTTGATGCTTGAAAGTCTCTCGGTTTTTGACAAATGCATATATAATTGTAATTTAAAAAATAGGCCTAATTATCGATTTTCAAATATTGCCCCTGTCAATAGGCCTACAGAACGAAATATTCTGTAGCCTATTTTGCCGTCAATACTGCCGACGTTGTCTTTGCTGTATCAGGCTATATATATTATGTTTAACCTCCAAATGTAGATGGTCTGTCGGCGCACAGAGCCAAGCAGTCGCAGACAGCACGTGAAGTTCGTGAACACCGAATTCCCTTTTCTTTCTTATCTATTTGTGTTTGAACAGACATGTGCACGAAAAAATAAGCCAGTGTCCGTCTCAACGAGTTTCCCCGTAAACGCAGTCAAAATAAAACGGATGCGTGTCATTACCGGTATTAGATACGCGCATTCGTCTTAAAGGGACAGCACCCAATATACCTGCAGCTGTTTGTGTCACCAAAGTTAATCAAACAACAAAAGAGAAAGAGAAAAATCACGTTTTGTCAAAAGATAAACTGTATTAATACTTAATACAGTTAATTTACCTAAAAAACATAAAGTACTGCTTTATTTCTCGTGTATTTGTGTTTTATTGTATTTATATTTGTATTTTGTTTATTAGTTTCTATGCAAATGCACTAGGCCTACCCTACACAATTACCCCAATCATCCTAGAATTATTAATTCTTTACAAAAAGAGCTATTCAAATCATCAGGTGAAATTGTTTTCAGGAAATAGCAGTAAAGCAAGAAGAAGAAGTGCAAGATAGTTTTTCTAAATTTCATTTGACTCTATGTGCCTATAGGGGTGGGTTGGGGATGGTGGCAATGTAGTATGGATATTTGCCGCGGGACGAGGGCTTCGATTACCTCTCTCTTTTTTGACCATACATGTGTTTGCACCCCTGAAGATAGTTGTACAAGTATACACACACACACACACACACACACACACACACACAAATTAAATTAACTTACCTTAGTTTTTATGTATGTTTCCTCCCAGAATGCACAAGAATGTGTCTTCATTCCTTCCGAATCTGAGAAGCAAAACAAGTTTTTTCACATTTGCTACAACATGACCAAAAACTGTTACTTCAGACTGAGCAATGACCAAGAGACTATCCCAGGATGGCAGAAAGGTGCTTGGAGGACAGAAAATATTTTCCGGAAAGAGGAGCATGACTGGCAGATGGTTTGTCTCTTTCAGTCGTTTATTTTTTTGAAGATGAAGGCAAATTCCTTTCTTTATTTAGCCAATATTAGTGATATACAGTATCTATTTTCAATCTAATTTTAATGATATCATGTTACATTTTATTACTTCATTGTATATCATGATTTTTATTTATTTGTAATATTGTTTAATATTAACCTGGTAGTAAAATTTGTTTAATTGTATACTCTTATTTTCTATAAATTCAAAGTATTATATATTTATTATACAGTGCCATTCAAAAGTTAGATTTTTGTAATGTTTTTGACATAAGTAATACAGTAAAACTGTAATATTGTGAAATATTATTACCTTTTAAAAGATCTGTTTGGTGCTCAACTAATATTTATTATTTTTATTATTACAGTAGAAAATGTTTTTGCTGCTTAATATTTTTATAGGTACTATGATACATTTTCAGGATTCTTTGATGAATAGAAAGTTAAAAACATAGAAATCTTTTGTAACAGTATATATGTCTTTACTGTCACTTTTGATCAATTTAATACCATCTTTGCTTAATAAAAGTAGTAATTTCTTTCAAGAAAAAAAAACTGGTCTAACCCCAGACTATTGAACGGTAGTGTATAGGCCACGACATAAAAAAAAAGCTTGACTAATCACACTGACCAGAATTACAGTATTTGTGCATTCTTACTTGTAGGCCTTTCTGTCATATTAGCCATTGTCCTAAAGAACACATTTACTTGGGTTTAAATGCAGTACTTACTGTGCTGACTCTGTGATTGTAGGTGTATTTGGCACGAACAGAGGGCTCTCCCTTCGGAAGGATAAGCTGGAAATTCAACTGCGCTCCAGTAGGGATGAAGATCAAGTCCACTTCAGTCCGAGCCTTAAGCCAGACCTTCCATTCAGGCAGCGTGCGTTGGACTTTACGTTCCGCCGAGACCACCATAGAGTTCCCTGGAGGTATCAGTCTGCTTGATGTGTATTAGGTTAAATCATGGCTCTCTTCTTCAAGAGCTGAAATGGTTTTTAAATGTAACATGATTGCCACCAATTAAGCTTGATTATAATATTAGTAATGGGTTTTATTTTCACAGATGGTGAACTGCACTCCTCTTCAAGGCTGTCTGGAGGCGAAGAGCTGATTGTGGAGGCGGAGCTCACAGGAGGAGAGGGTGAAGTGTCATGGCAACACACTCAGCTCTTCAGACAGAGTTTAAAAGACACAGAGAAAGTTTTATTTGAAATTGTGGTTGAAATGGAAGAGCCTTGATGAGAGATAAGCATGTACATATCTCTTGCAAGTACACATTTGAAGTAAGAAAAGTTGTTAGGTTTCATTTAAATGCAACCTACTAATCAAGGCAATAAACGTGTTTTCTTTTAACGCCCTGAAATCTTATCTGAAGTCTTATCTGCATATCTTCTTACTGCGCACCATGGATGTTTTCTTTTTATTTGTCGTCTACTTGCCAGAAATATATCTGGCTAGTAGATAACTCTAGATAACCCTGGCTAGCTGGTCGGTTCTGCAAATTGAACTACTATGTGATTGTAGATGTGACCAGATTTGGAAATGTATAATTCGGCATTGTTCTTGCACTATAATTTATTTTTGAGATTCAGGCATTGTTGTTGTACATTTTGAAAACAGACTGTACATCATCCTTTCCTGGTCATAAGTGTAATGATATGAGCAATAAATTATTTCTTTCTTCAGTTGTATGTAAACCCTTTACAACACTATAATTAGATTGTGTTTTTTCTTCTCAATCTCTAGTTTTTTTTTTTTTTTAAAGGGATTTTTTAAATTATTTTTTTTATTCATTTTTATTGAAATTCAGTTTGAATTGGAAATCTAGTAGCTCAGTGTGTGACATTCAGTAAATCCACTATTATTAAAATCTAGTTTGGCAAACAATTATAAATAATGCAATAATAATAATATGGAGAAAATAATTTCATAGCAGGATAAACTGTCACTTATTGACTAGCATCGCACAAAGTGACAGCTGGTGTGGATGTTATACTTAATATAATTCTCCCCATATAGGTTCTATCCGTGAATATATATATATATATATATGTATATATGTTTTATATAGTTCCCCAAAACAGTTCAGTGGAAACTCCGCCCCGCAGACGATTCTAAAGATTTCATTGGTCATGTCAATCACAAGTCTCGCCCAACTCATTGCGGAATTATTCCTTTACATTTCCAGTCTCCGGTGTTTCTGGTCAAATTAATGTATTTTTCCGAGCTGATAATGTAATGTTAAACCTATGGAAATGGTTTAAAAAAACACATGGCTCCATACTAGTAAACTTAATTTCTGCAAGCCATGCTCGTTTTGTCTTTTCAGTCTTTGGCATAAAATGCAAGGCAAATGGTGCCATATACGGACATTCTTTGCCTGTGCTCAAATAACGTACTTTCCAGAAACTTCTTCAGTTTATTGCAGTTGTTGGCTGCCACAACAACAGCAATAAACTGAAGAAATTTTCAGGCTAATAGTTTGTTTAATTCATTTAGTCATTCTTTTTACCCAGAGTCCATTATGGCGGCGCTCATCGTTTGATAACGTACTGTATGGTGGATAACGCACAGGCAGCCGGTCATTAGTGCAAAATAAACTAATGATAAATAAATAAATAAATGCTGGCATTACTGATTTGAAATTATTTTATTATTTATTGTCTTGTAGAGATCGTGGAGAGACAAAACACAAGCACGGCTATGTAGGAAACAGGTTTCCAGGATGAGTAATAAACTTCCTTTGCTTGGCTTTATAGTAATGGAAACACTGTAAAGCTACATGGTGATATGCTAGACTAGACCAGCAAATTCTGCACAAATCAAGAAACTCCAGTCTGTTGACTCATTTTCAATAAAAATATATACAGACAAATGCATTTTCTGCTTAATAACATACCTAAATTGGTCAGCCAACAAAAAATGTCACCCGATTACTAATAAAATTATCATTAACAGGTGTAATAACACAAGTAGATGATTGTGTATTTTCTTTTCTTTGATTTAACAATTTCTATGTAAAAAAAAAAAAAAAGTGCAAGAACAAAACAAAAACGATGTGCAGTTTGTGCAACATTACTCTCTACTGAAACAGTCCAACACAAAAGTTGACATTTCTTTCACATTAGTTGCTCTAAAAATGTAATCATTCTATAAAATATGCTTTAAAAGCAAAAAAAAGTATTTAAAAGACATACAAAATGTCTTTCAAAGCAAAGGTACAAAGACCTTAAAATAGCTTTATCCCCCCATTCCCCCAAATGTAGTACAAAGCCCATCTCTTCTTAAGTATTTAAAAGTACAAATATTTTAGAAAACAACAATAGTACGAGTCATTGCACGTGTCATCTTTACATACAGATGCTGTACGTTCTCATTAGCATATTAAGACTGTATTTGTCACTGCACAGGGAATGCTGCTCCTCTTACGCCAATCACGTACACGCTCTGGTAAAGACCGCAAATGTGCGGGTTTCTGATTAGGAATATTCATCGTATGAATACTAGTATTTATCACCATTTCTTTAAGTTTAATAATAAATAAGTGCTGTTTGAAGGTACAACATTAGGTAATTAGAGTAATTTTTCTTGGTTGGTACTATATAAAATATACAGTTTTTCATAAAATCGATCTATATAAACAGATGTTCACTATTATATACACACACACTAGCATGGCCACATGCACACCAAATGCATACAGCCGTACATACCGTAAAATTGTTCCTCAATTTTGGCAGAAGGAATTTTTAAGACAAGAACGAGACTTTTTCCACACATGGTGGTCATGTGGATATTTACACACATCAAACACCTGCATTTCAGACAACCCTCCTTTTGACGCAAAACAATGAGGGAGTTATATATGATAAATGTCGAGAAAAAGAGGTAGAGAAAAGGGAGGGGCAAGAGGGAAACGGGCTACTTGCGCCCCCTAGCTGGATGGCTTTTCGATGAGGCCCGTCTCTTTGATCTTGGTGTAGAAGAATTTCTCTAGTAGGTTGGCACATTTGTAGTATTCGCTTTCGGGAGGGTTGTACTCTCGACAGTTAGTGAAGATCCTCTGCATGTCGGCCATGAACAGCTTCCGAGTGGTATAATAACGACTCTTCAGGCGCTCGCTCATCGTCTTCAAGTCTACAATGCACAATAACATTCGTTCATTTAGGGGTGGGCGATACGTATCCCGATATGAGTATTTTTAATTCATGATGACAATATATAGTTCTTTTTGCTTTAAATAAGGTTTTTATGATATTAGCATTTTTTATACCATTTCATATTCGTGGAATTTCATAAATCTCATCACCAATATCGCAAAAAACGAATACTAGCCTAACTAACAAGCTTACTGCAGACAAGTAAACAGTGATAAAATAAGAACAAAGAAAGTAATTACAAGCAATAGGATAAAAACTACAATAAAACCAAAGACACAAATAAAATAGACCTACCTGAAAAAGCACAAGAAATAAGAAATACTACATTCTGTATAATCAAATGTATGATGTAATAATATGTACATATAAAAAAATATATATATTTAAAGTTACAAAAGTGATTCAGTCAAGATCTAGTTTGATTATCATTAATGACAGACGGCAGCAGGTAAATTAGGCTGCTGTCACTTTAAGACCTCATGCACTGATCTAATATACTGTTACACATGCAGTTTTTTTCTTAAATCTTTGCTTTCAGTTAAGACATAAACGACTGTGTTTACGAGGATACTTGCAAAGACTTTCAGGTGTGTGCGACTGTGCGTCTCTCAGACAGCCCATGCATATACCGAAATGAGTTTCTTTTGCTGCCTAAAATCACTTGTTTTTAAACCACAAAGATTAAAAACGCATTCAAATGATACACTTTTGTGACGGCAAAATTTCTGCTGGTTTATCGTGTCAACCGGTATATCGCCCACCCTTACTCTCATTCATTATACGCTCAAAAGTAAGTGTAAGGTCCAGTGTGTATAAGAGATATTTGCGTACCCATAGGGAAGCGGATGACTTGGTAATAACCAGGTGCCTCGTTCTTCTTTACAGGCTCCATGAAGGGCCATGCATTCTGGTGTGACTGAGGGGTACAATACATATTCCTCATTAGCCATTTATGTTCTTTCATAATTATTGTGTTTGAAACGTAAAGCCAAGCAGATATACATTACCTTGACCTGCTGTAAGATGTTCTTTATGGTGGTGTACAACTGGTCAGGATCCTTCAGCTCTTTGCTGTGAAAAATGACACAAAAAAGAAACACACTTTCAAAACTTCAACAAACTACAAACTAGTTACATAAGATTTGTTTAGCTGTGACTAATAGATACACACTCACCTCTTCACTAAAGGCTTCCACCCTGTCTCACCTGTCCAAAGATAGAAGTAAATTAAAGTTTAAATAAGATTTAATACATGTTCTTTTGAAATTTCTATCCAAATAATCCTGAAAAAAATACATCACTGTTTCCACACAAATGTTAAGCAGCACAACTGTTTTCGACATTGATAATCAGCAAATTAGAATGATTTCTGAAGGATCATGTGACACTGAAGACTGGAGTACTGATGCTGAAAATTCAGCTTTGCATCACAGGAATGCATTACATTTTAAAATATATTCAAATAAAAAACATTACAAATTTTAAATTGTAATAATACAGTATTTCTGATCAAATAAGCAGCCTCATCAAAATATATTTTAAATTTTACAGAAAATATACATACGTATATATTGTTAAAATAATAAAATATTTTTAGAATACAATGAATAACATTTGTATAATAAAACAAAATATTGTATTAAATCTAAAAATATATATCAAAGCGAGACATACGGATTCCTGGAATGCTCTCAATTGCAATCTGGCGAACTCCCTCCTTAAAACAGGACAGGCCAGGGTAGACTTTACGAATCTGCGCCTGCTTGCGCTCTATAAGCTTCTTAATGATCTGAGAGAGAGGGTGAGAAAGAAATAGAAAAGCCTTTAAGAGATAACAGAATCATGAATTTGACCATACTGAGTAACCTCTTTGAGGACACACATCAGATCTCATCCTCACACTCACACACCTCTTTCTGTTTCTTGATGATGACGGAGAACTCAGTGTAAGGAATGCAGGGGTTCAGTTCACAGCCCATGAGCGTGGCCCCCTCATAGTCCTTAATGTAGCCCACATACTTAGACTTCGGCACTTTAATATCCTTAGAGAATCCCTGACATGAAACAAGATTAACAAAATAAGGATATAGACATACTTAAAGCAACAGTACCCAAAAAATTCAATTTGTTGATCCAACCCATCATTGTTTTCCTATTATTATTATAATAATAAAAATATAATAAGGAGATGTTAGGCAGAACCTCCCCATTTCTTGTCATTTTTGGAGCTTGTTAGTATAATTCACCATCCACTATAGTTGCAATTTGTGCCATGGAAGAAAAAAAAAATACCACTGTACTTTTTGTATGGACAAACTTTTATCAACAATTGAGCAGCTCTCTAAAACAACTAATAGAGCACTAACCTGCTTCTTGAAGTAGCCAATGGCGTATTCATCAGCGTAGGTGAGAAAGTTGAGAATTTCATGCTTGATGTGATACTCCTTCAGATGGTTCATGAGGTGAGTCCCATAACCCTTAAAAAGCAATTAAATGAATACAGATCAAGCTAGGAATGAGTGAGGAAGGAGGAATGACAAATAATAATGGAAAAGTGTCACCTTAATTATAAGACAACACACCTTGACTTGTTCATTGGATGTGACGGCACAGAACACAATCTCAGTGAAGCCCTGAGTTGGAAACATCCGGAAGCAGATTCCCCCAATAACACGGCCATCTTTAATTAGAGAAAGAGTCTTGTGCTTCCTGTTTAAAGAGGAAATAGATTGGCTCATAACAATGTTATGCCATCCATTCACAGGAAGCAATAGGTTAACATTAAACCAATGCAATTTAACCCTAAACCAAAACAAAGTTACCTGTTAAAATGTCAGAAAATCACCAGTTTAAAGGTACCCCTAATAATGTAGTGTCGTATAGCTGTTTGTGAATGTAAAAGGTCTGCAAAGTTCTCTCTAAGTGCATGATAAATGTAGTTATTGTCTCCCAAACGAAAAAAAAAAACTATTTTGAACTGCCTTAAACAGTCAGTATTCCAGTATTCCAATTCCAGTCTTTACTTCCTGAACAAACCTATGTTGGTTTGTAACAGATTTGCATAACGGCAGCATATGATCTTCATTGGCTGCCGACGAACAACATTACTTTAACCCGCCCTCAAACACTGTAGTTGTAGCTGAGGCCTGAAAGAGTTTGGTTTGTGTTGTCGACATGTCAAGAAGACATTGTATTCTGCACTGCAAAAGCAAAAGCAAATCCACTTTGCATGCACTTCCAAAGGATGAGGATGAGGACTCATTGAGCCCCATCGTGCACCCGGCGCAATGCAACACCAGGTGCGACGCAAGTGTTTTTTGCTAGTTTCAGCCCAACGCATTTATCATTTTCACGTCCTACGCCACGTTGTTTAAATAGCAAATGCATTTGCGCCCATCTGTTCGCCCATGGCCGTGCTGGTCTGAAAACAAGGTGTGTTCAGCCGCATTGTTGGCGCGTTGCTATTTTGAGGCTGAAATAGACTGCGCCATTGACCAACAAAATCCTGGTCTAAAGTCAATGGCGTAGTATTTTTTTGTTATTTAAAGGGCGCATTAGTAATGTGCGCCTATACGCGGGTGCACAACGCACGTACACTCTGCTTATTACACACACATGGATGTGCAGCAGCACACAAACATGACAAATATTAAAAATAAAATGATTACAATGTAAAAAATTAATATTGTGTACATAAAGATATGGTGGAATCCGGCTTGTCCCATAGATGGTCTGCTTGCACGCTTTAACCTCGCGCACGAGCAGATCTGTTTCCTCTCAGCGTTCAGTCTTTTTCCGCTTGCAAATTCCGCCATGTAAATAGCAATCCACCATGGCGCGAGCGCAACTGGCTTTTAAAGGTGATCTAAGTAACTTTTTTACCTTAACTGAACAGCTTCGGAGTCATTGGAATGGTTATATTACTTATTTCGGGTTGAATGGTGGTCGTTTCGCACCCCCCTGGTGCCCGTGTGCGGAAAATACGCACTTGCAACTTTGAGCCGGCGGGACGCCGGCCGCTGCATCAGGAAGTATCACGTGATATCAGGTCTCGCGATGTAAACAATTGCTTTACGGCCAAAAGAAATCTGCTAAAATGCTGTCATTATTGCGCTCCCTCACGCTGTTCGAACCCGAATGAAGAAGACGTTTTAAAGAATGTCCCATCTGCTTTGATGTCGTTGATCTATAGCCTCTGGTGTCTGAGAATCGCCAACGAGTTTTTACAACAGTGTTGTCAAATATCTATTCCGAAGCTGTGGGGGGAGCTCTAGAGAGAAACCTGTGAGCAAAAAGCGAGAATACAGCGAAGAAATCCCGAAACTACTGAGCCCTGCTTTAAAGGGAATGGGAGAGGAGACTCTGATTGGTTTATTCACGTTACGCCCAAAACACACCCATTACTCGTTAAGAGAATAGGGACAACCCTTCTAGACCATGCGCCAACCATTTTTCCTGTTTTTAAACTAGCAAAAGTGGATTCAGACAAGCCCTAAGTGCACTTGCGCCGTGCGCTTTAGACCATGCGCTTAGATAGTTAAAATAGGGCCCATTGAATTGATACAGTAAAACTGGCGTCATAGTTACTGTTTGTATCACTGTGTATCAAGTGCTGAAGAAGCCTCTGGATCTGAAATTCAGATATTGTATTGCACGTTTAGTTTCTGGCACGTGCTGCAAGTGGTAGACCAATCACAACAGACTGGGCCATCTGACCAATCAGAGCAAAGCTCTCAGAAAGCAGGGTTTTAGAGAGACCAATTCCTTTATCAAACTGTTTTTAGAAACTAAGCAAAGAGGGGTGATGCTGCAGTGTATATTATGAGAAAATTAAAGTGTTTTTGACCTTGTAAACCTATTGTAGAAGACCTCCAAAACTAAAATACTTAAATACTTCACAACAGACTTGTTATTATAAGCATCAGACAAAGGTCTTTAGTACATTAAAACAGGGATAATGGTAACCAACATACGGGTCAAATACGAGGCGTGTGATGTATTCTTTAGGCATGCGGGGCAGCTGATGTGAGAAGACGTTCTGCAGGCCAACAAGCCACATGAGGATCTTCTTATTGGGCTTTTGGTTGAGGGAGTTTCCGATGACATGGAACTCAATGACGCCGCGCCTCTCCTCTAATCGAGCAGCTTCATCACGCGCAGAATGAGCTGAGAGAAGACTGGTCTGAGAGAAAGAGGTACAGTTAAACACTTTGAGAATGAGCACGGCCATATGTCAGATAGAAAATTTGTTTACCTCTGGTCCCAGCATGGCAGTAGGGTCCGTAATGGTGGACATGACTTCATTAATTAATTCCACAGAAATGTCACCAACCACACGAGGTCGTTTGCAGTCCTCATGAGATAACGGCTCAGAAGGCTTTCGCTTTTCTCCACCTACATATGTGCATAAAGTCAAATCTAATAAGATATTAAGATCAGTGGTCATTGTGATGGCCAAGAAACAGACTCAGACTCACAGACCCTCTAATTTGATTCAAGAGGATTTAGCAACTTTATTACATCAAATATCTGCAGTACATATATATTTGGAACATGATGAAGTATGAAATATGATATTCTATATTATCATATGAAATATGATGTAATGATATTTAAATTAATGGATTAAATAGGTAAAAACAAATCATAAAGTAATGTTACAATCATACAAAGTGTTAATGAACAGCTTATATTTATTGAAAGCATAAAAAAATGAATAGATCATTTTAAGTAATTATTTAAACCATTTAAAAATATGTAATATTTAATTTGTTTACCTACATGTCACCATCATCAGAGAACCGTGAACATGCAAATGAGTTGTTAAATTATTGTAATATTAACTTAAAATCTCAGGAGGTACTTCAAGTAAAAAATAAAAAAAACTGTAAAAACTGTAATATTGGGAACAAGAATTACAATTTAAAATAATTGTTTTCTAATTGAAAATATTTTTTAAAAGTAATTTATTCCCAAAGCTGAATTTTCAGCAGTCTTC
The DNA here is from genome assembly GCF_963993115.1 of Abramis brama. Lineage (NCBI taxonomy): Eukaryota > Metazoa > Chordata > Actinopteri > Cypriniformes > Leuciscidae > Abramis > Abramis brama. The sequence goes on from NC_139974.1 coordinate 14,619,448, forward strand.
AGTGTCACATGATCCTTCAGAAATCATTCTAATATGCTGATTTGGTGCTCAAGAAACATTTCTTATGATCATCAACGTTGAAAACAGTTGTGCTACTTAATATCTTTTAGGAAACCGTGATACGTTTTTCTGGATTCTTTGATGAATTGAAGGTTCAAAAGAAAAGCATTTATTTTAAATAGAAATCTTCTGTAACAAAGTAAAAGTCTTTACTGTCACTTGATCAATTTATTGCATCCTTGCTGAATAAAAGTATACTTTTATTTAGCAAACTTTCGAACAGTAGTGTAGATTTATCATCAAGACTACATAAATGGCAAAGTGATTATCTATAATTTATAATCAGACACTGAATAAAATACTATGAAATAAGTTGATACCTGGATTGGGCTCCAGAACGGATGCTACTTTCCGGGCTGGGCTTAAGCTGCCTCCTCCAGCCAGCTCCACTGGGGCAGGACTACTGCTATAGTACAGGGGGCGGGTCACGGGTGGAGCACTGATCACTGCACCAATCAGAGAAGAGAAATGTTTGTTTACATAACCATGCCACATACATGACTGAATAAAGTTAAATCTAACATTGCTAATCACCTGTGGGAATCTGTCCACCTGATAAACCAACCATGAAGTTTTCACTCCAAATGGGCGAATTATGACTATAAACCTCCTCCTCCAGCATGGACAAAAACCTAGGCACAACACACACACACACAAGTTCTGAAGTTCTGTGAACAAATGGCATGTAGGGGAGGTGAAATGACCATCTGGCAAGACAAGTGGAAGTTGGAACCTAGAAACTGGTGACTCAGTTGGTCACTTTGTTCCTAAACTGGGATTTGACTGACGTCCTGATAATCAATGGTTTTGGGATCAGTGGGAATTTTTTTAAGTTTATCTGTGCTTTAACCAATCAGAATAATTTAACCTGACAAGATGACATATCTTAGTGACTTGTGTAAGAGTATAATTGCTGCTGTAATGAGTGTACGCAGAACGGCCTACGAATGCATTGCTGAGTGTTGAAGCTGACTTCTGCTGATGAAACTGCAAACTATTCTTCAGTGAACTTTTCTTCAATTGATTGCATCTTTGACTCCTGGTCTTCATTCATCCTATCTGGTCCTTGGGTCTTAACTGTAAATTCCCCTACAAAAGTAAGCACGTACTATTCTGGTGACGAAATTTGCTTTAAGCGCACTGTGCGTGAACCCTCTCGTACGAGTAAAAACCAAAGGCTTTATTTCTGTCTGTGTTGTTGTGTGCTTACTTGGGGAAATGTGTGAGAATGAGTGTGCGTTTCTCAGGCGGTAGTTTGTCTTTCTCCTGTCGGGCCTGTTCCAGCAGCTGTTTCCTCATTACAGTGAACACAGACCGCAGAAAAGTGCGTCCGAAAATCTGTGTGGCCTCATACCGGGGAAGACTGTCACAGAACTGTGGCACATTGCAATAACACAGCCATCTGCAACACAAACACACAAGAAGACCGGAAATGTGTATTAAAGTCACCATGAAATCAAAATTGACAAATCTTTTTTTTTATGGAATATTACAGTATTAATTGTAAATGAATTATCCGTGCACATCTTAGAGGGTGGGCAACCTGTCACTCACATGAGATCACAGCAATAGTGAATTACAACCATCCAATGATCCAATCAATTCCAGATAGACAAAATCAAGTTCCTACATTTTTTCTAGTTTGAAAAGCCGTTTCACTCGGATATACGTCACAATAGGGGAAAAAAGACTATCGCAACTTCTGTTTCATGCTGACTTTAAGAAATAGGGCCAATTGTTATTTCATGTTATCCTTAAATGACAATAAGGTGTAAAACAGAAGAGAAAAATAACATTTTCTTTTCCCCTATGGAAAATTAGACCCTCCTCTCTGCGGTTCGAAGACCCTAAACTAAAAAACTATCAGTCACCTGGTGTAATTGACTTTGTAACCAGCTACGTCATCATCGGGTGCTCTTTGCCGTCTTTGTGAGGGCGTCTCTAGCTGCCAGTAGTTGATCTGGTTGAGGAACATCTTTGCGAGCTCCACAATAGTTTGCCTCTCCTTACAGGGTAGGTGGCTAAACTTGTACTGCACAAAGTTGTTCACACCCTGCAACAATAACAACATGAAAAAACATCTGTGTGACACCAACAGCAAGGATGTCAGGAATGTGTCTAGGGTTGTTTGGTATCTCACTGACATCACGTGCATCACATGCAAAGTACACTGCCTGCAAACTAACCAAGAAAACAGAGCTGTGAATGTAGTTAAAGGGGACCTATTATGCCCTTTTTCAAAGTCTTGATCTTGTTTTTTGTGTCTACTAGAATAGGTTTTTGTGCTTGATTTTTCAAAATAACATTTTTTTTTTTTTTTACATATTTTACATCTCTCTTTCCAGTCTGTCAGTAACACTGTTTAGTTCCTGTCTCTATGAAGCCCCTCTTTCCGAAAAGTTCAATGTGCTCTGATTGGTTGGCTGGAACAGTGTGTTGTGACTGGCCAACTGCTTAGGGTGTATTTCGGAAAAATTGCGCCTTCTTACCACAACCGTGAGTTTCAACACACTACTAGTGCTAACTCAACTCAACCAGGCCTCACCCCTTTTTTGCATATGCCTTGGGCGGAAATTATTTAAATGAGGAATACTTTTGTGTTCGTTCCCGGAAGAAAACCAAAGACTACAATTGAGGCGTTTCAGGGAGTTCAGGAACGTTGTTCACTTATATAGAGAATCTATACTCCATTTAGAGTGGACTTTGTTCATGCTCAAACAGCAACCTACACACAAAAGAAAGTTGAAAATGTAAAAAAGCATAATCGGACCCCTTTAAAACTGTCAGATGTTTCCCAAAATACCCTGTTTTTATCATTGTCTGTTTCAGAAGAAAGCTACTGTTGAGCTCATAGGCGGTTTATCTATTTCTGCACCTTCACACTTCTAACTTTCTCACGCTGATATTGTTTTTGATATTTGTTTGCATGTTTGAATATGGTGAAGAAAAAGTTATTACTGTTAAGTGCTATTTAGCAAAGATGTCACCACATATTTAATACTAGATATTCAATGCTGTTCAAAGCATACCTGTTCAATGCTTGGTTTTTCAAAAGGTGGGCTTTCCAGAGCTTCCACCACTGGCCTTCCCATCTGCAGGATGCATTTCCGTAGCAACTAAGACATTTTCCCCCCAAAAAAAAAAAAAAAAAAAAAGGTAGGTAAGATGGATTAATAGTAGCAAAGAAGAATGTAAATTTATATTAATATTCACTACCATTCACAAGTTTATGGTCAGTAAGATTTTTTTTTGTTTTTTATTAGAAATTAACAAGTTTATTCAGCAACTAAAAAAGGCATTAAATTGAAAGACATTTTTAATGTGACATAAGATCATAATATTCTATTTTAAATAAATGTTGTTCTTTTGAAGTTTTATTCATCAAAGGATTCAGAAAAAAAATATCACGGTTTCCACAAAAATATTAAGTAGGAACTATTTTCAACATTGATAAGAAATGTATCTTGAGCACCAAATCAGTATATTAGAATGATTTCTGAAGGACCAGGTGACACTGAAGACTGCTGAAAATTCAGCTTAGCAATCACAGGAATAAATGGCATTTTAAAACATCTTAAAATAGAAAACACTTATTTAAAATTGTAATAATATTTCACAATATTACTGTTTTTACTGGATTTTTTTAACAAATAAATGCAGCCTTAGTGAGCTTAAGAGGCTTCTTTTAACTTGTGTTAATTATATTCATTGTAATACATAAACAGATAAGTGTCACCGTTTCATTCAGTGATCTCCAAAACAGGGAATCATTCATGGTTGCACCACTGCACAACATGCAACAACCCAGAAGACTCACTTTGAAGAGAGAGAAGTAAACTTGTTTAGTGTCAGGATCCTCCTCTTTATGGACACATGTGTACAAGTACTCTACATCCAGTACGATTCCAAGCAATCTGTTCACCTCCTCCTCCGACACATTCTCCAGGTGTGTCACATGGTCACCTGGCCAGAAACACAAATGAATGAAGGAAGCCTCACAGAATGATGTAGCTGAATCATAAAACTGTTGACTATAAGTAATTAACTTTAAATATAACCACTGAAAAATATTCAAATACGTAGTTTGTGTAAGCTGTAAGCGGTGTAAAAACATACTATCGCTTAACACAAAAAATGTATTTCTCTATGGATGACAGAAAAGGGATTTTATCTTCCTGAACTCTACTGTTGTGTTCTATTATTAGTCAAGCAGACGTTACCGAGGGCATGGCTGCAGCTTCTGCATGGCTCCATTAAGTTAACAGCGATTGGCTGCTCAGCCCTGGGCGGGGTTGGAGGGGGAGGAGTTGGTGGTGGATTTTGACTCTTCCAGCCATTACATTTACAAGCTCCTTCAGCCTGTTGGAGGACAAAACAGATCAGTCAAAATATAAGACACTAAAATGACTACATCAGGAATAAGTTCACACTAATAAACCGTAAAGCTACTACAACATGTATTGAAAAACTGCACTGAAACAAATAGAATCTAGTATACCTTATTAAAGAAAATTCATTCAAACTTGATTTGATTATTTTATGCATTAATCCAAAAACCTTAAAGGGATAGTTCAATTCTGTCATCATTTACTCAACCTCAAGTTGTTCCAAAGCTGTAAAAATGTCTTTGTTCTGCTGAACACAAAGGAAGATATTTTGAAGAATGTTTGTAACCAAAAATTTGTGGGGCACCATCGACTTCCATAGTATTTTTTTTTTTTTCATACTATGGAAGTCAATGGTATGGAAGCTTGTTTCCACGACAGAATAAAAATAAAAATACTAATTGTGACTTTTTATTTCACAATTCTGACTTGAAATTGCAATTGCGAGTTTACATAAAATGTAAAATGAAAAATGTAAGAATTGCGTGACAAACTCGACATAACACTCACTTTATTCTGACTTCTTTTCTCAGTATTGTGAGTTTATATCTTGCAATTCTGACTATAACACGCAATTGTAAGTTTATATCTCACAATTCTGAGGGAAAAAAAGTCAGGATTGCTAGATGTAAACACGCAAGGGTGAGATAAAAAAGTCGCAATTATCTTTTAAAATGCTTTATTCTGTGGTGGAAACAAGCTTCCATTCAATGGTGCCCCACAACTGTTTGGTTACAAACATTCTTCAAAATATCTTCCTTTGTGTTCAGAAGAACATTTTTACAGGTTTGAAACAACTTGAGGGTAAACTATCCCTTTAAAGACAATCCTTAAATGCTGGCATCTTTAAAGTCCATAGAGAATTCCGGATTTACAGGTTTTAGGATTAGGATAGTAATTTATGTTTTTAATGCTGATGGGCTTGTTTCTGTGGAGGGTGTAATTAATCAAAATTAAATCATCACATAAATGTTGAAACACGCCTAAAAGGTGACGCCCACTATTGTTGAGTGACATACCGACAACCGTAACCCTGCGTACGGAAATGAAAGGACACATGCAGCTCGTGCTTAAAGTCGCACGAAATAAAAGTTGTGAATTTGCAATAGTCTTTTCTTCCATATTATGACGTATATCCGAGTGAAACGGCTTTTCGAACAAGAAAAAAATGTGGGGCAGGACTTGAATTTGTCCATCAGGATTGATTGGATCTCTAGAGTGGTGCAGGTATGACATCACTTTGTAGGCCAGAAGCGAGTTAGCATTTTAGCACATCCAGTTCCAACGTCCCAAAGTCAATGGGTTTTTTGAATGGGGTTTTGGTTAAATGGCTGAAACAAGGTCTGGGATGAACATAAGTTCAAGACACTTTCACGTTTTATTCTATGACATAACATACATCAATATTACCCCACTCGTGATTTTTTGAAGCTGTTACATGTCTTGAAAAAGGTGGTTTCTAACAAGTGGCTAAATGGGACTACAGAGACTGTCGGGGACATTAAACATCATCACGCTGAACAGATAAACTCAGTTCGCTTTTACAGCATCGTTATGCTTATAATTGTACTCTTACAATCTATTCTAACTCAAACTTTCTGGGAAATTGTTTTTTTAGATAAAAACTGAAAGTTGTCGGAAGCTTAGTGATGGTGACGTTGAATTTGTGGGACCGTGGTGTAGTTTGTTTATAGCCGACCTTTAGCTTTTTACTTCTGGCGACTGCATTTAGACTTCAAAATTCATAAAAGTGGTGTTCATCTGTGATAATTATCTTGATAGACAAAACGTGTAAGTATCATAAACTTTTGTTGATCACAGACCTTGTTTTTAGCGATAATCCAAAAGCCTATGGGAAACTCCTATTGGGTTTTTCTCGATGGAACCAGTGTGATGCTAACTGCCGATTGGCCTACAAAGTGACGTCATATGTGCACAAATAAATCCATGTATAATAAAACTGCAATATTCCAGAAAAAACAAGAATTGTCCATTTTTATTCATGTGAAATTGTAATGCAAAGATAATGATGAAAATTAAAACTGAAGGCAAACTATACTAAAATGAAATACAGACATTTATTGATTAGTTTGGTGATTTAATAATTAATTGAATAATTTTCATGTTTTTTAAATGTATGTATTTAACCCTTTCACGCATAGAGGTCACTACAGTGGACAGCTATTAAAAATCAATTTTCTTGTGTATGCCTGGGTTTTGATGGCATAGTTGCACATCAACCACTACATTGGACACTAGTGTATTATCCTATACACTGCCACCAAGTGGCAAGCCTTTGTATGTGGAATTTTTTTTCTCCAAACCAAGATGGCCGATGGCCAGTAAGAAATGCCAAGTTGCTCTTGAATATCCATCCATTCCCTCTATCCTATGAGACTCTTGCAGGTAAAAAAATTTTGTAACATCTAAGGAGTCATATCATTGTTACATTTTCCAAGTACTGATTTTAGATTGGGAGGAAATTCTGATTAATCATCTGTCCACCAAATTGGACATCATGCATCATTGCAGCTACAATTATTACTGAGACTGTTGTTCTCAAATAAAGTTTAAAAAGTAATCTGATTACAAAATCTATGTACTTGTAATGCGTTACTTTACTTGTTACATCAAAAAAGTAATCTGATCATGTAATGCACATTATGAATGCTTTACCCCAACATTGTTCATTTCAGATGTGGTTTTCTCAGAGAGAAGAGCTGAATTTGTCCATTTTGAACATAATCAGAATTATCAGCTAATAAGGATTTGTCTGGGCAAATCAGGGGTGAGATTGGGGTTGTCTCTGTGTTTGCTGGCGGTGGTGGGGTGGCTGCCAGACTTAGAGAGTGGTGTGTATCTGGAATATCTGGAATAATTGGCTTTAACTCCTAAAATGCCCAGATATTGTTGTCATCACTGTTATTGTCGTTATTATTATTATTATTATTATTACTACTACTACTATCTAAATTTTTCTTGAGATCTATTTATCACTCAGTGCTTTTATATCCAATTTTTCTCTTTCCATAACATTACCAGAAAAAATTAACCAGAAAAACATAACATTAATTACAATTACATTACATTAATCTATTGCATAAATTATCACTGTACATAAGCACATTACTGTATGTATCTATATATTTTGTCATGCCCTCCTTTTTTCCCCTATCCTTTTTGTTTTATATGTGTCATGGATTCTCTCCTTTATATTCATTACCATGAATATAATGTTGTTATATTGTTTTGTGCCAAAAAACAAAACCACTAATGTGGACATCTGAAAATTTCTTTGTAAAATAGCCTGTGTGTAAAAAAAAAAAAAGTTCAAATCTTGTTTTTCATGCCCTACAATAAAAAAAAATCCTTACTGTGGTTATCATAATTCATGCATGAAAGGGTTAATAATTTATTTAAATATTTAAAAATTTGAGTAACTTGGCTCTCCATGTGTTTACTGTGCATGATCTGACAACAATGAACAGACAACGCCCCCCAGCAACAAACCCCGCCCCTGGCAACAGACCACGCCCCTCCAGCAGCTGTCATCCTGTCAAAACAAAGACGCCGCTCTCGCCTCTTGAGTAATCAACTTCAGTTTGTGTCTCCTATTCTAGCAAAACTCTCGCACCAAAGCGCCATGAGACTTCAGTTTGACTTGACAAAATACAATAAAAAACGACATTCACTGTTAAAACAAAAAACCAAAACAAATTGACAATCCGCCAAGAGCACCCAATGTTCACGTCATCTTGCTCACTATGGGCAAAGACAGCGGTATTATCTCTGCAGATCACGGAAATGAGGAGTTCATTGATATATTTTTGTTGTGCATAAATGTAAGTGGCCAGCGCACGAAAGCATACATTCGCAATTTAAAAGAATGGAGGACAAAGAGATGGCTTTTTGTGCTGTGCTTGCAAATTCAAGAGTGGGTAAAGTAAGGTAACAGCTAGTTTCACCTATCAGATAAACATATTAAAGCGAGTCTTTTACTTTGCACTGTAGACGTAAACAATGTTTTTTTTCCCGCTCTAACGTACCTTGCACGAGGAATAAACGCCGAGTTTCTCCAGTTTCTTCGGACGTGGGGAGGAGCGGAGCTGCGCCTTCTTAACAGCAATACGTGCAGAACCGACCGCAGCGCCCGAACACTCGGTTCCACCGACTCCTGGAGCAGCGGGAGCCGAGCCCGCCGCGCCCACCGCCGGGGAGCCTTGAGGAATCCCGGTGCTTTCCGACATCGAGTCTGGTTCCGCGCTCAGACTCGAAACCTCGAAGTCCGCCCGCTGTATTTGCTCTCTCTACCCCTCAACAGCGGGATCAGACATGGCGTTCATCCCTGCTTTTTTATTTGACATTGTAAATCCGTCTTGTCTCCGCTAGGGGAGGCACAAAATGAATCCCGTTATGATTCGAACTCAGAGAAGGATACAAATATGTCATGATTCTGAACGAACTGTTCAAGGTCAAATACATTAAAAGGGTTAGACATGTTTTGTAGAGACATTAAAGAACAGGCTTCTTAAAGAACCTGCTCTAAACTTACTTTTAAACAATCCTTCTAAAAAAATCTTTTAAAAAAATCTAAAACTAGTCTCCTCTCCTGAAAGTCACCAAAAACATAGAAAACTAGTAAAAAAATATATTTTTTGCTAATTTAAATAAAGCTGTTAAATGTCAGCTATTTGACATATAAATATAAATAAATACATACATAATATATATATATAATTGTATAATTTTATATAGATTTATAATTTTTATACAGATGTATAGATAGAAATTCGTAAAATTATATATCTATAGCCTACATCTATATTTCTATGATGAAAAACTTAATTTTGAACAAACAAAAATTAGACATTTTACCTTATAGCAACTAACTGAAGTAAGTTTAAATACTAAAACTGAAATAAAAATGTAAAAGCTATATAGAATTTTTTTTAAATTAAGACAAAAATAAATAAATAATAATAAATACTATAATAGAAGATAGATAAAACTAAAATGACACAGACTTAAACACCTGTCAGCAAAAATTAACGAAAACAGGTGATCATAAAACACAGGTTTCACTATAAGGAAATTGGAAAATAAACACTTTGTAAAATGAAGCTTATCTGCAATCAGTCATAGAATAAAATCAGCAATCAGTCCTTTATGAGCAAACAAATAAGTGTTGTGACTCAAGGTATACAATTTACTTATGTGTCATTATCACAAACAAATGCTATTACATAAGAATCTGCACTGGGATGGGAATTCCACTCAGTGATAAGACAAGAAGTTAATTTGGCCCTCTGAACACACAATATTATCAATACCATCTATAAGAAATTTATTTGATACATTAACAGTAATATTTAAGTAACTGTATTTTTAGTCTCAAAGGGGAAATGCTTTAAAAAAAAAAAAGACAAAAAAAAAAGACAAAAATGTAATGTAGCAGCGAATTTATGTGGTACCAGTATCCTGAAGGATAGAATATTGAGATCATGTTAAAAGTGGATGTTGTCTGATACTGGGAAGAAAAGCAGAGGAAGAACCATCATAATCTGTTCATTTGGACACTGTTAGTGACAAAACGTTGTGAACGTCTTTGCTTTCTCATGAAAATTACAAAACAGACCACTAAAGAAAAGCTTTTTTTTTTTTGTTAATAACACTACATACATTTTTTATAAGACCACCATTGATTATAATTTAACCATTTTGTGAAAAAGAAACATAATTCCAACCCCCTATCAAAGCAATTCCTGGTTACTGTACAATTGTTTTTTTGTTTTTTTTAATGATTATCTAACTCCCTATCAAGCATTAGTCCTGCAACAGTAAATGGAAAAGACGAATACATTGCAACACCCTATTTACAGTAAATTATTTATATATATTTATATCACTCTGGCTGTTCTTGCAAGAGATAATATCAAGACCAAAAATTAGTGCAAGGCATGGAGTAAGAAACACCTGGGTGAGTTAGAACCAGAAGAGTGCGAGTGTGTGTGAGTGGTGCATGTTTGTGAAGGGGAATTCACTTATCTTGTATGTAGACAGGTTTTTTATTTTTACTAAATGAATATCACATCCTTGTGTAAGCCTTTCATGCTGAGTGAAAGCGCAGCCAGATATTCACTCAGTTGTAGGACGGTGCCAATAATGCCGAAAAAAAAGAAAAAGTGAAGGCTTGCTAACTGGTGAGAGAATAACAGGGATCTTGGCTGTGTGTGTGTGTGTGTGTGTGTGTGTGTGTGTGGTTAAGAAGGAGGTGGGCTTGGCGGCCCAGCCTCAGGAAGTGGGCAGTCTGCCACTGAACAGAGCCGCTGGGACATCCAGAATCAGAGCGAGAGGGAAAGAGCAGGGAAACGAGACGGGGTGGGGCAAAGGGGCCGGGTCATTTGTCACGTCCTCTCTCACCATGTGTGCCGTTGGATAAGGTTAAAACTTTGATTTACCTTTTTCAGGCTTTGTAGTGATACATGCATCCATTTTTCTGAAAGGTACATTTTTATAAAACAAAATAATAAAAGGATGAAAACAGATTTGAGAAAAAGAAACGACGAACAAGACTGTAGAGTTCTGAATTATGACAGAGCAGGTGAACCCTTGCAGAGGCCCCACCCCTTTTTGTCCTGGTCAGGCAAATGGCATTTTTTCTTTCTTTCTGATGAATATTTGTGACTGCATATTTTACAGTTTGGAGACAAGGCATGACCTTAAGCATGAATACAGTAAGAAGCCTGGGTCTTTACAGAAAAACAACAAAACAAAACACCGCGGATACATGGGCGGGGCAGAGCTTTTGTTACAGCGTAAGAGAGTTGTGGAAATGGGGAGAGCGGAGGCATTTCATTAGTTAGTCAAAACCAAGTTGGAGGGCGGGACCTTGCGTTAGTTGTTGCGGTAACAGAGTTTTGTGTGGGTTTTTTTTTTTTTTTTTGCGTTAGTTGCTGCAGCAGGGGGCCTTGGTGGGTTGGGCTGTCTCTGTGAGGTCCACGCCCCTACTCCGCCCACTGTTGGCTCCGGCAGCTTGGGGCTCGCTCTTAGGCAACTTTTTTGCTGAAGAGAGACAAAACAAGAAATGAACACTAGAATGCTAAAATACAACAATATAATATAATCAATCATCAAATATGTAGTGTTTATTTAAAGAAATAAAAGATGAACCAATAGAATTCACAAAACAATTGTGTATATTCACAATTTAGCATGGCTTTGAGAGCCTTATTAATATTAATTATACATAATAATAATGATAATAACAGTAATAGAATAATAATAACTTGCATTGTACTTATTTGATCAAAAATAGTCTCACATGCTCACAGAAACGATTCTAATATCGTCACCTTCCTAAAATAATTGCCCAAGTCATTTGATCAATTATTTTAGGAAGGTGACGATATGCTGATTTGGTATTCATGAGACATTTATTAATATCAATGTTGAAAACAGATATGCTGCTTAATATTTTTGTGGAAAACTGTGATGCATTTTTTTAGGACTCTTGATGAATAGAAAGTTGTTCTATTCATCAAGTAAAAGTTCAGAAGAACATTTATTTGAAACTTACATTTATGTTATAAATGTAATGTCATTTTTTTATCAATTTAATGACACCTTATTAATTAATTAATAAAATATGTATTCAATATTAAAAGTTCTTGGCACCAAAGCATCAAAAAGAATACTGTGTTGCATTTACAAGATCTAAATAAATACTAAATAAAATAATAAATACTCCAAATCATCACTAATTTTCAATCAGTCTGAATGGATTCAATCAAGTTCTGTTTATATGAACCCTAAACTTTGCAATCAGATTAATTTTTTCAATGTCATGTGCTGAAGTTCTGTTTGGAATGCAAAAATGTATGTAAACATCAGAAATCTTATTATAAAATGGCTGTGGTAAACATATGTGTCACGGCACTGCGCATGTGCGCATGGTATTTTTGAATCCGGTTGAGAAGATGCTAAGTTTTTTAGTATTGATTGGATTGTTTCAGGTCTACACCAACCCTTTCAATCTGATCAAAATTTTATTTGGATTGAGCCTGGCGGATCTATTGAGGTGTTTACAGGAAGCCTTTTCAATTCGATTGAGCCATCAATCCAATTACTAACAAATTATTTGAGTGCATGTAAATTTAGCAACTGTTAGTTTTACTATGAGGTAAAACCTTACCAATGGCCATGAAGATCTCATTCACATTCATGGAAGTCTTTGCTGATGTCTCCATGAACAGCAAACTGTTGTCATCTGCGTAAGTTTGAGCATCCTAGAGACATAAAACAGCTCGGGTGAGGGAGACAGCTTTGGTCAGATATAAAAACTCTCTCTGGTTGGTCTCATTGTGAAGCCCTGTATACCTGGAAATCCACAGCTCTCTTGTTGGCAAGGTCAGCTTTATTCCCAGACAGTGCAATGACAATGTTTGGGCTGGCCTGCCTCTGAAGCTCCTTAACCCAGTTCTTTGCTCTTGCAAACGACTCCTTCATTGGTGCAAAAACAGAAACGTAGAAATATGACAAAGTTGGTCATAAAACAACTATTCATTCATGAAGAGAACTACAAATCGACTCACCTCATTGGTGATGTCATAAACTACAATGGCAGCTTGGGCACCTCTGTAGTACATGGGGGCCAAACTGTGGTAGCGCTCTTGTCCGGCTGTGTCCCAAATCTCAAACTTTACCGTTGTGTCATCCAAGCACACCGTCTGCGTAAGGAAGGCCGCTGGAAGCAAAAGTCAAAAGTTGGTGAGAACATGTGCAAGCAAGCAGGTACAAGCAAATTTAGACACAAAAATCCCCTACCTCCTATTGTGCTTTCCTGAAACTCGTGAAACTGCCCCTTGACGAAGCGCAGTACGAGGCTGGACTTTCCCACAGCTGATTCCCCTAGCAAGACCAGTTTAAACTGGCAGATCTTATTGCCCGCGTTGGACCCGTTGGGGCGTGTTGCTCCTCCCCTATTGGCCATGACAGTCGTCAATCACCCAGTCTCCTTTAGGCGGTCACACACACACCGAGAGTTGTCCCAGTACTAGCTGCACAGTGTAACATGTAACCAAAAAAAAAAAAGAGAAATGAAAAAGAGCACTTTCATGTTGACTGCAGACAAAGATCTTTTCTTTCTTCTCTTTTTTTCTCTATTCAGAGCTCTCTAACGGGGAATCGCTTATCTTGGCTTTAGAGATGGCGACTTGTAACTCAAATGCTATTTTTGGTTTTGAGCATTTTTAAGTCTAAAAAACACATCCATTTCATTTTCTACCTTACAGCTGAATATATGACACTGTGACAAATAATTACAATGATTTCAAACCAATTTATGGAGTGACTAAAGATGCTATGTGATACAATTGATAATATAGCATGCATACATACACACACATATATATATATGCTGACTTAAGATGTAAAAGCCAAAAGTGCCATCTGAAATTTTCTTCTAAAATTATCATTTTTATCAAGCTCGTATATTTAGGTTCAGTAATTTCACTTTAATGACAATTAATAGGTAATTTTCATTGCCATTAAAGTGAAATAACTAAACATAAACATACAAGCTTGATAAAAATGATAATTTTAGAAGAAAATTTCAGATGGCACTTAGAGGCTTTTGCATATGAAGTCTTCATATATATATATATATATATATATATATATATATATATATATATATATATATATATTCACTAAAATATTCAGGGGTTCCCACACTTCTTGACCAATTTCTTTGACTTTGTCATTACTGGGTAAGTTTTGAAACAGTTTGTGAGACAAACAAAAAACTAAATTATTCACACAAACTGAAAATCACAATGCCAACAAAAAAACATTAAATATTTTAAAGCATTTATTTTTATATATTATCTATATGACACAATATATTAAGCTGCACAACTGTTTTCAACATTGATAATAATAAGAAATGTTTCTTGAGCATTAAATCAGCATTAGAATGATTCTAAAGGATCATGTGACACTGAAGACTGGAGTAACGATGCTGAAAATTCCATCACAGGAATCAATTTCGTTTTAAAAAATATTTTGATCAAATTCAGGCAGCCTGGGTGAACACAAGAGACTTCTTTCCAACTCCAAACACACACATATATACACAATAAATATTTTCGTGAGTTTTAAAATTCAATATTTCCATGACTGAGGGAAATCCAAATATTGCTACAGATTGTAATCATGCATTAAAAACACAGAAAACAACTGTTTTATTGGCCATAATTTAACATTGCTGAAATACTTGCAGAAATAAATGTCTGTAGCCATGGTAACCCATTCTAGCACAGAATGTCCTGAGTAAGCAGTCAAAACAAGCATTCCCATTTAGCCCGAAAAAACAGCCTGAAGCAACAATTCAACAGCAATTCAAACATGTCACTTCCCAATGAAGTATCTCAGCCTTCAGAATGACTACACATACCTGGGATAGATACAATACCATACAGACAGCCACACTGAAATGACAGTAATAAAACTCAAGGAATAGCATAGCCATTTACTGTGTCAGTGACCTCAAGGCAAGAAAAACACTTTTCCTGTCAAAATTGCACCGTTACTGCTGTTATGAAATAGGAGGACATAAAAACAGACCCCTGATGCTCCTGTGGCTGCTGTGACATTGCATCATTGTAAGCTGATCTTTCTATAAGAGAAACCAAGATCTTCTTTGAGCTCACATCAAGTCAACAACAGGAACTCTATCTGCATAACAGGATATAATTCAACTCCTTGAGAAGAAAGCCTGGTGGTATGTCAAACCATGCCAAAACTGCTGTATTCATCCATTTGGTTTGCGTAACATCTGATATAAGAACAAAATGTATCTTTTTACACTTTCCTAAAGTGCAATGGCACGGCTTACATACAATATTCAAAGGCGAAACAAAAAAGCACAGCTTATGAAACAAGTCGTGACATTGCAAAAGTCAGATCACCTGTGAGAGGTTTTAGTCAAGTGCTGCTGGTCAGATTGTGGTCCGTTTTAATGACAGGCCTAACAAAAACAAACCTGTGATTTCTGTGTTGAAAGTTGACACACAGTCATCCTGTACATGATTCATCTACCCAAAATAAAGCTGCATTTTCAACGTCACACTACTTCAATATACCCAACCTAAACAATTCCCCTATTTTACAACACACCCCTGCGCCTCAAGCCAAGGAACAAGCTGTCTTGTTACTCGCAAAGACAGCCCACATCAGGTCAGATGCCAAGTCTAATAAACCACAGTGATCGGCCATATACCTATGGGAATAAGATAATAACAACATTATAATAAGCTGCTGATAAGCAACTTCACTTTCACTCCAGCATTCCCACCCTGTGTTGCACTCAAACTGCATTCCGACATAAGACTCAGCTAAACATACCACGACAGGATGGATATATATTCACGCTTTTAAAAAACAAGATCATGTATAATGTACATATGAGGCTAAAGAGATCAGATTTGATGACTTGTGTAGGCAGAATTAGGGTAAGGGGCCTGTAACATTTTTGACGATATCTAGCAAGCTAAAGAGGCTAACTAGCTTGAGGGATACGCCAAACCAGAAAACGGTACATTCAACGGAGGTATTCGGTGTCTTTTTACCTGAAAGTCAGCCGACAGGTTGCTTGAACTGATTTCCGACGACGGGGTGCTAAAATTTTTGAGAGGTTTTCCTTATTATTGGGGTCGGTTAGTGGGAATTTTACCAACCCCGATCAAGTCTCCTCCTTTCTTTTCTCTCGCAACTTCCCCTTTAGAACCAAAACACAAACAAGCGTTTCCGCCCCTCATGCCACGTCAGATGATACTTCCGCCCTGCAATGATGTACTTCCACCGTATAAAACGTCAGACTTGGACTTGCACTAACTCTCATGCCCTGTCCAAAACCCACACTTGCCTACTTATATGACGTATTTCCTATATTTGACCCAAGTGTTCAAGTTGGCAAAGTATTTTTTTCAATACTTTGCTTTTTAAAATAAACTTCTAAATGTCTGTTCAGTTACAGTAGTCGCTTTGTAAAATTGTGGTGCCTCTAATTAAGTGATAAAAAGCAGTTGCAAATGTTGTACATCTTTGCACCAACAAAACGTGCAACACTGTATGTTTTACTACCAAATTATATGTAATATCTAATTAATTTAAAGGGTTAGTTCACCCAAAAATGAAACTTCTGTCTGTAATTACTCACTCTCATGTTGTTCCAACCCTGTAAGACTTTCGTTCATCTTTGGAACACAAATTAAGATATTTTTGATTAAATTTGATGATCAGCTGGCTCACTCCTTCATAGGCTGCAAGGTAATTTAATCTGCCAGCCCAGAAAAGTTAGTAAAAACATTGTTAAAATAGTCCAAGTGACTACAGTGTCTCAACCTTAAATTTATCAAGCGACTAGAATACTTTTTGTGTGCAAAAAAAACAAAAATATTCAACTATTCATTTTCTTCTGTGTGGGCCTCTGACGTGAGTTCACGAGAGTGCCACGACGCATGCGCGAGAACTGAGAAGATACTACAGATGCCATACTCATCTTTACATCAATACAATTTGCAACACTTTATGTTTTACTACCAAATTCTAATTAATTTAAATTACTAGTGGAATGCTTTCCTTCGACATCTCGCGATTTCAGGGCACATGAGTTCCCGAACATAATGCATGATGGGATACGCTTAGCCTCGAATACCGCTCCTAAGCGGTCCGTGAGACCGTAGGGTGTCCCATTTGTCATTTTAGGCCTCAGAAGGGTGTTTGCGAGCGCCCCCTTTACGGGCGATATGCGCCCTCGATACGCACTTTTGCCGAGCCCGCACTGATGCGGACTCTGCAGCAGACTTCTTCCCGACAGTCAAAGCGGCATTACGTCACGAAAGTGCGGACTCATAGGAAGACCACGAGTGCTTAGGGTGCCATTTGGGACAGGGCCGGTCTGTCCTTATAAACTTCCCTCGTCCACTTTATGAAGTGGAACGCAATACCACAATGCAACACGATTGTGACGTCAACGCATATTGCGTTTAATTTACCCCACCACAAACAACTCTGATATATTAATTACTAAAAAAAAAAAATGTAAACAACTCAAACACACCTATATACATCAGGGGCGTAGCCAGAATTTTATTTTTGGGGGGGCCCAACTTAAAATGAGGGGGCAACTAATATACAGTATATATATATATATACAGTATATATATATAGCCTAGGCTATAGCAGCCTACGACATAGCTCGGTGATTATTATCTTTTACATGAAGTAGGCCTACAAGGGCGATTATAAAAAGTGTCAATGATGTCTTACTCCGCAGATAAGAGTTTGGTTCCAAAACACGATAAACGTTAAATATATAGGCTATATATTTTTTTTAGTTCCCGCAAAAATCTGTATTGTAGGCTATCTGGTCGGTGTTGAAAAGTCCATTTTTAATTTTACGTAAAATGCGATATCCGCGCAGTCAGCGCACCATTCCACGCTTTGTAAACCGTAACGGCGGCGCTTTTAATAAACCCGGCATCCTAGTTTTCCTTCTACTTTGTGATCCACAAAAAAATCATTTTGACGGCATTGGTGACCCTGTGGTGGGGAAGAAACGTAAGCCATTGAAATCTAATCATTTAGGCTACTTGAGGAGATTAAGAAGATGAGGGAGGAGGAGGAAAAATCTCGACTGTTGCTTGTTCTCACACGACAGCATCAAACTTCTGTCACGCTGACACTTGACCCCAGGGGATCTTTTGAAAAACTTTCAATTGTTTTACTCAAAGTCAACGAAAACCGAGCAGGACCAAGCCATTTTACAGCTGATCGCCGTAAAAAAAAGTTCAGGAGGTATTTCTTAGCGATGGTGATTTGTCGGCTATTTTTAGTCCAGTGCCTGTAAGTTATATAAGATTAGTATTGACCAAGTTCAGAGGCTGTCATATGTGGATCAACTTACTTTGTTGTGTATTTCAACCGTTAAAATATGAAAAATAACTTTTATATTGATTCAATTGATGAATTGAATTTTGGGGAAAAAAAAGGTGTCATGAATTTATTGCATTTTGGGGGGAAAACTAATCCTTTTTTAGAATAAATATTTGAAAATCAAAATATGGATTTGAAATTGTTATGTTATTATAACCTAAATATGCTATGTGAAAGTTTGAAACAAAAAATAGTGGTTTTAATCTGTCCACTCTCTTGGTAAAGAAAACACATTATTACTCAAAATTAATCATAATGAATTTATCGCGTTTTGAAACCAAACTCTTAATATACAACAGATATAGGCTATACAGGAAATGTGGTCATCACTGGTTGTGAAGGCGGTTCATCAATTGCAAACAAGTCATTGCGCAATGTGCCGATCTGAGTCGAAGTCTCACCGCTATTCCTGTGATGAAATATACGTTTCTGTCTCCTAGCCGCTTCACTCGCTGTCGTCTTGTAGTAAGCTGAAGCAAACTCAGATGTAGATGGCTTATTTTCTCCTTCTCGCTCATCTTTTCGTGCGTAATATTGTACTTTGCACAACGCTGCCATTCACCGCATGAACTCTCACGCGAAGATGACAGCATAGGTTACGCACAACAAGTCAAATCAAGTTTGAAAACAGCCGCATTTTACCGCGCAGTATTTTGATTGGTCAATCTATCAATTAGACTAACACATCAATAATTTCTTATTTTTATTATTTTATTTTAAGCCATCAGAAATCTGAGGGGGCCGGACATATAAATGAGGGGGCCTAGGCCCACCCAGGCCCCCTCGTGGCTACGCCACTGATTTGAACAGGGAGATTTGCGTTCATTTTGTGATTGATCTCAGTTCAGCCGAAAAAAGCACTTTAGTTTTCCTTTTAAGTTGTTAATGTTTAAATTAATGTATGTGCAGTGCAAATTTAGAGATGAAGGCATTTTGCAGTTTCCTTTATCATATTTTTGTCAGACATTGTTACTGGTTAAATTCAGATATTTTGTACCAAAGCAACTTAAAGGACATAACAGAACAGTATTAAAATGAGTTCAGTTTTGTGAAGGATTACTTATGTCTGCTTATACATATGAAAAGACATGTTTATCTATAACATTATATTTTGTTCAATAATAATAATAATAATAAAAAAGTTATCTACACTCATTTCTTTAGTCTGGTAAAAAGCCATCAATTCATATTTTTAGGTATATAATTGTCCGGACCTCGGCTGGTGAGGAGGGTTCATTTACTGGACCTCAAGCAATTTTAGTTGAAGACCCCTGGTGTGGGGGATGTTTTCTTGGCACACTTTAGGCCCCTTAGTGCCAATTGGACATCGTTTAAATGCCACGGCCTACCTGAGCATTGTTTCTGACCATGTCCATCCCTTTATGACCACCATGTACTAGGGGTGTGACGAGACGCTTACTCCACGAGACGAGACGAGACACGAGATTGGGTTCACGAGAACGAGACAAGACGAGATTTTTACACAATTTTTAAGAAATCCTCAATGATGAAATATATGAATGGGAAATAGTCTTTTATTCAACTGAAAATCACATATTTTACTTCTATTTTAATGAATTATGCAGTAAAGGACATGCAAACACTGCAAAATGTTTTGCTATAAACTCTACCGTCTGGCTTCTCCCCTGTACGATTTCACATGAGAAATCTAACTCCTTTCCACAAATCGAACATAAAAAAAAATAAAACAGTATAAATAAAATAAATATAAATAACTGAAATAACACTTTAAATGCAAACAGTGTGTATCCATAATCAAAGTATGCTCTCTCAAAACTACAAGTTCAAACAGAAACAAATTTTTTCTTCAAGCATGAAAAAGAGATAAATTAACTACACAGAACAGACTAAGATTATGATCATGTTCTTTTTCAAGAATATAAGCATGTCGACGATTTCTGGCAGCAGTTGAGACCTTTGGGCAGTAACTAGGGCTGCACGATATGAGGAAAAGCTGCGATGTGCGATAACATTGTTTAATATTGCGATGTCGATATGACTTGTGATATGTGAATGTTAGCTATATTGTTCCCATGTCTTAGTGCTTTAATAGGTTCTTTGCGCGATAGGTCAAATGTTTATTAGCTGCCTGTTTCAGATTACACTATTTTAGCGCGATTTTGGCACGATCCGTTTCGTGGAGATTCGTAAAGGACAACGGGCGTCGGGACGCAAGATTCGATCGTTTCATTTCGTATAGTGTGTCATAGTGGGCGACAACGCGTCTGTGATGCTTCACGACATCACGACAGAAAGACTAGCATGTTTAATTTTAACGGTCCTCCACGACGGGTTGAGTGTGCGCGAGTGAGTGAGAGTGCGAGCAACAGTGAGTGTGCGTGTGTGCGCGCGAGTGAGTGAGTGAGCTAGGGACAGTGAGTGTGTGTGTGTGATTGGCCCGGCACACAAATGATTTAAAAGTGGCAGGGGCATCTTCAATACTAATTTCACCCTCACCGCTCCATCACGCTGACATCACAACAACTCACGAGACAAAGTTTCACCTCGACGAGAAATCTCGTCGCGTTTTAATCTCGCGAGATCTCGTAACACGAGATCTCGTCACACCCCTACCATGTACCCATCCTCTGATGGCTACTTCCAGCAGGATAATGCACCATGTCACAAAGCTCGAATCATTTCAAATTGGTTTCTTGAACATGACAATGAGTTCACTGTACTAAAATGGCCCCCACAGTCACCAGATCTCAACCAAATAGAGCATCTTTGGGATGTGGTGGAACGGGAGCTTCGTGCCCTGGATGTGCATCCCACAAATCTCCATCAACTGCAAGATGCTATCCTATCAATATGGGCCAACATTTCTAAAGAATGCTTTCAGCACCTTGTTGAATCAATGCCACGTAGAATTAAGGCAGTTCTGAAGGCGAAAGGGGGTCAAACACAGTATTAGTATGGTGTTCCTAATAATCCTTTAGGTGAGTGTATCTGTATTAAAGAAAAAATTATTGATAAACACGTATTTGGAATGGAATTAAATAACAAGTACTTTGGGTGTCTTGTTCATTATATTCATTTTCATATAAAAGCAACAGAACTTAAATTACATCCAGTTTATTAGCAACACTGTGCACGAGCGTGAATCCCGCGATATCCATCTTTGATCTCGCAGGTGTTAAATCCACTGCGAGAAGAGAGAACTGTGCCTGCACTTTTTTCACTCCTCCTCTCACTGCAGCCTCCTACTCTCGCATACATTTCAGGCGAGGCAAAGCGAATCTCAAACAAGCCTACTTTCGGTGGCATGATGTCATCAAGCCTGTCCCAAAATACACTCTCGCGTGCCCTCATGGACTCGAGGCCAGCGCCCCATAGGTCTGCACTTCCTGACGTCACCAAGTGTGAACTCGAAGGAGGTCCACAAGGCTGGAGTGTGCCATTTGGGATCCAGCCATAGTGTGGGTTTAGAGTGCATTAAGGGTAGCCTAATGCATTTTGGGGAACAGTCTTGCGCACTTACTTCCTGCGCTCTCATGTGGCCTAGGCCCTAGGCTGCAAATGTGGGTATTTGGACAAGGCAAAACTATGGTCTGGCTGCAGACTTGCACTTGCACTCTCATTCCCTGTCCAAATACCCACACTTGCAGTCTTTGCACTTGGCCACTTGTCTACTTGACGTATTTCCTGTATTTGACCCAAGTGTTCAAGTTGGCGTTAAGACTGCAAGTGTGTGTAGAACTTTTGATTACTCGATGGGACACACTTAAACAGTGTTGCAAAAAATGTGCTTACAGAGATTTTTTTTTCTTCAATACTTTGCTTTTTAAAATAAACTTTTAAATGTCTGTTCAGTTACAGTAGTCGCTTTGTAACTAACAGAATACACAATTTAAATATATGATCATATATGATCAAATGATAAAAAGCCACTGCAAATGTTGTACAAAATACACATAGCCTACTCATCTTTGCACCAATAAAATGTGAAACACTTTATGTTTTACTACCAAACTATATGTAATATCTAATTAATTGAACGTACAGTGGAATGTTTTGAAAAAAAAAAAAGAATAAAAAGAAATGATTAACGTAAAAAAAAAAAAAAAGGTTTAGTGTGCATTAGGGCACAGCAGTTTGCCATTTTTTGACAGTCTTGCGCACTTCCTTCCTGTCGCGTGCACACGTGGCCAAGACCACAGTGTGGGTATTTGGACAGGGCATCAGAATGCACACTCAGTCACTTGCACTTCCTCTGCAGGGATTCAGTCATAGAACATGTGCTTATGAAAATTGCAGACAAGAGAAAAAAACATAGGGACAGGTATAAAGCATATACTGGAAAGTAGGTGTGAATGAAAAAGGCAGAAGATTGCATTTTTTTAACAAGGACAGGTCTGGTGAGAAGAATATAAATAGAATGGACATTACAGGAAAACAAACCCTGAAGATGGAAGTAGTGCAACGCCTCTGGATTCAGGCTGCCGTTAAACCCCAAAGGAGAATTATAGTATGATTTCTCATACACCTACAGCTGTCAGCTTGTATTGCACTATTTGCCTTTGTAGAGCTATTATAATATTGTATTTATGGTAACTTTACAACTTTACTGTCTTTACTACTAGGCTATCTGACTTTGAGGGGGTTTGTGTTTATTTACTTATATTTATAAATTTAGGCCTATAAGGTAGCTTGTCGCAGCACTTTCCAAAACATCCACTTTTCAAGATGCACGTGGAAATTTGGCTGATCCTTGACGCGATCGCAGTGTAAAGTTGATTCTGTGCTAATATGATCTAATATTTGATGTTTTTTTTAATTGTTGCAGATTTAAGTTTTGTTCAAAGTAATTAAAGCAACAGTTTTTCAATAACGGAAGAATATGTAAAAGTATGGTAGGCTATTTGGGGTAAAAAGCGCATCTGCATCTGCTACAGTAATAAACATGATAATAAATATCTGGCTGACTTTTCCATTTGTTGACATGACATGGTTATATTCAGAGGGTAAATATCATATATTAAATTGGGTGTCCACCTTAGAGATAATACCCATATTTATAACGAAACAATCATATTTTGAAATATGATATTAATCTAAATAAAATATAATTTATTGTTACTATTGTAAATCTATATTAAATTAGTATGGGATCTCCTTCAATGCTTTCATAATCTTTACTTTTTTTAAATATATTTTTTGTATTTTTAAAAAACATTTATATTAACATATTTTAATGACAGTATATTTATTTGATATATTTACCAAAATAAACAGAAAATAGTACAAACTTTGTATTTATTAAAACCATATTATTTTAGCTAAAGTATAGTATATCTATCTATCTGTCTGTCTGTCTGTCTATCTGTCTGTCTATCTGTCTGTCTGTCTGTCTGTCTGTCTATCTGTCTGTCTGTCTGTCTGTCTATCTGTCTGTCTATCTGTCTGTCTGTCTGTCTGTCTATCTGTCTGTCTGTCTGTCTGTCTCTGTCTGTTTATTTTAACATGCAGTTGTAATGTCCATCAACAGATGGCGCAAGGATGCTGTAAGAAGTGTATTAGATTCTGCTTTGCAGTTTTTCTCAATCGGGTTGGCTCACTTCTCAAATGAGTCTTTTTTTCTCAAAACAATAAGTTCAGATCACTGAACAATTAGTTTCTAGTTCATAACAGATTTAAATTTTTATTGATTTAAGCAAGTTGCATGTGTTTTGGCACATGTGTGCAAAAGAGTACAATTGTCTACAATTTGCACAATGACTATTTAGTCTATTTAGACTATTATTTAGGACATGGCTTGTTTATCATAACGGATGAGTTGATTCTCAGTGAAATTGTCAAACTCTTCACAACTTCTAAACATTCTTTCATCGCGTGAGCCATAACATGTAAAATTATCCATTCAGTGATCAAAATCTGTCAGACATATTATATTCCATTAATATTTATGGCATGGAATGTTTGTAATGTTTGCTAAATTGGCAAATGGCCTACTGTTGTAATGAAATAGGAATCGCAATCTTATCAATAAACCAATCAAGTTTGGAAATATATGGAGTTTGCTGACAGCACAATCACCACCATTTTTGAACATGGAGGAACATCACAACTGAACAGCAGCAGCTACATCAGTACTGTATAAATATAATATAATTTTTTTTATTTTTACAGTACATTTATTTTTTGTAGAAATGTGTTACATGTAAACTTAAAATGCTTGTCATGGAAGAGCAATAGGAAGATGTGTAAGGTGATATGTATGTTAGAGAAAGACATGATAGAGTGTGTAAAAATGAACAAGCAACTAGTAATTTTCAGTTTACATGTAACACATTTCTGCAAAAATAAATGTACTGTATAAATACATTTTCTTTTTGTGTACTAGTCTTGACTTTGCAGTCAGTTTTTACCTGTCTGGCAAGACAAATGTGCCAAAGCGATTGATTAAAACTGTAAAAGTGCATCTGTCTGAAGAAGAACAGTTAGATTTTAACAATCAGGCGTTTTTTAGATGTTTTGACAAAAGACTTTGTTCATCGACATGATAAAACCCTGTGGTTAAAATGTGATTTATTTCATGTTCTTCAAAAAGATTTTTTTTTTTTACACAGTTAAATAACAAACAGCCATTTTTGATGTCATGCAAAGCCTATAAAAGTGATATATAAAGATCTCTCTAGCTAATTCAAGCTAAATTATAGTTTTGAGCAGAGGCATAACCCAAATAAAATAGCCTATCAGGTATGTCTAAAGATCACTGATATGGTGCTCTAATTACTGGAGGGAATGTTTAGGTGGAGATAGACTGTTAGTGTTCATTAAAGCAGTCAGGAAATTGCTCACAGAGTAAACTTTAATTGCCCTTTAAAATGAGATGATACACACAGACACGACCCCCTGACATAGTACTGTATAAATAACCATAAATAATAGTCTGGTATAGTTTGGGACAAAAATGAAGATGAATCAGACGACAATTAAATTGGTTCCATGTGTCAAGCAGGGGACAGTTCCCAATGGATCACGGCCAGAAGTGTCATATAATGTAGGTGTTGAATGATCTAAAGGGTCCCGTCGCCGCAATTGAGGCGATTCATCAGATGATTAATCAATGAGCACTAAAAATGCTGGATTTGCTGTTTTCATTAGGATTTCATGTAACAGCTCAACTCTTCTGATTTAGACTTTGCTTCTTGTTGATTACATATTTTGTTGTTGTTGTTTCTGTGTTTAGTGATACCTGATAATGAAACATTGTATTTTGTTGTAGCATTTGTAATATTCTGGTTATATTATTGTTTAATAAGTTGTTGTTTTATCGAATGTGTGCATGATGATTGTACAAATCGCTTGTCAAGTGGCACCTACAGTGCATAAATGGTTATGCTGATTTTGCAATAGTTTGCCAAACACTAGCATTTTTTTCTGTTATGTTTCCTGGAAGAAAAAGGTCAATGTTCAGATCTCACCAGTTGCCTTTTGTGACCCTCTGTGTCACAATTACAAGAGTCCTCTATTGTAATTGCGGACCCTGTGTGGCCCAAAGTAAGCTGAAATAATTGGTCTCAAAAGAATATAGACATTATTTGAATATAATGCAGTTCGATATTAAATGTGAGCTTACAGCAATGCCTGGGTGAAGTCCATCAAAAGAGACTGGAAAATCTCTTTTACCTCTCGTATATTTTTTCAAAATCTTTTGAATGTGGATCAGACTGTCCAGTTATAATGAAAATACATTATATATCCAAGTCTTCCTCATTTTTCAGTAAGTGTCAACAATAAATCAATAATAATTACAAAATAAATTGTTTGTGATTCTTTGAGGTGTATAATACAATTATTTGATGGGTAATTAAATTATAAAATTGTTGTTTTACATTTAATCAATATAAAAATTATTGAACAAGGTTTTTGCTCATCAGGTTTCAAGACTTTCGGTGTAACAAACAAACAGTCTTTATTAATAATCCAAAGGCACTCAGAAAGAACATGCAGGAGATCACATGGGAGAATAACGCAAACTATAACTGACAAGGAACAACTGAAACACAAGGTTATAAATACAGGGTTAAAACAAAGGAAACCAAACTAGACACATGTGAAACTAATACGTAACTATAAAAACAAACAAGGACATAGTAACCAAGGAAGCGGAAACTAAACAGAGCAGGGAAACAGGAACTAATGTCAAAGAATGTCAAAATAGCTGTTCTAAATTTTAAGAACGCAAAGAACGGACTTGCGTTTTTCATGGAGACCGATCTTGCCAGGCTACATTGAAAGAACGAACTCAGAAGGATGCGAGGACACAGAAAGCATCCTTGTGAGAATTGAGATGTGCTGCGATTTTGTTAGTTGTGATATAAGTATAGCGGCCAATGCACACTAAATACAACATATCACAAACAAATGTCATAATCTATTGAAACATTTCTTTCATATTATTATAGGCCAGTGGTTGAAATAACGAAAAATGGATATTAAACTGTTAATGTGTATTCAATACTTGAGCTCGCATTGGCTATGTTAAGAATAAACCACCAATTTATCTACTTTTTTGCTCCATACAGTTACTGTAGGTTACAACAGCTTTAAACATTGATAAATGGTTATCAGCAGGGTCGCTGAAAATGACAAATGCAGATGTTTCTTCATCTACAAGTAAAGACAAAACCTAGAGCTAGTCTTCACGTGTGTGGGAGCGGAGAACAAGCAGCTACCGCTCTGTGTTCCTGAAATGAAGCTTTACATTATTTAGCTTAGCTTTACACATTATTATACCAGAATAATCTTTACATCAAGCCTTATCTCTGTTCGCAACTTTCTTCTCTTCAGCCCGAAATACAGTGCTTATTAAATGCTAAACAACACCAAACTTTGCATTAGATGAGTCACAAAGATTTTAGTTTATAAGGTCTAATTGTTATATGCCAGAGTCTCCTTAGGCCCGGTTCCATGGGGGTGCTAGAGGGCTAAAGATGTAATAATAGGATATTCTTTGGCGAAACAGATTTGGCAAACGTATTTGTGTTTGCACTCTGGAGAGCATCAAATATTTCAATTTACAACATGCTTTTACAGTGTTGAGCAGATTAGCCACCCAAAAATTTTGCTTCTAACAGCCGTCCAAACACAGCCCTGACGTCTAGGCTAAAACAAGGCAAAATTGTGGATGTCAGTGAAAATTTAATAGACGTCTAACCATGAACCCAAGAATAGATTAGTCATCTAAAATATCAACACGTGAAAGAAATTAAACCAAACACCTTGTTATCACTGTTGACATTGCTTACATGATGGAATATCATACATCTTGCAAGTTATTTTGACAAAAGCTAGAAGTAGACTATATTGGGTTGTGGCATCGTGAGAGGTAGGGTATCACCAAAGTGTAGGTTGCCTCACAAATCGAGTCCAGGCAGAGATCAAGTCACTGGTTTCTTTTTAATAATCAACTCAAAACTCCTAAACTTTTTCACCAAAACACTCTTCTAGCTTCTCTTTATACTCTCTACCAACTCGCAACAGCTGTGTACCCACCACTGAGGAACCTGGTAACTGTAGTCCTTGACCAGGTAGCCATCTTGGTTTGTAGTCCCCATTGCTGCAACCACCTAGATGGCACATACCTTGCCTCTATGACATACCCTCTCATGATGCCACATTCTCTGCTCTGTGGCTCGTGGTTGTGGGGAGAAGGTGTAGAGGGCATCTCGTCGTGAGAGGGCATCAGCGTTGCCATGGCAAGGTCCGGGTCTGTGAACGACAGAGAAATGAAATGCTTGAAAGCTCAGGAACCACCAAGTTACCCTCCTATTGGTCTCTTTATTCCTTGCCATCCACTGTAATGGGGCATGGTCTGTTACCAGGACAAACTTCCGCCCTAGAAGGTACCAAAGGGTCTCCAATGCCCATTTGACTCCTAAACATTCTTTTTCCAATGTGGAGTAATTTTGCTCATGCTTTGCTAACTTCCTGCTTATATACAAAACTGGATTTTCCTCTCCCTCTTGCGTTTGGCATAATACTTCCCCAAGACCCACCTCTGAGGCATCCGTGTGTACTACAAAAGATTTCTTAAAATCAGGTGCCATCATGAGACGTCAGGGCTCTCTTTAGTTGTGGAAACAATTCCTCTGCCTTTTCGGACCATTTCACCATCCTGGAGTGTTGTTTTGTGGTAATTTCTGTAAGGGGAGCAACCAGACTAGCAAAGTTAGGGACAAACCTTCTGTAGTAATTGGCCAGGCCCAGGAAGGACTTAACTTGGGTCTTTGTGGATGGCCTAGGCCAGTCTTGTATGGCATTGATTTTGGGCTACGGCATTCGTTCATGAACTGCCGTAGCGAAGGTGAAATCTATGTCTATCTATGCACCAGTCTGCGCACACGTCACACAGCAGGAAGCGCGGGCGCCCTCAGATCACTTGGACGTCGCTGTGTTACAAGAGGTAAAAACGATATAAATACTGTTCGTTTTCTCACACAAACCGCTCGTTTCGTGTCTTAGGCCATCAGTGTGTACTTACGATGGGGAATTGTTTAATTTGGACGATGGGGAATTGTTTTAATTTGGACTCTGTGGATGCTCTTTGAGACCGTGACCATAGACCTGCATTATATGACTGACAGACAAGAACGGTTTGACCTAAAAATATCAAAATCTATTTGCTAGTAGATAAGTGCCCTTTTCAGAAAAGGGCCCTATGCAAGGTTCCAGAGGTAACGGCGTCGGCACACTGAAGCGTTTTTTTTTTTAATAGTTCAAAGTTACTATAAGATTTAATGTTATTACCTTGACAAACTATAACTTACATCATTAAAAAGATATAAGACTCACGTTTCAGTATTTGACCACTATTGTATTCTGAGAAATTTATATTGACAGTTATGTCTTAATTTGTGTCAGGAGTTATGAAATGCAAAAATGAGTCGATACCTTTAATATGAATTATGAGCGTCAGACGCTCCTATTCATAAAAAACTCCTGTGCTGTCGTCATGAAAGCGATTCACAAAACAACGTCCCTCACGGCTTTTAGCTCAAAAGTGTGCAGATTTGGAGAAATATTGATATATTCTCAGTTTACATCAGATTTCTATTGACAGGAATAATATTTTATTGAATTTATAGCCAAATGCGTCGATGTAATCATTATGAGCGCTGTATACTGATGTGCTGTGTTTTCAATTCATACCAGCAGCCTGAGGGCGCTCTACTGAACATTATAGTCCATATTTGAAACACATGAAGAAGAGCGTTCGACAATGCAGGAAATTATTAATTTATTGGCATTTGTGTTGTTTCTGAATGCTTTTATTGGCATTTGTGTTGTTTCTGAATGCTTTTATTGGCATTTGTGGTGTTTCTGAATGCTTTTATTGGCATTTATGTTGTTTCTATTGTTGTGTGAGGGTGTATACCTTCTGGATGTAATGGCGCTCTCTCTCTCTCTCATTAAAAAATGTTTTTTTTATTAAAAAAGTCATAATCCATGTCTTATTCCAAATTAGGATGTTATGCTATCAATCTGAATGGGAAAACCATCGAATTGTATGATGGCCTTTGTGCCCTGTCATATGGCCTTGGTGCCCCTAAAAAAAAAAAAAAGGTGGAGGCCAAATGGCCTTGCCCCTAAAATTACATAATTCCCACCCTGAGTGAGGCCCGCCTCTCTTACTGAATCCAACACTTTCTGTACTTGCAGTGGGTTTCCCAATCCCGGCTAGACACCACCACGTCATCTAAATACGCTGCAGCATACCTTTGATGAGGTCGGAGGACACGGTCCATCAGCCTGTTGCCCCATGCAGGCCGAAAGGTAGATGAACATAATATAGCCCCTCTAGGGTAGCGAAGGCTGTCTTTTCTTTGGATGCTGGAGAAAGAGGAACCTGCCCAATATCCTTTGATTAAATCAAGGGTGGTAATAAATCTGGCCTTGCCCAGCCGACCAATCAACTCAACTACATGTGTCACTGAATCAGATTTAAACACTGACACTTCATTTAGTTTCCTGAAATCATTACAGAATGACTCTGTATGGACGTTGGTGTATGACTTTGCCAGGTATCGTGCAGATTTCATGTTGGATCACGTGGGTGTGACCAGGTTCAGAAGAAAAAACATCTCTATTCCGCTCTACTAACTCCAGTGTCTCCTGCAGCTGCTGTGGTGTCACAGACTTCTTCTCTTGGACCATTAACCTTCTCTGTGGTTAGGCTACCACCAAACAATGCTTCTCTTGTATGCCACTTTTTCAGAAGGTTAACATGGCAAATTTGTTGTAACTTCCTCTTACCTGGCTTGTTGTTCCCTCTGGGCATTTTCCATGTGGTCTCTGACAATGGGGAACACTGATGCTATCCTCTCTCTCATAGTTTCCACATGTTCGATTAGAGTCCTATGTGGACAGGGCTGTTCTTCCCAATATTCTTAGGCAATGTCTAAGAGCCCTCTTGGCTTGTGTGGGTAGAGCAATTCAAAAGGGGAGAATCCCGAGAGGCCTGGGGTACCTCTCTCATTGAAAACAGAAGGTAGGTTAGAAGCTGGTCCCAGTTTTGTCCATCTTTATCAATTATTTTGCGCAGCATATGCTTGAGTGTTCCATTGAAGCGCTCTACAAGTCCATCTGTTTGGGGATGGTAAACTGAGGTTTTGAGTTGTTTGATTTTCAACAGGTTACTCATCTCCTTAACAACCCTTGACATAAAGGGGGTCCCCTATAACTGAGGAGGAAGAGCTCTTTGGCCACCTGTTTGGCTGTGGCTTTTCGCAGAGGAACAGCTTCAGGATATCTGGTAGCATAATCCAGCATCACTAAAATGTATTTATGTCCCCTAGAACTCTTGAGAAGGGGTCTCACAATATCCATTCCAATTCTTTCAAACGGGGTCTCAATTATTGGCAAGGGGAACTAGGGGGTCCTGCTGTGTGGGTTTTGGTGCTATTTGTTGACATTCTGGACAGCTGCGGCAGAAGTTTTCTACCTCTTTGTGAATGCTGGGCCAAAAGAAACGCTGAAAAATCCTCTCTTTAGTTTTATCGACCCCTAAGTGGGCTCCAAGTTGGTGGGTGTGAGATAGATACAACACTGTTGATCTATGAGACTTAGGTACTAGAGGCTGTTCCTGGATGTCCTCTCCACTTTTGTTTACCCGAAGCAGACCATTTTTTACTGCAAAGTACGGTTATGTAAGGTGTCCCTGTTCCTTATCTACCCCTTCCACCACTCTGACATTCCTCAGCGCATTAGTCAATGTTTGGTCATTTAACTGTGACGTACCATATTGTCCTCTTAATGGCACAGCCTCTGCTTTGATTCCGGTTTCACCCATGCTCTCCTGTGATGACTTCCTCTCAGAAGCTGTCTCAGTCTCCTCTGGAATATCCCTTGGTTGGAAAACAACTGGAAAACAACATTTGGTTGCATTTTTGCACATTTAAATCCTGATGTACGTTTACGTGTCATGTAAATGTATACTAAGGGGCTGTTTACACGACACAGTTTTCAACTAAAAACATAAAACTTTTGAAAACAGGTTTCAAAGTGCAAGTTTTTGAAAACCGTCTCTGTGTAAACAATAAAAACGTGAATCTGTGAAAACGATGACGTCACGCACAAATGCGTATTACATGTTCAGTCTATAGTGTTTCATCGCCATCTAATGGCCTGGCAGCGGAATACAGCGTTTTTAGTCTTTTTCGCGGATCCGTGTGAATGGGGATCGTTTTAACAATGACTTTTCCACTTTAAGCATATTGTTGTCGTGTAAACGTACCCTAAGTCTTCATTAACCAAAGCGACACAAATAGTCGGCTCTGGCCGTTAAAATTCTTACAGTGGGCTGCGGAAACTTGCGGAAAATGTGTTTGGTTGTGTGGGCTGCGAGTTGGAAAAGAAAATCATCTCCCGTGGCCTCATGGGATAGTAAGGTATATGCACACTTCAGTCTCTCGCTGGAAGAAGTAGGTCATCTAGGTACTTTTGGCCTACTCTTTTAAGATGTACTATTAATTCAGACTTCTTTTGAATGAATACTTTTTTTGTGACATACTGTTTTTCACCTACTATACAGTAAGGAAGTATACGATTTTGGATGCAGCTCTGGAATTGAACTTTGATGGTTGATGATGATGTAGTACGAGAACACAAGGACGCAAGATTGCTTAACCCATTTGTGCCCAAATTTTTCTGAATGGTTTCATGCATATAATCCAGTTAATAGTGTCCTATGTGAACATGTTCTGCATTTATTTTCCCCAGGTTTTTTTTTTCTTTCTTGAAAATCATATTTGAATGTGCGGCAACTATAGTTGCCGGTGGGCAAATATGTTGTATGCACCCCTTCAATGTAAAATATGAATAGGAGGAGAACATTTGGCATTTATCTCAAAATAACTGCTTTCAACAGATCAATCTTTATTCATAAACAAATTTATTATGTATAAAAGTCGAAGAACATTTGATGCAGACCCAAAAAAAACTGCATCTAGCTTATAATCTCTTGAATATGAAAACACAACAAACAACAAATCCATTTGCCTTAACCATTGTGTGCTGTTCAGGGTCTTTTTGACCCACATTTCTGACTTTCATTCATGGGGATAACATGGATAATTTGACATGGTTAAGTGTTTTTAAAAGATTTTTGCCCATCTTTTGGAAAATGCTGTTCTAAAAGTAACAATTTATCACTTTAACCAGTAGATGGCTGCAGAGCACCACTATTTGCTATTTGCTTTTTGACTAACTGAAAGACATCTTTTCACAAGTTTTTCCAGTTGTACTCATATCTACATATAATGAAATCACAATTCTAATAATAAAAGTTACTTTTTGTCAAAGTTTAGGCACTTTTTGTACTGAAAAAAAAAATCTGTTTTTCAGTAGTGTTATATTATGATTAGAATCAAATGAATTTGATCAATGGACAATTCATCCTCAAAATCAGAAACAACACAGAACACACATAGACAGAAATGAAGTGGCACACTTTAAATTTGTAGAATTATATGAAAAACAGATGTTTGAAATAAATGATAAACTCTAAAAACTCCAACTTTTCTCTTTGTAACATCCTGATCAGGTTTGATTCTAATCATAATGGAACATTATTGAAAAACTGATTTTTTTTTCAGTACAAAAACTGCCAAACTTTGACAAAAAGTAACTTTTATTGTTATAATTGTGATTTCATTATATGTAGATATGAATCTAACCGGAAAAACTTGTGAAAAGATGTCTTTTAGTTTGAAACTTTTAGTACTTTTAGAGCTCTGCAGCCATCTACTGGTTAAAGTGATTTATTTATTTTTTTACTTTTAAAACTGCATTTTCCAAGATTTGGCCAAAAATCTTACACTAAACCATGTCAAATTATCCATGTTATCCCCATGAATGAAAGTTAGAAATGTGGGTATTTTATAAGGCACATTTTGTATTAATTTTTCTTTCTTTTTTTTTGAACATTTTGTGGAGTAAAAATGTCCAAATGTAGAGTAAAAACATTAATAAACTGAGTAAAATTACATTTGTTTAAAATATATATATTGTTACAAAATAACATTTTGTTGCCTGGGGTCTCTCAGACCCCAAACAGCCTGACTGTAAACCGCAAACGAACAGCGCACAAGGGTTAAAGTTGTGGAACATAGTA
Organism: Abramis brama; assembly: GCF_963993115.1. Lineage (NCBI taxonomy): Eukaryota > Metazoa > Chordata > Actinopteri > Cypriniformes > Leuciscidae > Abramis > Abramis brama. The sequence goes on from NC_139974.1 coordinate 14,653,528, forward strand.
CAGAACAAAGTGCAGCCATAACAGGGCATTATGTATCAAAAAGGTAAATGAAAATAAATAAATACAAATAAATAGAATGAAGAAAAAAATATATCTATATAGAGATGTCATTTAAAGGGTTAAATTATGTTTATGCACTAAACAAGACCAATAAACTTGATTTATTAACCTATTAACACAGTATACCCCATTTTCCCATGATATATGTACTTACAAGGCATTTGCCCACCGGCAACTATAGTTGCCGCTTGGACTTTTGACTAAGTATACAAAAAACTATATATCTCTTGTAAGATTTGTTTTGTTTGGCTGATTCTAGAGACCTTCATGATTATGTAGATATATATATGTCAACAAAAAATACTTATTAGTAACATGAAAATGACCTTTCTTTGGGAGGGTTTGCCTTCGCCATGCTTCCTGGAAGTAGGGGTAGGAAGTTGACAGCCTCATGTGACAGGGAGGAAGTGAATACCTTTTTTTTTTTTCTTGAAATCCTTTATTTGGTTGTTTGCTTGCATTTCATTGAGAAATAAAACATGGACAACATCTAGAAAAATATTTACAAAAGGAAAATGACAACTATGTACTGCGGCAACTATAGTTGCCGGTGGGCTTAAACACATATTGAGAAACGGCCATGGTCAACAGAATGGAACATAAACCTGACTAGTATGCTATGTATTGTCCTGTACTAGTCATTTCCGATTAGATAATAAAATAAGTGTGAAATGAGGAGGTCATCCTTGAGGATTTGCAGAGATGATGTTATTCATCATGCTTCATGGTGTAATATATTCATGTATTCCTCTGACAGGTAGTCCATAAGGCCTGTAAGTGTGGCACTGTGTGAAACATGAAGTACATTATCCTATTAAAATTCAGCATGAAGGAATTACATGCTCAAGACCACCGAACAAATGAGACACAGGTCATTTCATTCTCTCTCTTCCACTTTTTTCACTTTCATTCACACATAAAGCGATTCAGATTCAGACCTTGGCTGAAGAGCATTTTTTTTCTGTTCCTCTGCAGCAGGTACAGTAAGTCACTGCTAAAACAAAAAGCTCTGCCAACTTGAAAACATTTTAAATTAGTCACATAACAGTTTTGAAAGTGCCTTAATAAATAAATCAAATTGGAGCCACTGTGACTATGTTTTCAGCCAGCCCAGAATAATGGTCAGGACACCTTAGCTAGTTTCTTTTCATTTCTCTCTTCCTCATCAGAAGCATCACATCAGTGTACTGCTCTCTAAACAGCTCTGATGGCTGCACCAGAAAGCTCTTGTTGATTCTTTACTGCTGGTTTTCTGTTATGTGTACATACATACATAATTCCAGTAATCTGGATAAAATTCTGTTAAATATCTGAATGATAAAAAGAAAATTCTGGGTCCAGCACACACTTAAAAATAAAGATCCCTAACTGTCATATATGAAACCAACATCAATGGGACTTCCATTTCACATAAGGTTATTTTATAGATTTTAGAATTCTAGATTTTTTAAATGTTCTTCACACTAAGAAAAAAAAAACGGTTCTATTAAGAACTGTTCACTGAAAGGTTCTTCTTGCTGCAAAAAACACTTTTTGGTACAAGTTAAGCTCAATCGACAGGATATATGAGGATTTAAGCTGATTACCACAAAACATTTTTTCAAATTTTTTTTTTTTTAAATTGTGCTTTAAAAATTCTTCTGTATTATTTGACATTTAAATCTGCTTAAATAATCATTCAGGGTTCACATTTTATCAACAAAAACTGTTTTTTAATACCACTATGAACTGCATTGCAAAGCAGTAAACAGACCTTTTGACCTGGGATTGGTTTGACGGTTTAACCTTGAGGATATAAAAAATGAAAAGCGGCCAACAAACAGCTCTCCCTGAGGTCCATTAAGCTATTTGAGGCCAACTACACACTAGTCACAAACAATTTTTCATACATCCAGAGTTCATGCAGTACTTGTAAATCTTCCGGCCTCAGCAACTCAAGACGTAACCTATACAGGTGTTTTGTTGATGTGCTTGTTATGCAATACTTCTGTCTACTGATGCAGACCATTTTCTTCGTTTAACCTTTCTGTACACTTCCCAGAGACGTTTGTGATTCTCGATATCTCCCCCAACCAGGAGAGAACGCCTCTTTGTACACAACTTCCCCCATTTTAATGTGCTTTTAAAAGGCTTTTCATATCATTCACACAGCGAGTGGCTCCCTTCTGCCCCCAGGAACTTGAAAAGGAAAAGAATGACAGAAGACAGATTTGCTCTTCTGCACCACGAGCAAAAAATAAATAAAAATTCTCACCCAAAAAAGCTCTTTAGTGAAGACGGCGACAGCGGCGGTGATGATGCTAGAGCCAATTTAGCTCTCCCGCTGAAGCCCTTGAGCCCAAAGGAGGGGTGCTGATGTGATTGACGACCTAAGCACAGAGCGCGGGCAGTTTTAACAATCGCACGAGACGCTCACGAAGCAATTTCTGCACTGCCAGAGTCCATACAAGCTGAGTTTATCAAAACGTCTTGGAGTGATGTAGAAGGTCTGCATGGAGATGGAGACTGAGCATCACGACATGTTGACTATTATCAAAAGAAATAAGTTACTGTTCGCTTGCCTACATGAGAGATTACCTTACAAATGCTATCAAAATAATACTTTTTAAAGCTTTTGAAATATTAATTCACGAGTGCTATTTAAAGTCACCATGAAATCCAAACGGACAAATATGATTTTTTATTGAATATTGCAGTGGTTATTATAAGTGATTTATCGTGCACAATTATTATTAATCTTTAACTAAGATTACAAAGTTTACCAATATTACATGTGACCAAGATGGCGCTGCTCTACAGGTGACATGGGGGAGGGTTCTTGCTGCAAATTACCTGTTTTTTCTGTCAAACCTGTCGTATTTGTTTACCCTTAGTTTTCTGATCGTACAATGGGCATTTAAACTACTACGTGCGAGCGCTGGCTGGAACAGCTGGTCGTATACGAGTGGACCACGAAGACTGATAAATATGAAACTGTTCACCGTAGCGTGGCTAATTCTGACTAGTTGCGTGGTGCAAGGAGTTACGAACAGGATTGTGGATACCAGACAGCCGACATAGCCTACAGCATATCGGAGCTTTTGGATTTGCGGAGACGTGGCGGGCTACTATTGAGTAATCGACGGATGTAAATTGACGGATATACCCGAGGAGCTATTACGGCAACCAAGGCCTGTTCCTTGTCAGGTTAGGAAGCGGGGCAAGAGAGGCGGCGTCAGGCAGCGTGTCCGGAGAGCTTCCAAACTACCTCTGCCGCCAATGTTACTCTGTAATCCTCGCTCCTTGCGGAACAAGCTGGACTCTGCCATGAGTATCGTGAGCCTGGACTGATGGTTTTTACAGAAACGTGGTTGTGTAATGATGTACCAGACAGTTTAATACAAATTGATGGGTTTTCCCATTTATGCTTGGACAGAGATGAGAACTCTGGAAAGAAAAGAGGGGGGGAGGTGTTTGTATTTATATCAATCAAAGCTGGTGTCGTAATTTTGCAATCAGAGAAAGCATTTGTAATCCTGATCTTGAACTACTGTGTATTACTTTGCGGCCGCATTATTTGCCAAGGGAATTAACCAATATATTTGTCTGTGCAGTGTATATCCCACCTAGTGGGAATGTTCATAGGGCAGCAAGTCAAATTGCAGATTGTGTTCATAAGCACTTACAAATTAAGCCTGATGCACCTTTATTGATTCTTTGTGATTTTAATCAGTGTGGATTGGAGAGATCCTTACCAGGGTTTTTTCAATATGTGAAGTGTGGAACGAGGAAAAATAATACCCTTGACAAGTGTTACGGAAATATTAAGGATGCTTATGTAGCTAAAGCCAGACCCCCCCTCCCCACCAATCAATCAGTGTTTAAGACAAGTAAACCAGTTACTAAGGTTGTTAAGGTGTGGTCAAGTGATTTTTATCAGGATGCAAACATAGATATGGTCACTGAAATAATCACTGCATATATTTCCTTTTGTGTGGAAATACAAAGAGCTATTAAGAGGTATCTGAATAACAAACCATATGTAATGGGGAATTAAAGATTGCATTAAAAGGAAAAAAAAAGGCCTACAGGTTGGGGGACATAAGGGGACTTAAGGCAGCACAAAAGGACCTTAATCAGCAATTGATGATTAAGTGATCCAACGCCGATTGATGATTAGTGATCCAACGCCGGATACTCTTATAGGTTACGTCCGTGGATCACGGCTGAACGCGTCTTCTCCACACTCACTTACAAACAAACATGGCGAATATATCAGATGTAAGTGGTCTACCTCTTGGTGCAGGTGAGGACACATTTGAGCTGCACACATTGCAGTCTGAGCTGGAAGCTGTTGAGAAACAGATTAGTGATGGGCATTCCGGCTCTTTTCCGTGAGCCGGCTCGTTTGACTCGGCTCACTGAAAAGAGCCGGCTCTTTTTGACTCACAAACGGCTCTTTAAAAAATATGTTTTAACTCGCTGAAAGTCCACCACACAACTGTGCAACGTGACTATTCACATATTTAATTGTCCATAACAACCCAAAAACTAGCCTGCTTGCCTTGCACATCTAATTAATGGGCAAAGTTATGACTGACTATTTTTCTTACCTTCTTTTTTTAACTTTTTAATGTGGATATTATTGAGCTTGTAGAAGTTTAGCTCTTGCGTTCTTCTGAACATCTTGCGCTGCAATTGCCCGATGTCATTTCTGAGTCATATCAGACCATTATCTGTCTCTCTTTTAAATGCATATTCCACAGTGGTAGTAGGCTACGATTGGCTGTTTTAAAATATAATTAATATCGAAACAAAATAACCCAGGCGGTCTCATCTAAGAGACGTTTAGGCCTCCTCCAATAGTACTGACAGCTGGGCATAGCTTGCAGGTTTGCTTAGTAGCAAACTTTTTTCATTTGTTTGGTTCAACCGCCACCCGCCCGAATTTAATTAAAATATTATTTTTCGTCACGTCATCCGCCTGATCCGCGGTTTATCCGCATCTCTAGTGTGTGTGTGAGTTTGCTCGGCACTCCCTCATGCAGTTTAATTGGTTGACATCGCGTGTATGATTGACAGGAACAGAATGTGAGGCTGATCAGACAGTCGAAACAAATGTGTGTGCGCCTTTAGGCCTATATAATTATGTTTTTGTTGGTTTTTGAATTAGTCAATTATTTTAAATGCAATTAAAATCATTCATTATTTCATTATTAGCCTACATAATGATTTAATTTCTATAGGCTATATTTTTAAAAATAGAGTCGGCTCTTCAGATATGCGAGCCGGCTCCCGTCGTTCACCTACAAGAGCCGGCTCTTAGATCCGGCTCATTCGCGAACGACCCATCACTAAAACAGATCCACGACCTTTTAGTGAGCTCTTGAAACATCACGCGCCGATGCACACAAATCAGTGATTAACGTTACTAACCCTCTGACTCCGACCTCGTCTACTCCGTGCGTTACTCAGCATCGGTCCCGAGCGCCGAGGTCGCGATCAGCCATGGTCTCGTTCACTCCGGCTCCAACACGCCACCACGAAGCCTGGGTGGTTCCGCAGCGGAAGACGCGAGTCAGGTCTAGACCAAGACTCTCTCCGACCCTCCCGGTTTTCGAGTTATCCACACAAAACCGCTTCTCCCCTCTTCGCGAAACCGAACGCGATGCTGTGATCATCGGCGATTCCATCGTTCGGCACGTACACGCTACGTTAGGTAAAAGTAAGGTGCACAGTCACTGCTTTCCTGGTGCTCGTGTTTCTGAAATCGCTGCTCGCGTTCCCGAGATTCTGAATGGTGACGAGCGCGTCGGAACTGTGGTCCTGCAAGCGGGAGTGAACGACATCAGGCTGCGCCAGACGGAGGTTCTGAAGAAAGACTTCAGGAATCTGATCGATACGGTACGCAGCACATCGCCTGAAATAACGATCATTGTGTCAGGACCGCTTCCCACGTACCGACTAGGACAAGTTTAGTAGACTATTCGCGCTAAATGAATGGTTAATGTCATGGTGCAATGAGCAGAAACTGCTCTTTGTAAATAATTGGAATCTGTTTTGGGAGCGTCCTAGGCTTTTCCGTGCTGATGGCTTACACCCAAGCAGATTCGGAGTGGATCTTCTGACGGATAACATCTCCAAAATGTTAAATACCATTAGATGACTAGTAACCAAAAGTCCAAATCATAGTCTCTCCTGCACCAATTTAAATGATATAAATACTAGTGTAGAACATTGCATAGAAACTGTGTCTATTCCTCGTTTAGTGAGATCAAATAATAATTCTACTGCAGGATCTAGGAAAAATCTAATTGTTATTAAAACAGAAAATGTTGCTATTAGTAAACAAAAACAATTTTTAAAGCTAGGTCTTCTAAACATTAGATCACTCACACCTAAGGCAGTTATTGTAAATGAAATAGTCACAGATAATAGCTTCGATGTACTTTGCCTTACTGAAACCTGGCTTAAACCAAATGATTATTTCGGTCTAAATGAGTCTACTCCATCTGGATACTCCTATAAGCATGAGTCCCGTCTGATTGGTCGTGGCGGCGGTGTTGCAACAATCTATAGAGATATTCTCAATGTTACTCAGAAAACGGGTTATAAGTTTATTTCGTTTGAAGTACTTGTACTAAATGTTACGCTCTTAGATGTTAGAAAAAAATCCATATTATCTCTAGCCTTGGCTACCGTATATAGACCGCCTGGGCCTTACGCTGATTTCCTAAAAGAGTTTGCAGATTTTCTCTCAGATCTATTGGTCAATGTCGATAAAGCATTAATTGTTGGAGATTTTAACATACACGTAGATAATTCAAATGATGCGTTAGGGGCTGCGTTTATAGATTTATTAAATTCCTTTGGGGTCAAGCAAAACGTCACCGGACCAACTCATCGTCTCATACACTCGATTTAATTATATCATATGGAACCGATCCAACCGATATAGATATCATTCCACAAAGTGATGATGTCACTGACCATTACTTGGTAACTTGCATATTACGTACTGCTGTAATATGTCATGCTGCGCCGCGTTATCGACCAGGCAGATCAATCCTTCCATCCACCATAGATAATTTCTCAAACTGCTTATCTAATCTGTCTCAGCTGCTGCCTGAACCCAAACAAACAGATGAACTAGAAGAACTAACTAGCACTATGAGCACCATTCTCTCTAGAACATTGGATGTTGTTGCACCCATTAAATTAAAAAAGGTCAGAGAGAAAATTAAAGCACCATGGTACAATAATACTACGCATGTTCTAAAGAGAGAAACCCGTAATTTAGAGTGTAAATGGAAACAAACTAATTTAGAGGTCTTTAGAATCGCGTGGAAAGACAGTATGTCACGTTATAAAAAGGCCCTAAAAGCGGCCAGGGCTGAGCACCTCCGCAAACTAATAGAAAATAACCAAAACAATCCAAGGTTTTTATTTAACACCATGGCTAGACTAACAAATAAACAGACGTCACCCGAACAAAATATCCCGTTACAGTTTAGTAGTAATGATTTCATGAACTTCTTCACTGAAAAAATAGAAAACATCAGAACCACAATTGTAAACGTTCAATCCTCAATCGCGCCTTATAATTCAGCCTCAATTTTCCCCCCGCAAGAACAATTACAGTGCTTTACAACTATAGAACAAAAAGAGTTAAATAAACTTATCACTTCATCTAAAACAACAACATGTTTATTAGATCCTATACCAACTAAACTACTGAAAGAAGTGTTACCTGTAGTGGAAGAGCCTCTCCTCAATATTATTAACTCATCTTTATCTTTAGGTCATGTTCCAAGAACATTTAAACTGGCAGTTATAAAACCTCTCATTAAGAAACCACAATTAGATCATAATAATCTAGCAAATTATAGACCCATTTCAAATCTTCCATTTATGTCTAAAATACTAGAAAAAGTTGTGTCCGCTCAACTGGGCTCTTTCTTGCAAGAAAATGATATCTATGAAAAGTTTCAGTCTGGATTCAGGCCGCACCATAGTACTGAAACTGCGCTAGTTAAAATCACAAATGATTTACTTTTAGCTTCTGACCAAGGCTGTATCTCAATACTAGTTTTACTTGATCTAAGTGCTGCGTTCGATACTATAGATCACACAATACTCTTAGATCGACTACAAAATTATACTGGTGTTCAAGGACAAGCATTAAGCTGGTTTAGATCATACTTATCTGACCGCTACCATTTTGTCTATTTAAATGGAGAAAAATCGATCATAACTTCAGTAAACTATGGAGTGTCGCAGGGATCTGTGTTGGGCCCTCTATTATTCTCAATATATATGATGCCACTTGGAAATATTATAAGGAAACATGGAATTATTTTCCATTGTTATGCTGATGACACTCAAATATATATTTCATCACGGCCGGATGAAAACGCTAAATTATCCAAATTGACAGAGTGTGTTAAAGATATAAAAGATTGGATGACGCGTAATTTTCTTTTATTAAATCCAGACAAGACAGAGGTAATACTTATCGGTTCAAAAAACCGCCCACAGAACCTCTCACAATACAACTTTGACATCGTAGGATGTCCTGTTACTTTATCCTCTACAGTAAAAGACCTGGGTGTTATACTCGATTGTAACCTGTCTTTTGAAAATCATATTTCATATGTTACAAAAACAGCCTTTTTCCACCTTAGAAACATTGCTAAGCTACGTGATATGCTATCAGTTTCTGATGCAGAAAAGTTAGTTCATGCATTCATGACCTCGAGACTAGATTACTGTAATGCTTTATTAGCTGGTTGTCCTGCATCCTCAATAAACAAGCTACAGTTAGTCCAAAATGCCGCCGCTAGAGTTCTTACTAGATCAAGAAAATATGATCATATAACACCGATTTTATCATCACTGCATTGGTTACCTATAAAGTTCCGTATTAATTACAAGGTATTGCTACTGACTTATAAAGCCCTAAACGGCTTAGCTCCAGTCTATTTAACGGATCTTCTATCGCCCTATAATCCATCGCGCTCTTTAAGATCAATAAATTCAAGGCTTTTGGTCATACCTAGGATATCCAGATCAACCAAAGGAGGGAGAGCATTTTCACATTTGGCTCCGAAACTCTGGAATAGTCTTCCTGATACTGTTCGTTGCTCGGACTCGCTCTCCCAGTTTAAAACTAGATTAAAGACGCATCTTTTCGGCCAGGCATTCATATAATATTTTTAATCTTACAGTTCAAACTACAATCCGGCCTCTAGTTCATAAATGCCAGAGGAGAACTGGCCCCGACTGAGCCTGGGTTCTCCCAAGGTTTTTTTTTTTCTCCATTAGGTCACCTGATGGAGTTTTAGGACACCATTAGGTCACTTGATGGAGTTTTTTCGGTTCCTTGCCACTGTTGCCTTTGGCTTGCTCAGTTGGGGATATTTTGGGGATATTTTATTTTATTTTATCAATCAATAAATTCCACTAGAAACAAACCTTGTTGTATTATTTTATTTTAATTTAATACTGTGAAGCTGCTTTGATACAATCTGTATTGTGAAAAGCGCTATACAAATATACTTGATTTGATTTGATTTGAATTGATGATAGCACAGATACAACATAAGGAACGGGCTGAACAACAGTTGACAAAATGTGATACAAAAGAACTGTGGAATTCAATCCGAGGAATGACCAACATGACCTCGACAAGGAAGCCATTGTTCGCCAGTAATGAAACTGATAAGGCAAATGAATTAAATCATTTTATATGAGATTTGAGACAGACACTTTTAAGGAATGTTATGATATTTTAGGTAATATAAACTGTAATGTCAGTGATGATAGAATATTAATATATTCAGGGGACGTCACAAGGGTTTTAAAAAAAATGTATGCTCTAGTAAGACAACGGGACCAGATGGGATGTCATGTTTTCTTTTAAAGACATTTGCTGAGGAGCTCACACCAGCCTGGCTTTTTCCAGCTTTTTCCAGCTCTCAATTGATACGTATACAGTACCAGAGCTTTGGAGAAAATCTATTACAATCCCAATTCCAAAAAATGAATGTCCTCTGGACAATAATGATTATAGGCCAGTGGCCTTAACATGTTATGAAATCATTTGAGAAGATTATAATAGGAGAGCTGCGTAAGGAAGTGGAGCCATCTTTAGATCAGTATCAGTTTGCATATCAATCGGAATCAAATCGTGGTACTAACAATGCGGTTTCTACATTAACGCACCTTGTTTCTATATTAACGCACCTTGTTTTAAAGCATCTGGAGAGTTCAGCTGCTTACGCTAGGCTGCTTTGTATTGATTTTAGTTCTGCGGTTAACATTCAACCACACAAACTGTTGGAGAAATTATATAATTATCATATTATATTAAAACTTTTATAATTAATTGGTATTATTCCTTCTTAACAAATAGGACACAACAGGTGAAATTTAATTCAGTGTTGTCGGATGTTGCAGTAAATAGTACAGGGGCCCCGCAAGGGTGTGTAAGTTCGCCACTTCCAGCAGCCATATCACCCTGTAGCCCAAGACTGGTTGCCCACTGAAGCTAAGCAGGGCTGAGCCTGGTTAGTACCTGGATGGGAGACCTCCTGAGAAAAACCAGGTTGCTGCTGGAAGAGGTGTTAGTGAGGCCAGCAGGGGGTGCTCACCCTGTGGTCTGTGTGGGTCCTAATGCCCCAGTATAGTGACGGGGACACTATACTGCCAAAAGAGCACCGTCCTTCGGATGAGACGTTAAACCGAGGTCCTGACTTTCTGTGGTCATTAAAAATCCCAGGATGTCTTTCGAAAGAGTAGGGGTGTAACCCCGGCATCCTGGCCAAATTTGCCCAGTGGCCTCTGTCCATCATGGCCTCCTAACCCTCCCCATATACTGATTGGCTTCATCACTGTCTCCTCTCCACCAGTAAGCTGGTGTGTGGTGGGCGTTCTGGCGCAATATGGCTGCCGTCGCATCATCCAGGTGGATGCTGCACATTGGTGGTGGTTGAGGAGATTCCCCCCTTCTATGTAAAGCGCTTTGAGTGTCGAGAAAAGCGCTATATAAATGTAATGAATTATTATTATTATTATTATTACTCAAATGACTGCATTAGCCAGCAGTCAAACCAATTTATTATGAAATTTTCGGATGACACGGTATTATTGCACTTGTTGACAAGAGACTGCGGTATTGACGACTACAAAGCTGCTATAGAAGCGTTTGTGGGCTGGTGTGACGACCATTATTTACAGATCATGTCAAAAAAACTGAAGTCCCATCATAGAATCATAGACCCCAGATCAGTGGGGGACAGGAGCTCTGTTGTGGTTCATGGTGAAGCTATTAAACAGGTTGCTTCTTATAAATATTTGGGGATCCACATTGATAGTGAGCTTAAATGGCACACATGTGTCATTGTTGTGCACAAGGGACCATCAGTGCTTACATTTTCTACGGAGATTATGATTATTTGGAGTGAGCAGTAATATAATGTTCATTTTTTATAAAGCAACGATAGAGTCTGTTTTAAGATATGGAATTATTGTTTGGTTCGGAAGTTTAACAGTAAAACTGAGAGCTCAAATAAATAACTTGGTGAGAGTGGCAGGAAAAATCATAGGGACACAGAGGATCTTTACAGGATATATTTGAGCTTTGCACCATCCAGCAGGCCAACAAGATTTTATTAGACTCTTCCCATGTGTTGTATCCTGAGTATGCTCTGATGAACTCTGGTCGGAGATACAGGGTTCCATTATGCAAGTATACAAATATTCATTTGAACCACTGTCTGTTAAATTAATTAATGAGCAACTGCAGCAGGAAGTTAAATAACTGCAATAGCTGGTACAACAGGCAGAAACTGAGGGTTGTGTTATGATATGTACTGTTTTTATGATGTAGGATTTTAGGATTTGGAATGTTCGTTAATGTTGTATGTTATATGTGTTATGTGTTGATGTTGCAGCAGTTTCCCTAATCTAAAACAAATTTCTCCTAAGGGAGACAATAAATGCTACCTTGACCTTGACCTTGAACTAAAATTAAATCCTCTCCCACTTGCAGTATTATTTCTTCTCTTCTCTGAATGACGTGTTTACTGCCATGAGGGCAGGACAACTTGTCACTCACATGAGATCACAGCAATAGCAAACCACAACCATCCAGTCATCCAATCAATTCCCTATGGACATAATCAAGTCCCGCCTAACATTTTGTACATATAAACATGTACACATTCTGTATGTGTGTGTAGTGTATAAAATAACACTTTTAAAAGGTTAGGCCTACATGTACGCTAATTTTTTTTTAACCATTACTAGTTTTAAAACTGTTATACTGTTTATATTAAATAAAACATTATTTGTATATAGCAGTGTTTAACATTATTTATAGATAATTTAATTGTTTCATACAAGTAAATATGATCTTTCATTAAACATTAAAAAGCTAAAGAAAAAACAAGATTTTATGTAAAATTACAGTTATATTTTATGTTTTTTATCCGGCACCCCAGCTGCCAGAAAATTACCGGGGTTTTTTTCAGTGTAGGTATATTTATGCTTGTATGTTAATGTAAATACATGAATAATATGCATGTGACTCTATTGACTAGGCCTATATGTACCATAGCAATTCATCTCTCCTTATAGGATTGGATCAGGTCGACCATCAATGGATTCACTCGGTGTCATCTCTGAACAATGAGACCTCGCGCTCCATCTGACAGCTCTGTGGAAACACGAACGGTTTAAGCAGCCGGCGAGCCACGAGAGAATTACTTCAGCTGCTGAAGGCCATTGATCTTCTTCTGTTCCTCTCCCTCCTGACGAGAGCGTGAGGAGCTCTCTGGAGAAACTCATTTTCACAGTCATTCATCACCACCTGCAACGTTAATGCTACACGTGAACACGCACACATGAAAGGTTGTACATTTGCGCGCACATAAATGCAGTAATTTTAGAAAATATGGGACAGCGCAAATTTAAAACCTGCAGTAAGCATCTCCACAATTCCATGCATAAAATTGCCCTTCTACCTGACATATTTCATTTAAATAAGTGTCCTGAGAAAAATGAGAAATTGGTTCTGTGACAGCTGACTCAGTGCTATGTAATGATCTAAAACCAGATTGGAACATGTGTGAACAATATATGTACCCGGGTTGTGGTGTTGCATGAGACTTTTATTATGCATGTACAGGAAGCACGCGGGGTGTGTTGTGTGAGATTGGGGAAGGAATGAGTAAGTAAAGTTGAGAGTTCGGAATCATATGCAAGCCTGTTTCATTAATGAATATCACACACGGAATATTGAAACATGGTGGCAGCGGTACATGATGGTAAAGAGACTGAAAACAAACTGTTGGGGAATCCAATGATCGTCATTCCGTCGAGGAACCTAGTTGAGGCTACGTTTACACGTGCGGTTATTTTCATAAACGGACATTTCACCCTCTCCGTTTTCAGAAAAGTGTTCGTTTACACAAACCCGTGTATATGCCGTCAAGATCATGCCAAACCTGTAGGTGGCAGTGTAACGAGAAGCTCAAGCCCATGTTAGCCAATCAGAATCCCGAAAATACAGGTTGCACCTTTGACGCAGTGCAAGTTCTGTCACATACTGTGACGTCGACTGCCTAAAACTCTGTTTTTCTCAGTTTACATGCAAACAGAGTTTTCCAAAATCTCCACTCTGGCCGTAGTTTTTAGAAAGAATCGTTTTCAGAGGCGAATTCTCCGTTTGCGTGTAAACGAGGGGCACAACCAAAGGGAAATGTCTCCGTTTTTCAAAATAACCATGTACGTGTAAACGGGGCCTGAGAGACACGCAAGTGTGGATAACTGCTGCTCAAATCAGAGAGCGCGCCTGAGTGTTCGCATCGGAGGTGGGGCTTACACGGACGGACAGGATTATACGAAATCCATGTGAGTAAATGATTGATCGCTCAAACCTGCAAAAATAGCCAGTGTAAAATAATAGTGTGTATATTGGCCGGGCATGAATGGACAGTTGAAAACATTTATGTAACAATGTAGCATCTGCTCTGCATGGGGGATGAAACAACAGAAACAGACCTTGAGGCCCCATGAAGAACCAACTCGTCCCTGGGAAAAATTGGAACAGTCTTGTTTCAGTTCAATGACCGGGACTACATGGTCACAGTGGACTATCTGTCCAACTTTTGGGAGGAGGATCACTTGGAAAACAGTTATACGCAAATTAAAAACACATTTCGCAAGATATGGAATTCCAGACATAATGTTTTTGGCCCCCAGTATTCATCTGATGAATTCAAGAAATTCAGCAAAGCCTGGGATTTTACACGCAAAACGTCCTCATCGGGATATCCACAAAGTAATGGAAAAGTGGAGTCAGCTGTAAAAAGTGTACAAAGGCTTATGGCTAAAGCCAAAAAAGCTGAGGCGGATCCTTACCTAGCAATGTTGATCACTGGAATACACCAACTCAGGGTGTAGATAGCAGCCCAGCAATGGCACTGTAACTAATTAACTGACCCAAATATAAATAATTAATTATTAATTAATTATTCTAACTCGTTACAGCACTGATGGGTTGACGAACGAAAACGCTACTTCCGATGTGTGAGAGTTTACTTCACCCAGGACTGATATCCAACAAATCAGGCAACTACAAGAACAGACAGTTGAGACAGGCTCAATACTACAACTGGGCAGCCAAAGATCTCAAAGGACAAAGTGAGAGTTCAGCCGTTGACAGGACAGATACAATGGTGGCCAGAGGCATTGGTGATAAGACCAGTGGAACAAAAATCGTATGAAATTAAAATGGAAAGTGGACAAATCATGAGAAGGATCAGAAAACATCTGAGAATGAGCAAAGAACCTGGTGATGACCTTCCGGAAGTGGACGAGTTCGGAAAAGATGAAGCAAAGACAGATACCGTTGAACACACTGACCCAGGAGAGTCTGAGACGGACTGTAATACAGGGCCAGTCAAAACAAAATTGGAACAACATGCCGCACCCGTGAACCACAATCCCTGTTCTAGAAGTGGCAGACCTATTAGGAGACCTATATATCTTAAAGACTTTGAATGCTCAATAGATTAGCAGATGCTAAATTAACAGTGTTTTGTTGAGGCTATATAAATATATATATATATATATATATAGCCTCAAGACTGTTGTTGGTTGTTGATACAGTTTAGAGTATTGTTAAAAAAAGAAAGAAAGAAGAAAGATGTAACAATATGTGTATTGTGAAGTCGTTGCATGAGACTTTTATTATGCATGTACGGGAAGCACGCAGGGTGTGTTGTGTGAGATTGGGGAAGGAATGAGCAAGTAAAGTTGAGAGTTCGGAATCACATGCGAGCCTGTTTCATTCATGAATATCACACACGGAATATTGAAACAACAGTCAGCCTCTATAACAGAAAAAAGAACATGGAATTTGCATACTTCATACTATTCTATAAGTATCGTTCACACACACACAAAAAAATGCAGGCGTACACTCTAAAAAGTGCTGGGTTGTTTTTGGGTCAAATATTTGACCCAAACATGATTTGAAACAGGCCAGCATTTTTGTGTGTGTAGTGACAAGTACCCAATTGGACCCTTTAAAATCACAATGAAATAAAAATGGACAATTCTTATTTTTTATGGAATGATTTATCAGTGCACTCAATAAAAAAAAAAAGTGCACTTGTAATCGACATCTCTTGTAAGCGACATCTCTTCTCTTCTCTGATGATGTGTTGATTGGTGCGAGGGTGGGGCAACCTGTCACTCACATGAGATCATAGTAATGGCAAACCACAACGATCCAATCAATACGCCCTACATTTATTCTTGTTTGAGAAGCTGTTTCACTCAGATATGTCACAAGAGGGAAGAAAATACTATAGCAACTTCCATTTCATTGTCACCTTTAAAGTCCACATAAAATCAAAATTGACCATATTTACTTCGTTAGCACACACTATTAGTCTTGTGGTGAACAATTAATTCAGTTTTGTCTTATGAATTTTTTTTCCAAAAATTTCCTCCCCTCTGGAATGGTGTTCTTTCCCTGAACATCTGTAACCACTCCTTTCCAGCGGTCAGTCTGCTAGAGCTGGCAAAGAGGAGCCCTAAAATCAAGCTCAGCCCTCTAATCAGTATTCCATCTCACTCAATGTCACAACAATACAGGTTTCGTCATTACATAGTATGCACGCAGCCCTATTTTTATAACATACTATGTACACTCACGGGCATACTATGTATTGTACACTAATCTCACACATGCGCTTAAATTTTTTTTTGCTCTTATTAATCTGTCCACAAGGACTAATTGTTTCACAGAAGAAACAACAAATGTTGTTGTGACCTACAACGTCAGTTCACTGCCATTCACAACTCCTCATGGAGTTAGTGTCCAGTGGATGCACACTTCAGAATCTTGACGGAAGTAGTAGGTCATTCGGGTGCTTTTCGTGTACAGTTTTCCTTTTGTGTACTTGCACACTGCTGCCATTGCCAAGTCCACAAGACCAACATGAAGTGTGCCATGCAGGACAGGGCCTAAGCATGGCCGTAGCCAGCAATGAGGTCACTGAGGTCCGGACCTCTGTATTTTTCCGAGATGACCAATCAAATCAATGTATAGCCAACGCATTCTCATCCTTGGACGTCACATACTGACCCTTGTGACATTTCGTCTACATCGAACGCACATGGCACCCTTTAGCGTCAATATGACACGCACAGGATATGGGTAGGTTTAGTTCTGGGGTAGGTTTAGGGTTAGACCGCTAGGAGGCGCCTTCTGGCTCATATCTATCTGCGTCTCATATTGACGATAAAGGGTGCCATGTGCGTTTGATGCAGACGAAATGTCAACAGCGTCAGTACTATGACGCCTTGGGATGAGAACGGGCTGGTATAGCCGGGCTTTATGTTCACAGAAGCTGCTCAGTGTGAATTCCAGTACAACTCAATGCTTCAGTTGAAGGTCATTAAGTGTGAGATAAAATGTAAGTAGCTAAACTAAACATTTCATATTTGAAAGCTGTTTTAGGATAGAAATGTTAAACGGGCGACAAAAATAATGAGGCAAAATAATAAACTTTTTACATTTTTAATTGAAAATAGGCCTATATAATTTACGTGATTCATGTAATGCTTGGTTAAAATCTTTAAGTAAACAACAAAAATGCCAACAAACGACTGCTTTTATCATGTTCGTTCTGCGATCTAGTTTCTGTGATGTTGTTCCAGAGAGGCATGTTATGGGCGGGTTTTAGTGAAGCACTGTGGAGCTTCTGGCTCGACGGTGGAAACACAGCGTGGTTTTGGGCTTGGTGCTATAGGTCCAAGGCTATTAGCCCAGCCCAGCCCGTTGAAAGCCCTGGATCGCACTGGCCAGACTAGAGTTCTGCACTCCCGCGGGACCCGACGCAAAACAGAGCGGCGTGGGACAAATTTTGAAAGGTCATTGCGGGAGCGGGCGGGATGATGAAGGTGCACTTGCGGGTGCGGGCGGGGGGGATGATACGCTGCACTCCCGCAAATTAAATATTAGTGTAAAGTAAAATATATAAATGATTAAAGTAGCGTACATAATTTGTAGTTGTGAGGGAGATTTTGTTTGGCAGCAATAAAAACGTTTTAAGCAGCCTAAACTTGGATGTTGTCGTTTGGGGTAGGGCGGGGCCTAATCTCACGCACACTTGTTTAGAGACAATTCCTTCCTGCTGCTCCATGTTTGAATTCGAAAGCTTCAAGTTCAAAATAGACAGCATGGACGAGGAAAAGAGCACCTCTAGTGCTTCAGATATAGGCCTAAGCGCTTCAGATGTAAGCACTTCTCTAAAGAAAGGCACATTTACTCAAAAAAAAATATCACGAAACCTCAAATCAGACATTTGGCAGTCTTTTTCGGTTGTGCATGATGGAGAGGGGAATCAACTAGCCTACCTTTTGCCTGCTGCGATAAATGCCAAAAGTTAACATGCAACGGACACAAATCTCATTTTTTTTCCAAGACCTTTCGTGAGACAGAAAGTGAACATACATCCTGCCTGCCGTCTTGCGAGCATTTGCGGGCGGGAGCGGGACATAATATCACAGATGCGGGGGGGAGCGAGACTAAAATGACAAATCTTTGCGGGAGCGGGCGGGAGCGGGACTGAACACTGCGGGAGCGGGACTGAAAATTGTGTCCCGCTCAGGTCTCTAGGCCAGACAGTGGAAAAGCGGCTAATGCCATTCCCTGCATAGTGGAAGGGGAGGCGTTTGAAATGTCCTTCAAATGGAAAACTTCAAATGCTATGGATTTGGAACAGATTTGGAACAACATATGGGTAAATGATCTGTAAATAGAATTGTAAATCCCTTTTGAATGTAAACTCGCACTACATCAGGGGTGGGCAAACTTTTTGGCTCAAGGGCCACACTGGGTTTTAAAATTTGACAGAGGGCCGGCCCAGTAGCAGATTATGAAACACGATCTCATGAAAGTGCGTATCTATACCACAAATTTTATTTCTCGTGCCATTTATATGCCAAAAATGTTTTTGCGGGCATATGCTACGCACTGTAACCCCTTGGTTAGGATTAGGGGTGTGGAGTGCGTGCCTATTACACGCCATAAAGTGCGTATCATATGCACGCGAAAACTGCGTATCATAAGCACTACAAATACAATTCGTGGTATTCGCTCTTTCATGAGATCGGGCTGAGCACACATTTACGTTGTGGCAACGTCTGCGCGAAATTCAACAACTGAGAGACGACATTCTGACAATACATTTTTTATGCTAGATATCCCCCATTTAGCATGTTATGTTTTGAGGTTAATTTTTAATTAGTCAGATAATTATAGCCTATACTTTTTAAATATTGTTTATCCTTATTATTATTTAATGGGCCTAACAGTAAATTAGGAACAAAACACCTGCAAGTGTACACTTAGAAGAGTAAAAATGACAGAAGGTTACGTTAATTCAACTTTATTAAAACTGCATATGGCAATCAATTTGCACTTCCAAAAGTCATACATTTGTGGGGGGAAAAACGAAATAAACGAATATACAAATTTATTTTAAGAATAATAAAATAAAACATAAAAAGCAAAGGCAGATCAGAACATTTAATGAACAAAACCGGGTTCTGTACATGGCAGACAGTGGAGCGTCGAAAGCCGGGCGATAAAGGTCGGTAACGTAAACGGAATCAGTCAGGAATCAGGATACATCCACAAATCCAGAGGAGCAAAGAAATAAATAGCAGACAAATCAAAGGAAAAACTAAACAGGTGTGCAAGCGGTTACCAAACATTTTTTTCTCTGTGGGTTTCCAAAAAAAGAAAAAACATTAACGTGCAACAAGTCTATGCTTAAGTTACGGTCTATTTGGTTTCCATGGTGACGCGTCATCGCTTGTTACGTGACACACCGCAGCCACAACAGCGCTGAATGAATGATGATCTGCTTTCATGTCATTTTTCCTTTTTTACATTTGTTAGCTATGGCATGAAATATCTGATATTCCGATTGTCAAATATATGCAACGCAATATATATATATATATATATATATATATATATATATATATATATATATATATATATATATAGCAAAAAGTATTGCAAGAAAAAGGCAAAATGAATGCGATCTTAAGACTATTTTTTAAATACTCGACGGGCCGGATTAAATAGCCTAACGGGCCGCATGTGGCCCGCGGGCCGTAGTTTGCCCACCCCTGCACTACATCCTCTGTAGAACGCTTTGGGAAGCGCCTTCAGCGTGACCGTCGACAGTCCGTGACATCACTACTGGTGCGACCGTGAGTATAAGGGCACCTGTATTAGACGTCATCAATTTCTTTTGTCTTCAGGATCTGTTTGTTTGCGTACGTGTGAACGTGAATATCATGAAGAAACACCCAACCAAGCGTTTTTCAGGAAGCATGTGCATCTGGTGCGCTTGGTAAATGAGTAATGAGTGTTTAGTTCTTGAGGGTGCTGAATGCATATATTATGAGGATTTCTAAATGAAAGCTCGGTTCGCGTCATCCTTATTCTCTACGGATGTGGGACGTGCATTTGGGTGGAATTCCTTCGACTCGTTAAAGAGGCTGAATGTGTTGGGTAGGATGTATTTGCAAAACTATCTACAGAGACTGGTCAGGAGCTTTGTTTTTCTGTTTTCTGCTGAGGCATAGTAGTTAACGTTTGCACAAGCATGTTCGGCTCTCGAGGGAGTTGAAGGCACTCATAGCGACGCATTCGTGGCTGTTCTTGCATGATTCTTTCAGAGTGACAGAATCTGGCGTTTGAACTTAGCGTGCTTAACTTCCAAGGGAGTTAAATGCACGTTGTGTGATGTGGTCGTTGTGATTTCTTCCACCCAGGCTTGACTTTTACATGAGAGATAAGAGTTAAGCACCTACTCTCTGCGGCTCGGGTCCCACGGCCACCATTGCGGTGAGGCGGGATTGAGCGTGGGGGTTGTAGGCTGAGCGCAGGAGAAGGCGAACAGGAAAATCTTTGTTTTAGCTCCTCTAGCTAGCTCTAGTTCTGATTAATTTGCTGAATCTAATTTTGAGGAATTAGACACAGATTTAAGGTTGAAGCTATCTCGAGTATGGGTCCTTTAAGTAGGCAGCTCCCTTATGTTCTCTGAGGTTGAAGCCGCCTCCCCAGAGGAAAAAAATAAATAAATAACTAGGGTTTAAGCTGGTGGCTCCTTTATGAGCCTTTAAATTATAGCGTTTTGCTGAGGCATCCACTCTCCTGAGCTCCATTTAGACAGTGACATCAAGCGTGTCGGCTCTCTGTGGGCCAGTTTGATAAGCGATCTTTAAGGTTGAGTGTAGTTTGGCCTTCTCTCACTATAGAGAGTAATTTTGCTGAGGTCTCCACTCTCTGAGGACTACAGAGTGCCGCCAACCGTGCCCCCCTCCTTAACAGGGGAGCAGTGCTAGGAAAAGGCGTAATCATAGGAAGGCGAAGAAGGATCTGAGGGAAGTTATTGAGAGTAACCGTGCTAGCAACCAGTCACGCATACGATAGGAAGTTCCTTCATGTGTATTTAATGGAGTATTCTCACCCCTGAAAGGGTTCCTTTTAAGTAGGAAGCTCCTTAATACCAACAGGGGATAGCCTCCTCCCACTAGTGTCGGGTTTAGTAAGTAGGCATTGCCAAGGTGTGGGCTTCCCCAAATTTGCAAAAGCTTCAGGAAGCCCACCTTGAGTCTCATAGAACAAGTACACCTTCCCCATTATGAGTTCTAAACAAGGTCCTTGTCACAGCTTCTGAGCACTCGCGATCTCCAAGGTATTTCTAGTATACTACAGTTCAAGGTTGTAGCTGCCTCTCCCAATCAGAGTCATATATGTAGGCAGCTCCCTTGTGGCAATGAAGTTGTAGCTGCCTCCCCCAGAGCTGGGTCCCTGAAGCAGCAGGCTCTTTTATTTATCCAGCGGAAACTGTTACCCTTTTTGGGTTTTTATGGGCCTAGGATACAAACTTTAGCATACTAAAAGGGTCGTAGCTGCCTCCCTTATTTGGGTTACTAAGTAGGCAGTTTCCTCCTGTGCACCGGAAATTGTTAATTTGGTTGAGCTTGGGCCTCCCCCTTAGGGTCTGTAAGTAGGTGCGCCCACAAGAGAGCTCGAGATGATCCCCAGACTACAGGGGCACTTGTTGAAGGTACCTTCCCCGTTATTGGGATACCTTTCTTTCCTGGACCTCCACACTCTGTTCCAGCTCAGGTAGACCTTGGAGACTATGGCACGGCCTTTTATTGTAGCCATTTCTAGTTACTCTAACGGGCATAGTTACTCTTCCTTATAGGTATCATAGGTCTATGGTCCCTGGTCCTAGCTTAGTCTAATCTAGGGATCACTGTCTTGGGTGAGCATTGGACTCCTCTTGATCAGAGGCTCTTTTCTGCTGAGTCCTTAAGTTAAATTAAGAAGCTAAATTAATTGGAGCTTGGGTGGTGGCCATAGGGAATAAATGTCACTGACAGTTCAGTGGACTAAGGGAATCTGTGGAGTAAGGGAATCTGACTCTGGCATCTAAGTCTGTTGAGCTTTGTTTTGTGCTTGTCACAGCCATTTAGGCAGTCATTCCTTTTGTTCCCCAAAGTGTCTTCTAGAGGACACAGAGCAAGTTCCCATTCGAAAGGGAATGTCTCAGGTTACACACGTAGCCACGGTTCCCTGAGAAGGGAAAAGAGACGTCTCGCTGCCATGCATCGGGCATGCCTGTCTACGTCTCCTTCCAACAAAGAAGTTGATGATGTCTAATATACAGACCCTTTCCAAAAAATTAGAATATCATGGAAAAGTTTATTTATTTCCATAATGCCATTCAAAACGTTAAACTTCCATAGATTATAGATTCAGGGCCCACAACTTAAATGATTTCAAGTATTTAGTTGTTTATTTGTACATAATTTGGGCTTCCAGCTCATAAAACCCACGAAAACAGGATTTCAAAAAATTAGAATATTACATGAAATCACACAGTAATTACACAGTGATACCATGGTCATTGAACCAGGTTTTGGTTCTTTTGGCAGTGTGGGCAGGTGCAAATCCTGCTGGAAAATGAAGGAAGCATGAAGTGCTCTGAAAATGTCCTGGTAGACGGCTGCGTTGACTCTGGATTTAATAAAGCACAGGGCGCAGGTGGTAAGGCACTCGTGTGTGTGTGTGGGTTGCGGGAGAATAAAACGATTTGCGGGACTCCCGCAAAGTAGAAATATCCCCCCCAAAAAACTTCTAAAAACAAATAAATTGTTATTCATCTGTTGCACAAAAGCAACAAGAACAACTAAAACAAAATAAAAAACGATTTATAGGCAGTTTCTATTCATAACATGTTTTTGCAGCGTTGTGCAATGTAGCCAATCACAGACATATTTGTTGATTTCTTGAATGCAATGGCCAATCAGATAGCCTGGCAAGCCAGACCTACATCAAGATGTTGGGTCTGGCAACTTACCATAGACGCGGCTCAATCCGAGGGGCGGGATAAACGGCTGTCTTTCAAATTCCCTCTGCACGCAATAGGACAGCGCTTCAACCAACCAGAGTGTTTT
Source organism: Abramis brama (assembly GCF_963993115.1). Taxonomy (NCBI): domain Eukaryota; kingdom Metazoa; phylum Chordata; class Actinopteri; order Cypriniformes; family Leuciscidae; genus Abramis; species Abramis brama. The sequence goes on from NC_139974.1 coordinate 14,676,637, forward strand.
CCCAACAGCGGAGCTAGTTGATAGATTCAACTTTTGCCATAACTTTTGCCATATCTACTCTATACACGACGTGATTGGCCTGACCCAATTTAGGTTTTTGCAGCTCTGAAAGTCAATGGAGAGTTACTAGACTGCACTGGCTGCAAAAAACATTTTGCTGCCGCTAGGGTGCGTCTAGATTTCTAGGCTAACCAATCAGATGCATTTAAGATAGAATCAAAACAGAGATTTTTTTCAGTGCTGAATTCTGCATGCTGACAAATCCTCTGATTATAATAAAGTGCAGACATTATAAAAGATTCATTGTGCAGTCAGCTTTTTTGGAATTATTAAGGGAGTCTTTCTGTCATGCCAAACCATGCATGCAGTAGCCTGCTTGCTTTTATGTTAAATTAACAGTGGTTTGTGAATGTTGATGCTTTAATAACAGATAATCCGTCCCGCGCAGGTCTCTACTCTAGAGGACGCAGTGTCTCATTCCCCTTCACAGGGAACCATGGTTATATGTGTAACCTGAGACGCTTTTGCATGCATTATTTGACTGAAGCAGAATTATATTTCTTATTAAAAAATTAGCAAGTAGTGAAATTAGTTGCAGCATTTTGAAAAATATGGACATGACCCAGTCAATTTAACTATCATGTTTCATGATATTAAGAGTTTGACCTTGTTCCAAATGCATTAATGAACAAATTTCTAAATACATACTGAGATGGCTGTGTTTGAAAAACCCTGGTTCTTTTCTGTAAGAGCATGTACTCATTTGAATGGAAGAGCTGTATTGTACACATTAATGGATGGGCAAAGTGAAGAATAGCCACTGTATTTGGGTCAGGGCTATCAGAAAACAGTGAATAGCATTATTGTTCATGTCAGAACACACATAAGCGCACACACACACACGCACAGAGAGAGAGAAATCAGTTGCTTGCAGAGAAACACTATGAAGGTAATCAAAAGTTCCACAGACTCTCTCTGCATCAAGTACCTTGTTCTCTTATCAAACTATAAATATCTTTCTGGCTCAGCTTTTTTCGTTTATTTTTACTGCCTTCTCCATCCATGCACTGTCACCCCTCCCCCCATCTCTAATACTCATCCTGTCCACTTTTTTTTGTCTGTGACTCAGGTACAGCCGGTGAGTAGGATAATGACTGCTCAATGTGTGAAGTGTCGTACCTGCAGGGAAAACAGAAGCTGTGTTTTTACAGTGTAATTAAATATGGATGAAGTGCAGAAGTGAATGTTCCGATGCAGAGAACGAAACACCTCACATTCTCTTTCACATTCACCTCAGGACATTGTTAAGGTGAACATGAAACGCTGTTCACAACCCTTTTTACTTCAATAAATGATGTTTTTGAGAGAAATGAGAAAAAATATAGGACAGGCCCTAATTTTACCTATCAAAAGTTGACTGGATAGTGAAAAATGTTTTGTAAAAGTTTGCAAAGAAAAAAAGAAAAGAAAAAACAGCTGATGAACTGTGCACAATAAGACCAGAAACATGAATTAATAAAGTAAATAAGGTCATTTTGATTTCATGTCCGTTCAAAAGTTTGGGGTCGATAAGATTTGCCATTTATTTGATGGAAAAATACAGTAAAAACAGTAATATTGTGAAATAATATTACAATTTAAAAGAATTGCTTTCTATTTTAATATATCATAAAATGTAATTTATTCCTGTGATGGTAAAGCTGAATTTTCAGCAGTCATTACTTCAGTGTTCAGTGTCACATGACCCTTCAGAAATAATTCTAGAATGCTGATTTGCTGCACAAGAAACATTTCATATTATTATCATTGTTGATAACAGTTGCTTTGAAATAGAAATCTTTTGTAACATTATAAATGTCTTTACTGCCACTTTTGATTAATACAATGATTCCTTGCTTAAAGCAATAAAAAAAATTTTTTTTTAATTTGAGCACTAATGTATGTGTTCAAAATTGCCAAAATACCTGCAACAATCGCCTGTCTACAACAATCAGTATCCTCTTTCTTGTCTCTTGCATCACCCAATTTCCTTTTCCCCGTTATTTTCTCACTCTCTGTCCATCTCTTTCCATCTCTCTGACCTACCTTACCTCATCTCTTCTCCATTTGTTTCAGTTTACAGTTGTTCCAGTAACCATGGAGACCTGTCAACATGTGGTATTCTCCTCAGATGAACCGTGGCGGTGGCGACAGAAAGGCACACAATGGTGGCGTCTGGCATGCGTGCGAGTCTGCGTTCCCTGACGCTTGCATTCAAGACATCTGTCACACGTTGGCAAGTGCACACACGCAAACATTCAAACATACTCTAACCATAACAGTTCGATACTCAGCAAAGCACATAAAGTATGGGAGACAGGAGAAATGTTGAATTATAAACGTTTGATGCCTTTGAATATTTTATCTTTTTTTTATCTCTCTCCATTGTTAAAGATGAATTCAAAATGGGATTTTTGTGGCTTTTAATCCATATGTGTTAGTCTTAAGGCAATTTAATGTTCTTTTAGCAGATATACATGCTCATAATTTCATTATTTCTCTTCTGGGAAAGCGACCCAAAAATATTGATGACTCATCCTGCACTGCACAGATGTCTGTCCAATCAGATGCGCTTTATGAGAATGTCCCTTCCCTGCAATAGATCACATTTACTGTTGTTTGGCGAATTTTTTGTGGGCAAAATCCAGTCATTACAGTATGGAATCCACAGCGATTGGGAATTCTGCATGATGACAAAAAATTCGCAAATGGTTTTTGCATGGGGTTCATTATAGTCATGTGAATTCGCCATGATGACCAACAGACAGCTGTTTGGTTTGAAAGTGACTTCTGTGTGACCTGTGCTTCATTTATCACTACACTATTGGCAATAGACAATGGACCTTTTCCCCACACAATTCTGCTAATGTTTACACTTTATGGCTTTGTAACTAAGGCTGATTGGCTATTTAAATAGAAATCTTTTTGAAAGAAAATTGCTCGATGGTGTTTTAAGCCCCCAATGGCTCCTTAGAGGCAGCTAACCCTACCCTCAACCTTAAACCTACCCATCCCCTCGCTGCCTGGAAGGCGCCGTTGGGGGCTTAAAACACCAAACACCAAGAAGCTCCCCATAGGAATTATATCAACAAAGGATAAAAAAACTGAACCCATCAAGTAATTTCAAATTAAAATATAGCTGCAAGCAGCAATTATCGGGGCCAAGCACAAAGAACACGATAAGTCACGCCTACATGGCTGGAATTATCAGACCAACTGCAACAATGAGCAATTCAATATATTTTAAGATGATTTTAGGCAAAATGGCATGACTACATTCACTAGTAATTTAATTTAATGGTTGTTTGGCTGACTATGGAAAAATTGGTATCTATGTTCTCGGCATGACCCAAGGAATTTAATAAGACCAGATATTATAATCATAGATCATTATAATAGACTAATTTAATCAAAAGCTATTAGCATTTTTGGAAATTTGATTATAACTTTTGACACAAGGTGACACTGCCCCGAATTTTGCCGAAGACACATACTGAGTTTCACAATGATACATCAACGCGTTCGTAAAATATAGCATTTTAAGAAAGAAAACAAATTAAAATGGCCGACGCCTAAAATGGCCAATATAGGAAAATTGGGTATCGTTCAACTCGGCATGCTGAACCGAATCTAACGACGCCATTTTTGTGTTTTTTGGCCAAGCCGTTTCATATCTCCTGACCACTAAGTGGCACTGCACCGAAACTGTGCATGTGGCCTCAGGTCATGGTTGTCATAAAACACAGCAGAGAAAGTTTGCTCAGAATACGCTAAGGCGTTGCGGTGATATAGCCTCACGTTCATTTTGGCGGGCACTTTGTCGAATTCGTTCTCGTGTTATTTGAGAACGGTTTGACAAATCAACTTGAATTCCATACATTTTTGTTGGCATGGTCTAACACTGCTGATGATGACTGAATAGAAAAATAAAACTTTAAAAAAACTAAATGTATATGGACGGATCAGCTTATAAATATTTACATTTTATTAATATATTAGTGTTTATTATAATTTATAAGAATGGCATTATTCTTATAACATTATTCCTGACTATTCAATATTATGTTTTATGTTAGCTTATTGGCAAATGTTCAACATTACCTTTGAAAAATGAGGCACTGATTTGAACTTTACGTCAGCCTCTCTGATGATATACATTTGTGTCAGAACAAGAGTAGGAAACATGCACAATATATCTGCGTTAGTCCAATAGCTAGTCATTTATTTGCATTACAGGTTTTTCTCTAATAATATCAAAACAAAAAGAATTTAAATAACGTGATTACATTCCCAGTAGTATTGGAGAGAGGAGAGTTTCACAAAGCCATCGAGCGTTTGATCGATTTGATTCGATCGATTGTTGCATTAGAATGTTTTCCACAATTCTTCCAATAGCCAAACATATCGCACCCGTTCCCAGCAGTCTTTTCACGATTCCAGAAGCTTTCCTCTGTTTTTAGAGGTACAAAAATACACCTTTAATTGAGATACATTCATGGAAATATAAAAATGTAAACCCCCTTGCTCAAGCTTGGCATATCGCCTTCCTGTGACTGTCGGATGGATGGAGAGGAGGAGTTCTGTAAGAAGGGGCAAGAAGACACAGTCTGTCTAGAATTGTGGGAGGAAATATCAAGATGACTCAAGGCAGTGATGGGGGTCGGCTCAGATGATATATTATATAATAAACACTTTTAAAAAGGTTAAAAAATGTCATGATATTATACCTGAAACGTCAAGTAGAATAAATACAGTATTGGCTATATCAGTCACCCTTTAAAGTCTGACATGCAGTTTTCCAATAACAGAGTAAAAGAGACTGTATAAAACATCCAGAATGCATATAGAATGAGAGTCGAACAGTTAAGTGGACAGTTCACCACAAAATAAATATTCTGATATCATCTATTCGCTCACATGTTCCAAATTATGTAGACTTTCTTTTTTACACAAACCGCATATTTTTGAAACGCTTCACTTTCTTCTTAAATTTCATTTGTTTGGTTAAGAGAAACTTAAGAAACAATACAATTTGGTGGCATTAACATCAAACCAATATCATAATTATTAACATAAAAAAAGAAAAAAGAAGAAAATTGATCTAAAACACATTTTCATGACTCCGAAGCTAACTAAAACAACAAATAAAACAAAAATGATCTCAAATAAATAAACAAACTGAAACGGATCCAAAATGCACGACTATTGAAAACTAAACTAAAATACATTTGTATTCACATTTACATTTTTATGATTTCAAAACTAAAATAACACAAAAATGTCCACAAATAATAAATATAATAAACAGAAACCAGGAAAAATAGATAGAGATGAAAACTAATGAAAATTAATTAAAAATAACATTTTAATATTAAGTGGAAAGGAAGGTTATTAGTTCATAACTTTAATTAGGATAATCTGGAAAGTCTTTTAAAGTTTGAGAGTATGTTTTCAATGTATGGAAAATAAAATCTTAAATGTTATTAAAATTAATGAATTAATTTTTATTGTTCCACCGAAGAAAGAAAGTCATGCAGGTTTAGAAGGACATGAGAGTGAGTAAATTGTGACAATATTCATATATTGGTGAACTATCCCTTTAAATGAATGACTACGTAAGGTCAATGGTGGAAACAGGAGTAAGAGGGTTGCAATATGTTCCCAGATTATGACTGTGAAATGGGAGAAAAGTGAGCAGAGAAAGACAGAAAGAGAGACAGACAGGCAAAGCAGACAAACCACATCTGTGCCAGAGAGAGACGATTGACAGCAGGGGCCACTTTGCCACCGGCAACCAATCCCCCAAGACCAGTCCTAAAGAGCAAGCATACAGAAACCCCCCTTTCCCCATGTCAATTCAACTTCTACTAATAATAAACTCCACCGTTGGACCACCCCACCCCCATCCCTCATGCCCCAGATACCATTCCTTCAGAAACCTCTGTCATAAATGCCCCTTTAGTACTTGGCTACAGTATTCTAACCCCGCTTCCCCCACAAATGCACTTGCACGCATAGTCAATAACATGCACTCGCATACAGCGTACGAACATCGTGTAAGACTCGTCCCTGCTGTTCCTCCATCCTGCCCTGAGGGCCAAGCAGAGGAGAAAAGAAAGATTTCTCCTCTTCTATGGTGTCTACTATACAACCCTACATGGCGTCTCTACAACCTACTGCAAGGGTATAATCTCCACCCTCTTCAGAAGTCATGCAATTAAAAACAACAAATAAAAAGAAGCTAAAGGGATATCCCGGAAACCATCAGAATGATGCTTTAAAACCAGCTTTTGTGGTTCATATGAGTTTAAATGTAAAGCAAACAATCAATCGGTCTTGATGAAGTTGATAATGACACTGTTGGTGAAGGTTTAAGAAAGTTTTACACTGCAAGTGATCTGAAGCGACCTGAAGTCATTCGATTTTTGGTCGCATGAGCAGCAAGAGCTCGGTTCTTTGCCTACTTCATGCAAACGAGCAACCAATGTGATGCAGCGACAACCAGTGTAAAACTAGTGTTCACACAGAACACGCTTTTCCATTCCAGTGCGCTACTTTTCCATTGTTGTTCAATGGATGTGTTTGATCATTGCCCTCGCGTCTTGCCCTTTAGAAAAAAAATGCATCTCAAAAGGTTGGATTTCTGCAACCTCTTGAGAGGTTCTGTGTGAATGACAGTGATCTGCCAGCCTCTGTTATTTTAGATGATTAGTATTATATTATTTATTAATATTTTGAATTTATATTATTTTTTATATGAATTTAAATATGCTTTTATTTTTATATTTTCATTTAAGCTTAAGTTTTTTATTTCATTTAGTTAAGGCAGCATTTCTAATTTTAAGTTGAATTTTTCCTTTTATAATGATAATTTTTCCTTTATATCCAATATTTATTTGATTTCAGCTTCATTTAAATTGATGAAAACAATTTTACTAGTTTTAGTTAACATTGTTGCCGCCTATAATGTTTTTCAATATTATAAGTTGTAAAAATAAGTTAATGTATTATGAATTAACACAAATTAATATATTTATAAATTAACATTAACAAATACGTGCTGCTGATTAATATGCTGATTAATGCTGTAAAAATAGTTGTTCATTGTTAGTTCATAATACCAAATGCATTAACTTATTTTAACAAACCTTACCAAAGTTTTACCAGTTTCTGTCTTAAGCATTAGCACTTGAAAGGGGAAGCGACTTCTCAGAGGCTTTTAGCATGCTGTCATTGTGCTGTGATTTAACATGCTAAATGTCTAACAGCCAGCACTTTAAAAACCCCTCCAAGAACTTTTGTCTCCAAATTCATTCCCTTTAAAGCCGTGTCGCTACAGCCATCAAAGCACCGCTTCTGTAACGAATTCCCCACCTTCCACAATAAATTCCAAAACAATTACTGTCAAACTTCTGATCACCCACTGTGAGCAATGTTCCCTTTATAATGCGTAGTCCATTTTATGTGAGGACTATGGTGGTTTTGTGCAATTAAATGTTAGTTATTTAGTTTATTTATTGAATATCTGTCATCTTATTGTTGACAGTTTCTTTAAGCATCTTATCATATATGCATGACTAGTCGGATTAGTCTCCAATAAACCAAACATGACAATTTTAAATTATGATTGTTTCCTTAAGACTGACTCATTGTTCAGACAACCCACCAACTAGTTAATTTGTTAAATATAGCATTTTAAAACAAGCAGATTCGTTGTATTTTTGCACCATACATGGCTAATCTGACTAAATGAGAGGATCAAGTCATTTTGATGCCAATGATGGACTTTATTTAGGTATCAATAGTTAGGATAAACTAAAAGTTTAGTAAAACTTTGAGGCTGTGGATGACAGTATTAACTGTTTAGACAAGTCTTAGAAGTTAGGTAGATAGATCTAATTTGAATCTGAAAAGCAAGACTGATTACCCTGCTTACTACTGATGAGCTGTTAGCTGGTCAGGCTAGTTCTTAAGACAGTGGCTGTGTTTATGGATCTGGCCCCTGAAGTTTGGCATAATATTAGCAGTATTTGGACATAATGAATGCAGTGAACATGAAATGTTGGTTGACTCTTAATCACAAACCGTTTGTTTTAGCAGGTTCTAGTAAACCGTCTGCTGTCGGAACTTCAAATTACACTGTAAAAATTTTATTTTTGTAAAAATTTGTAAATAAAACAAAGATTATTGAGTATGTTTTACAAGAATTTCTACTTCACATTTAATTAAATATGTAAGTTGCAGCTTCTTTGTAATTAATTGCAAAATTTACTAGCAATTATAGATTGAAAATTGTTTCTACACCAAATTGTTTTAGTGTAGTTTTCCTGATTGGAGATATCCCTTTAGTTTCTAGTATTGAAAGACATGCCGTTAAAGAGATTATCTTAAAAACTGAAATGGTAAACACGTATATCTTTGAAGGAACCATTGCTCCATGGCTTTGGCAGTGCGTGTACCACTTATCTTATCAGTCCATTCCTGAGTCCAGGTCAACACGCAGATTCCAGTGGAACTTGTCCGTTTTAAAGGTTGATTGCTACAAACCCAGGGACCTGAGATCCTCCCGTTCTCCCAGCAATGGCTGTCCAGCTCTGGGTAAAGTTCCAGGGGCATGTGAGATGTGTTGATGATGTTGCAGAAGAGGCGTCTCCAGGCTCTTCGAGCGGGTCCGAGCGACTGCACTGTGCGGAGACAGGGCCAATAAAGGCTCTTTGAATCTGTCCATATGGGGGGATGTGGAAAGAGTGATGGGAAAGGAACTGAGAGACGAGGTGGGGCAGACCAGCTGCAGTTCTTGTGGCCTGAGTGGAAGGGATACAAGTCCTCCCGGATGTATTCCAGGGTGCATCGGCGAAGGAAAAGGCGGGCTGGCCCAGGAAGAACCTTGGCCCTGGAAGGGGATAGGAGGAGAGGGATGTCCCGAGGTAAATGTGGATGTACAGACACCTGGTGTTTGAGGAGAGGCCATCATGGATTCGATGAGAAAGGCAAGACTCCGCATGACTCGTCCCAGCTCAGCAACCTCCCGTCCGAGAGAGCTCACCTGTAACACATATAAACAGGTGTCACATTTGATCTTTAGGTCCTGTTTACACCTGGTAATAAGATGGTTTTGGCTGACCGATCACATGTAGACGAGGGAGACACATTCCCGTTTACACCTGGTGGTTTAATCTGTCTCTTTTGTCCAATTTAACTACTTCTGCCCTGATTTCTGTGAGGGGAGGGTCTATGGACGGGTAAATGTATGGGCTTTTTCAGCTCTTTCGATCTAATGGATGAAATAAGCTCACACAATTTACATATGAACACGACCGGAGAGAATCAGCTTTCGTTTCTGCTCTGACTGGCATTAGACCACACAGAAGGTGGTGTGTGTTGAAAATCAAGAATTGTGATATAACATTGTGCTTGGTACGTTTTTCGTCTTCAAAACCAAACTTGGGTCTTCAGCCGACAAAGTTTAAATGCCATCTAGCGCACTTCCCATAATCAGGGATGTGATTGTGCCAGTGAGAAAAAGCAGGAAGACCCAGCGTGAAGCACTTTTTGCTTTTTAAACACCTGAATCAGCCATTTACAGCATTTTCTGTAGCTATAATTTATTTCTAGTAATACAATCTTTGGGAAAAATGTAAGGGCTATTCTGTAGTTCTGTAAATAAAACAACTGTGCTTCCAATACAGATCAATCTCATTCAGTAAATACAATTCCACTGAAACTTCTACAATAGGAATAGGCAACACAAAAATGTTTTTGTGTTTTGGGAAACTGCATATCATTCTGGCTACATAGATAAAACAACCTAAGAACCATTTATGAATTATATTAATGCTTTTTACGCATTAGAAAATGAAGACTACACATAATCTTATCAGCATGATGAATAAATTATATTAACTGGAATAAACTGTATACAGAAAGGGAGCAGAGAATGTGACCGATCGAGCCCAATCTTCACAAGGTCATGCTTGCGTGCTCTTTAGACACATAAATGATGTACGTAAAAGATTACTTTTGCATATAAAGAGCACGCCAAATAAAAGCAGTCGTGCTATAGATATGCAGTGCCAGGAGCGATCGTGAGGCAGCTTGGGTGTAGCGCGGGTTTAAGCACTCATAAAACTCCTGTTAAATCATGGAAACGGACTACACTGCGACATGAATCTCTTACATCGAATCTGTACGTTGTTGTTTATAATGGGAGAATTCGCGAGTTTCAGTCAGAATTCAGTAAGAGAGAATGTGCACTGAACAAAACTCTTCGTTTCAGCGATGACTAAACACTCAACGGAAACATGTGCGATTGGTTACATTTTTGTCTTGTCTTGTGTTTTTGTGAGCACATGGCTTTGGTCATGTTTGTTTGCTGTGAGCTTATCTGTCTTGTCTTGTGTGTTTGTGTGAGCACATGGCTTTTGTTTGTTTCTGTGTGCCATATGCTCTTCTGTCAGTCTTTGGTTTTGACCCCGCGGCCCCCGTCCTCTTGTTACCTGATTATTGGTTGATTTGCCCCACCTGCTCTCCCTGCTGATTTCCTTCCCTATTTATTCTCCCATAGTTCTTTGGCCTGTGCTAGTTTGTTGTGGATTGTTCGTTACACTTCTGTCAACTTCTACAGATCTGAATATTAAGTAAGGTTATGCTCCTTCTCATTGCTTAAGTCTACGGTTGGAAATTGTTAGATGTGGGTCATGGACTCTGCTCTAAGAGATCTAGACTCTCCTGGAGCATAGCTCAGGCTAGTTTGAGATTCCAATTGAGCATAGAAGCTTTAGGGACTTTCTTAACATTTCTATATTAGAAGAGAAGGGAACGATGTGTTGCATCACGTTGCCATGCTTCGGGCATGTCTGCGCATCTTCCTTCAGACAATTCGAATCTGATGACGTGTTCTTAGGTGCCCTTCTTATACACTTGGGCACACCTTGTGGCGTTCCCTTCACAGGGAATCGGAGTTACTTATGTAACCTAGATGTTTTTTAGTTTTTTTTAACTTAAACAAAAGCCCATATTTTCACACTCAGCCCTTTCTTCAACCTATTCTAACAGTACGATTCTTTCTTCACAATACTGAACACATACACTGACATAAGCTAGTGCTATTTTTAGTATTAATGTCATTAATTCAGAGGAATTAACATTTCTTAACAATTACAAAAAAATATTTTTTCTTCTAAACTGTATTTTAGTGAAATACATATTTTAGTGAAAATATATTTTTCTAATTAATTAAACTAAATGTTTAATTGTCATTTTATTAATTTTAATTAAACTTGAAAGGGAAGTCACAAAAATCTAAAATTAAATTATTTTTAATAAAAATTATTAAAAGATATTCCAGTATTTTATAATACTTGGAATGCACTGCAAACATTTGACCCATTTATAAAGTAAATATTATACAATGCAACCTTATGAAAATTTATTTGATGCATTCACATGCATGGTGAAAACTTTTATTTATTTGATTATTTATTTATATTAATATTAAAAATATTGGTTAGTCTATTAATACAATAAATGAAGTATATAGGATTGACACAAAATGTACAAGCTGTTAACATGAAGTGTAATTGCTTATCAACACAGTTTGTGTGTCATGCTTGGATAACAAAAATCTTTAATTCTAAACATTTGTAATCTATATTCCAGCATATAAAGGTCTCAAGTATTTTTGAAAAAGGGTGCAACAAGCAAGAAAAAAAAATGAAAACAGTTTCCCACAGCAACAGAACAGTATGATCTTATAAGGCCTTTCGTTGTCCCTCTGCATCCACCCATCATTGTCTGAGCCAGCAGCTTTCAGGTGAAACAGAGGTGTTATTTATTTAGGTCCCATGGGACATCATTGTTCGTTGTTGATTTATTGACATTTAGTTATTTTAGGGTTTACTCTTAAGAAAGATCAGCTCGATGGTGTTTTTAGCCCCCAGTGGCTCCTTCCAGGCAGCTAACCCTAACCTCAACCTTAAACCTACCCATCTCCTCGCTGCCTGGAAGGCGCCGTTGGGGGCTAAAAACACCAAACACCGAAAGATCATTGCTTAAAGTCCATGGTGAAGATCTGGGTGTTCTGATCTGAATCTGGGTGAAAATTTTAAACTTGAACATATACATTTACATGAACTACAACAATCAAACAAACTTTTTAAAATGGCTTTATGTACAACAATGTTGTATAATAATTTTTTCAGGCTAGTCCAATTAAAATACAATCAAAAAGTTGATTAGGTCTAATACCTGAAAAGCAACATCCATTTATAAAGCAACCATACTGAGCATTATGTTTTCTCAAATTGATTTTTCTAGAAATGCACTAACACTTATGTAACACTAACACTTAGAGTTATCATGAGGTACCACAGCTCACTAAATTCAATTCAGATTCCCATAATTACTCTTTTTGTGTATTTTTTTTTGTGCTGTCTGTCCTCTGTACACATCCGCTGTCCTTATGGTTAGCTCAGAATAATAATATTAATGAACACAGCACAGATGATCCAGATTCAGAAGGACACCGATTTGGCAGCCACCCTCAGAATCGTGCCAGCAAGTGATAATACCCAATAATGAGGGTAATTGGGTAATGATCCATAAATGCCATCAGAGGCGGGGAGATACAAGACAACAGCTTCAAACAGGAAGGGACAACAGGAAGAGAGCCCTCATCCACTTGGCGGACCGAATCAAGCATGGATTACAACAAAATCCTGCTGAGGGGCCAGCTGTCAAAAATACACAGTGAGATACAAGAAACAAAGACAGAAAGAGGAAAAAATAAGGAAGAGTCACAGCAGTAGGGCATTGCTCTCATGACATTACCTGTCAAAAGCCTCAAGTCAAAGCTGTGGGCTGACAATCAAGGCGGTAGGTTGTCACATGGATTTATAGCCATGCCAATACTCAGCAGAACTACAGTTCTCTGTCAGGGTCCGATCTGTACTTTTTATGCAGTAAGAACTGCACTGTAAATAAATGATAAGGATTATGAGAATATATTTCACTGGGGAAAAATATAGACTATATAGAAAAATATAGAAAATATAGAAAAACTGCTTCCTTCTGCCATGGATTAAAATCTCAAATTGAGTTTAACAGTTGAGCCCAAGCCTCTGTTATTAATTCTAGAACGTCACTTTAAAACTAGCAACGAAGGAACATTGAGTTGGTTCATTAAAGCTTATTGTATTTTATATTATGGGGCAGTTGAATGCTTGAATCTGATTGGTTGACAAATAATTTTTATAGTGTGCAATTATTTCCATCCATAGCTCTCATTGACACATTTTTGAGCAACCCATGTTTGAGCTCTCCTTAGGACAGCTACTGCTATTCACATAAGCAGATGACAGCTCTCTATCGAGACAGCAATAATCCTGACAGTGACACTGATCTAACAGTCATAATAATGTATCATTACTGCTTAGCTAAAAATGGAAAATTCAGCAGAATAAGCAGAGCAAGGGCCCTCCTACCTGAAAGAATTGTGAATAAATAAAAGCTAAAATGGCTTGCCATAGAATGTCACTGTGTTTTAAATGATAAAAGCAATACTTGATACTTGATGGTTATTATTTACTGAGGGATGTGCATCCATATTGACCAGTATGTCCAGCCAATCAACATTTTAAATGTAATATAGCCTATAAACCAATAGTCAATGTCAATACATTGCTTTCCATCTTGCTTTATTGCAGAGTTGTAACTAAACTGACTTGGAGACTAGATAATCATTGTCTTGTTTTAAAAGTATGTGTGCCTATAATGAGGAGTGCCATCACGCCCATATTGTACTGGTCCCCACAGATGTTTTGCTGGAAAGTGCACGTTTCATACATGCATATACATATGAATGCATGTTAACGCGCAACGCGGTTATCTTTTCCAAGCTGCAGTTTATAAACAAACACCGTTGCCCTTTGTCATTTATCAAACGTAATAAATAGTTGTATTTCATTCTCACTTTTCTTTTGTCAGGCACAAAGTTAAGTCAAGTCAAGTCGCATTTATTTATATAGCGTTTTTTACAATACAGATTGTTTCAAAGCAGCTTTACAGAGATAACAGGAAAATAATGCAACAAAGTTTGTTTCCAGAAGAAAATAGCGTCAAAGTCCAGCTTAAGTAAGTTCTGTGATGTTTCATTTTTGTTGTAAAAAGTTATTAATTTAGTTCATTTATATACATAGCCGCTCTGGAGAGAACCGTGATGTCATTGTCCAGCTCAGTTCTGTTCTCATATAATGCTGATTGGCTCTGGCCATAAGGTAGGGTTGGGCAATAGCCAATTGCCAAAAAAATCTGAATTTTTGGGCTAAATGGCGATGTATGGTATAATCTCAGTATTTAATTTTTTTTCTATTTGAATAAAAAAAAATCTGTATTTAATTAAAAATATTTTTTTTTTATATCCTGATCAATATTGTCCTAGGCTATGAAAACAAACATAGTGAAGACCTTGCAGTCTAATAGAGGTATATTTGTTTCCACCAATCGCTGCACAAGTTAAGGTTACGTATGATGACGAAAGCACGTTAGTGCGAGCCCTCCCGGAACCCATAGAGAATGCATGGCAGTGCCTGCAGTTTGAAAAAAAAAAAAAATCTTTGTATGGAAGTCTATGGGAACACTCTGGGCGATTCTTGGCCAAAAAATTGCAAAAGTTAAATTGCCCAAAAAGAGGCGGTACTCCACAGAACGTGACTTGACTCTGATTGGACTATATCCAGAGGCAGAACAACAGTGACAGCTATCATAACTCTGTGGTTGAATGTGAATGTGATTGAAAAAGTCGCTTTTGCACTTTGGTGGTGCATCGCCCAATCGCCCTAATGAATAAACCGCCCCTGCCATTGACATTACCTGAACAGTTGAAGTAAAACCCCGCTTATTCAAGGGCGTGCATTTAGTGCATGGACAGAGCAAATGCATTTGATGAACGATAAATTAAATTTAACTTGATGTTGTTTAACTGAATGTACTGAATAAAATAACTACAACAACAACACTGAAATAAGAGCGCACGGTTTATCTATCAATCAGATATGTTTGTTACTATAGCAACAGTAGACACCCGACGCGTTTTCTTTCAGAATCAGAACAAAGAGGGCCTTTCTTACTATTCTGTGAAAAAAAGATAGTTTAAGATTAGTTGGGAATTGATTTGCATGATATTCTAGGGTAGTCTCTCCACGGAAGCATTGTATGTTAAATGTACCTGGAACTAGAGGTGGGGGAAAAAATCGATTCTTAGATGCATCGCGATGCGGACGTGGACAATTCTGAACTGATTCACAAATGTCAAAAATCGATTTTCTAAATGTTTTTTTCTTTTCTCTAATAACGTAATATTGATGGAACGCAAAAGGTGGAACTCTGAAGCGCGGAAGTGCAGTGCCCAGCCAGTCTGTGGCGTGCGCATAACAGAGACGCATGATGGCTGAGCGCGAAATTCGAACGGCACCCTCTTCGTTAACACTAGAAGTGCCAGAATTCCATAACTACTAGAACTGCCGCAAGCGGTCATTTTGATCGCTAGATTCCAAACTCTATATCTTTAATGATGAATACCCAATTGAGAGATTAATGCATTTATTGTACTAGGATATCTTTTAAAAACAAAACAACACCAAACTGTACATTTAAACAAGTTTAATTATACATTTATAAATAAATAATATCCGTAGATGTCCTGAACAAAATGACGGAGTAGCCTATGTTTTCATGTTTCCACTGTTCGATCGCGCCCGCGCCTTACACACACACACACACACACACACACCATATTCTAGCATTGCAATCTTGACATTGCAGCCTGTTCATTATAGCCATAATAAAATATAATAATAAAATAGTCAACCTAACATATAAAAATTCCACTGCTCTGTTTATATAGTCAGTAGTACAATTCGTCCCATTTTGCGCATGTGAAGAGGATGATTTTTTTCGTCGATATTGGAACGTGAGTGAAGTACAAAGCCTATAATAAAGAATAGTTTACCATCCAAATACATCACAAATGTTGAAACATTTTGATTCTAATTAGAGAGTTACGTGAGCCTAATGCCGCTTAGGCTACTTTCACTTTCGCTTTAAAGTATTTCATTTTGGCTTGTTTATAGTTATTTTTTTATTCTTGTTCTGTTCTGAATATCATTACATTTAAATGATGACATTTTATTGTTGTGTATATTGGTATATGTATAATAATACCGCGAAATTCATGACCGTCTATGGCCGAAATAGGTAAATATGTTCATTTGTTTTTTTGCCTTATGTGTAATTTATATGAAAAACATTTTAAATGAAAATACAGACACTTTTAGGAAAAGTCAGGTACCAGCAGGATTTTATTTATTTATTTATTTATTTATTTATTTATATTTGCAGATATAAAATTCAAAACGGTCAAAATGACCGTCATGGCACTTCTAGGGCCCTATTTTAAGTATCAAGCACGAAACGCAAGTAACTTTGTGGGCGGGTCTTGGGCACTGTTGCTATTATACCGGCGGGATAAATGACTCTTGCGCCCGACGCAAATCTAAAATGGGTTGGTCTGAAGTAGCTTCATTATTCATAGGTGTGGTTTGGGCGTAACGTGAAATAAACCAATCAGAGCGACATCTCACATTCCCTTTAACCCTCTGAGGTCGACAAACGCGCCGACGCGTTTTGCCGGATTTTCTCCACATTGTAGCACTATAAACTTAAATTACTCCATCATTTATGGTCATACAGAAAAAAGAAATATAAAAAAAGAATCTGTGATATTTCTCCTTTTGTATGTGTCTACTTACAATCAAATCAAAACATTGTGCTTTTGTAAAATAAAGAAAATAAACAGGGTGTGCGTTCTGCCTCTCCGTCGCGGTGAACTTTTTTTTCTTGAGCACGTCTATAAACTGAAACAAAACTCAGCGAATACTTGTCACACATTTATGAGCCATATACCTTTATAAACATTTAAGTGTGTACTTTTAAATGATCGGATTCAAAACGAAAACAAATATTCTCTGTTTAAGTAATTTGTATAAAACCAACAAGATGTCCAGCTTCTCAAACGCTTGCTCATTACAGTTAATTTGGCCACGCCTACTCGCGCAAAAGATATTCACATGCAAATCTCCACATGGAACGCGAACGCGCTCGTTACCTCAACAACAAAACACTTCACTTCACTTTTCGTCGAGTTTGAAAGACGTGCCTGAGCTTACATTGGATTTAGGCTACCTCAGAAGAAGAAGAACGCGATTTGAAGACAAGAAAGATAAGGTAAGAAATTCTTACATAGCCTAGTTTGTTATTGTTGCATAAATGTCACGTTGCAGCTGAACTGTTGCTAGATATATGGGGAATATTATAATATTTAGACCCGTGTTTACTGTGTTTGTGGATATCTGCTCAAACATAGATATGTTTATGGTAACCATAATGTTTTATATTTGAGAGTGATCGCGTTTGAATGTATCATATTTTGCAAGCGATCGCGTTTGAATGTATCATATTTTGCAAGCGATCGCGTTTGAATGTATCATATTTTGGATGAAAGCAAAACGCACCAAACGGCTTCATGTTTTTATTATTATCTCATTTCATATCATCATAACGGATGGAAACATTTGAAGTAACATGATAATCAATATATTTTTCTCTAGCTTCTTTTGGAAGATTTATAGGCTGCTATAGGTTATTTATTGTTATTATTATTTTATCCGCACTGCGCATATACCTTATGCCTACAAGGCACAACAAACCTGGTGTTCATTATATTATATATCGTTGGAAACGTGTGTGTGTGTGTGTATTCTGTGAATTTTAAAAAGGAATTTTAAAAAGCAATTTTAACCAGAAAAATCTAATATTTATTTCCAAAATCGTGCAGGCCTTTCTCTTGATATCAGTATGTTCACTTTTTTTTTTTTCAGGTCCCAGATGCCACTGAGGACTTCAACATTCACATGAGTCTCAGTACGTGAACATGGTAAAGTGAAAATCTTGGAAATGAAAGGTATGTACAATGTTTTTAGGAATGGCACAAAGGTCTCTGTCTTTGAAGTGCTTTTTTGGCATTTGTTGTGTATCTTTGGATTATGTTGTGTTGTAAATAAATCCAAACAATTTAAAAGCCATTATTTTTTAAATCTCCTCATTTACAGTATTGTGCAAGGTTGCTCAGAATGATAGGGGCCTGATAGCTCCTAATAGGGCCGTTAGGGGAGGTTCTTTGTCTTTCTCAGGTGAGAAAAGCTTACATATTAATGAGCTCTCGCATAAGGCTTTTTCACACAAAACACGTCGTAAAATTTTTAAATCAATATATTGTCTTATCTGAATGAGCAGTCAGGGTGATTTTCACATAGTTTTGCAGCAAATATTCTAGGCTACGTCATACAATTTTCAAAAGTCTTGTGAAGAAATAATCAGTATGGGTTTCATGGCCTTATTTCAGTGAGAATTTTTTTTTGTATTTTCAAAAACCACGCATAAATGTCATTATCTCAAAACTACAAACTTTTACATACATGCTGCTGATATATTATTGTAGCAGAGTTTGTGCTGAATACAGTGTAATTAGACTTTAGCCATGAAAATGTCACAAGTAACAGAAATAACCAGAAATGTCAGAGCATGTCAGAACACCTCCAGGGCCCAGAAAACAGCTCAGACCTCAGAGGGTTAAGAGCAGGTGCGCTTGTTCTATAGCGGATTGCTATTATAATGGTGGATTTGCCAGACGCACGCCAGGAGCGGTTCACAGCCGAGGAGACCGACGTTCTCGCCAGGGCCGTAAAACACAGAGAAGTGACGATCTATCTATCTATCTATCTATCTATCTATCTATCTATCTATCTATCTATCTATCATAACAATGTATGATTTGCAAAAATGAAAACTGCTGCTTCTGTGTAGATGAGAGAATCAAAGTGTATGCGCGTTGTGCACACGCTACATTGATTATGGCCAAGCATGTGCCCTTAAAATAGCATATGAATAACATGCGCAACGCGCCACTGACTTTAAACTAGTTTTTTTTGGTCAGTGGCGGAATTGTTTTCTAAACCTGCAAAATAGCATGAGGGAACGTTTGCGCCGGAACACGCCTCCTCTTTGCGCTGAACCGCCCCCCGGAGCGGAAGTGTATTTCTTAGTTAACCGACGTGCGTCTGTGGAGGGAAAAATCCGCTGTGCGCGGGTGCAAAATAGGAATGATACATGCGTCGGTGTACAAAGTCAATTGCGCTGGGTGCAAGATAGGGCCCCTAGTGTTAAAAGCTAACATATGGAAAATTGCCAATTTCATTGTGACCTATTTTGTATTTTTTTTATGAGAGCTGCTTTCTGTATTGTTTAGTTTTCACATCAATATGCTGTAAACAGATCTGTTATACGTAGGTTTACTGTACTGCCCTCCACAGTCACAGTGTGTATCAGTGCAATGCCAGTCACAAAAAGTTACATTTTGACTGTGCTCTCAGCAGATGTTCATTTACTTCTTTTGTATAAGCTGTTTTTGGTTGTGGTCTACAGCAGCGGTTTTCAAACCCTGGGTCGCGACCCACTTAAAAAATGGGTCGCCAGGATGATTTAAGGAAAATATAATTAAACTAAAAAACAAAATTAGTTTTCATAAAATCATAGTCTATAGGGCTATATAAAAGAAACACGCGAAATATGGCTATTTAAACAATTAATGGATTAATAAAACGAAAGAAAAAACTGACAGCATGCTGCTGAGTTTGGTTCATTTCTGTGAGGCGCGGCGCCTCACAAACAAGTTCACGGAAAGGAAACCGAGACGGCAGTTTGTTTGTTTTCTTTATTTTACAAAAGCACAATGTTGTGTTTTATTGCGAGTGTACACAAATATAAATATGCAGTTTCGAATGATGTCCTGTATGAACAAAATAACGGAGTATATTTTTATGATTCCATCGCGCCGGCGCCTCACACACACACAACATATTCCAGCATTGCAATCTCGACATCGCAGCCGGTTCATTATCAAAATAAAATAATCAACCTAACATAAAAATTACACTGCTCTGTTTAAATAGTCAGTAGCCTACAATTCGTGCCATTCAGCATAAGCACCGCTCCACTGTGATGTTTCCAAGCACATTTTTGCGCATGTGAAGAGGGTGATTTTTTTGAAGAGGGATCGATATTGGAACATGAGTGAAGTACAAAGAAGCACACGGGCGTAATTTCCTATGGGGACAGGGGGGACATGTCCCCCCCACTTTTCAAAATCCAAAATCCCGTTTGCTATTTATAGTGTGCACGCGATGTTCCTGGACGTGGACGCGCGCATCGGCATAGGCTCGGTCCTGCTCCTCCGTGGTATCGCGGTTGCGGCACAGGCGATGAAACGCCAGAAACAACAACAGGTTATAAGCTATCGTTATATGATCCCGCTCTTATTCATGCAAATGCTTTTAAACCATTCATGCGCAACAAGACAAAAGAGAACACACTGTCAGTGAATGTCCTCCTGACACACACACAGGCCTACACACGACCCACAGATAGACGCGCGCCAGTATCGCACAGACAGCGCGCCAGTATCAAGTTCTCTTTCACGCTAGAACGAACAACACACATGTATGCCAAAATGTCCGTTTTGTCGAGTATCCTCACTAGAACAGTCTTAAATGATTTAAATAAAATCTTAAATGAAAGTAAAGAGAAGTGAGAGAATGGGATGCGTAAAATCGTCAGCAGCGGCTGGTCCTAAAGTGGCAGCTAATTCTCTCTGTCAGTAAAGTTAACCAAAGGACAAAGAAAACAGAAAATTACTAACTGCTCTTGACTAAAGAATGCTTGTAGCTTTAATAAGGATTTATCTATATTTAGTTTATGCAGTGCGGAATGTTTTGATAACCTTATTCAATTTCTGTATATTTCATACCTGTTAGACAGGAAAGGCACAGGTAAATATGACATTTATAATGGGTTTATGTAAGGTTTGTTTTAAGTTCACTTAAATTAAAAGTTGTTATATTTTTTGAAGCCTAATAAATATAAAAAATTTGGGGGGATAATCATTTTCATTTTTTTTAGAAGCCTATAATAAATAATAGTCTAGCATCCAAATAAATCGCGAATATGGAAAAAAATGTATTCGAATGAGAGTTACGTGAGACCAACGTCGCTTACTTTCACTTTCGCTTTAAATTATTTCGTTTTGGCTTGTTTATAGATATTTTTTTCATTCTTGTTCTGTTCTGAATATCATTAAATTTAAAGGATTTGTTGTGGAATATTTTTAGTGTATTTTTTAAGCATACAGCAAACGATAGTAGGCTATTAATTGGTTAAAATTCTTACAATGGTTAATGGTTAACCGGTTAATTAGCATCCCTGTAGCTTTAGCTAGATCAAAAGAGTGCAGAATCAACTTTGTGTTGCGATCGCGTCACAGATAAGCCACTGCATGTGCATCAAAAGCAGTTGTTAAGAAAAGTGCTGAGCTGAATTTTTGTGCCAGCTGTGCACAACAGAGCACTTTTAAATGAGAATAAAGTCTAATGCGCCTTTAGCCCCATTGTATTCTGTATGCTTGGCTTAAGAATAGGCCTATATATAGGCCTATGGGTCGCGTCAATAAAAAAAAAAAAAAAAGGTCGCTCTTGAAAAAGTCTGAAAACCACTGGTCTACAGCAACAATTTCAAGTCATAAATCTTAGACTCTTTATTATTTATTCATGTATAAGAGCAGCTTTGTATGTTACTAATTATTCAGAATATGCGTAAGTCCACAAGCATTATTTTTGTATGAAAGCTGCTGGTACATAATTCTATATTTTTGTATGAAAGCTGTTTGTGATTTTGCTACAGCAAAATGTTTATTTATTTTTTGTCTGAAGGATTATATTGCTAATTGCACATAACAGGAGGATGTTGGATAGAAGTCTATTATTTTATGTTAGAAATTCAGAATATGCTGATGTTTGTCTTCATTGACTACAAGTATGCTGCTAGTACAGGCACGCAATTCTTTTCCTGTTGGTTCTTTGCAATGTTGGGACATATGCTGGCAAATGTAACCTTACAGTTGACTTGCCAAATCACTTCCATTTGTTTTATTAATAATATTAATATAGGAAGTATTGGAAGTAAATTCTTTATGGGTCATTATAAATACTTTGCTTTAAAAGTACCAAGTAGTCACACAAAAAAGATGCATCGATAATCGTTTTAGCATCACAACGCTGACCTCTGAATCTTAATCGAATCGAATCGTGAGGTGCCTAGAGATTCCCCACCCCACCTGGAACACTTTAATAAGGTTGTGTAGCTATTAACACTATCCTACACAATAGTTAGCATTAACTAACAATACTTTTAAAGCCTTTTTAAAGCGTTTTGGCTTATGTAAATTTCTAAAAAAGCCAATTTTTATAGGCTATACAAATAAGGTTAATAATAATAGCATCAATAAGAACTAACATGAACTAACATTAACAATGGACAAAGGTTGTTGTTTTTTTGCCCCTCACTCTCTGACCCTGTTGACCCTGAGGCAGCTGTGTAAATAAAATCACAAATAAACATTGTTACAAACTGCCAATAAATTACACAGAATCATATATATGTGCAATACATGGGAAACCACATGTCGTGGGTTCAAGGGCATTGTGGGACTCTGGAATGTTGGAAAATTCTCATTCACCATCATGGGGCCAGCCCCACTTTCCTCTTCTAATGAGTTTTATGTCCTTTAGTGTATGAATAACATCCCCTTCTCCTCTCTCACAGCAGCCTGCCATATGGCTTGTGCATACCTGGCACCAGGAGCTCACCTGAGCTGTGCTGGTTTTGATCTGTCAGTACTCACATTTAGCGCAGGGTTATCAGCCTTAAAAACCCACAGTTCATGAGAAGACTATCTAAATAAAATTTAAGTGCAGACCTACCATTAAATTACACAGCAAAAAGAAAAGAAAAAAGACAAAATATGACTGCCAGAGATTAAATAGAAAAATCATTTACCTCTTGGTTAAGGTAGCGAAGCTGTCCTCTGGTGTCCTCCGATTTAGCTGCTAAATCTGCACAGGAAAAACAATTATGTCCAACTGCCTCACAATGACAGAAAATCCAGTGAAAACTCATTACAAAGACTTCAAGGAAGAGTTCACCCCAAAAATGAAAATTCTGTCACCATTTACTCACTCTCATGTCTTTCAAAACAGGTATGATTTTCTTTCTCATATGAAACAAAAAAAGAAGGTATTTTGCAGAATGTCTAAGCTGCTTTTTTATATGAATATAGACAGTGAATCAAATGAACAAGGTCTAAAAATGATAAAGAAATGGAAATAACTCGGAAATAACGAAGAAAAAAAAGCTGAAAGCAGAAGTCTTCAATTTTACAGGATCGAATATGAATATCCTTGAGCGTGAATAAAATTTAAGAAGGAAAGAACAGCTTGGACATTGTCAGATCTGAAACAACACGAGTTTTGGGTGACATATTTCTTTAAGGTGAAAAGATAAGCATTAGCAAATACTGGAAATGGTGTTATCCTTCATTGTGGGTCAAGCTTGCAATATTGGCATCTAAGACGAAAGACACCGCAACAACAACATCAGCCAGTACACACACATATACACACACTCATTCACTCACACACCTGCTGTGGTGGCAGTGGTATTAGTTGCACCACTGACGGTGTGCTGATGACCAGAGGAAAATATAAACGTGTGGGAACTTTCTGTACCATCACTGTCCTCTGTGCCGTCCACAACCCTGAACACAAACAAACATAAATCCACTTTACTATTTTCACAAGGTCTTTCAGGGACCAATGAGCAAATGTCTATTTACCCTCTGGGGTCGGCGCGTTTTGCTAGATTTTTTTTTCACATAGCAGCAAAATAGACTTAAAATACTCCGTCATTTATGGTCATACAGTAAAATGTCTATTTTTATGTCTCTACTTACAATCTAAACAAAACATTGTGCTTTTGTGAAATAAAGAAAATAAACAGGGTATGCTTTCTGCCTCTCCGTCTCCGTGAACTTTTTTTCTGGAGCACGTCTCTAAACTTAAACAAAACTCAGCGAATACAGTTCACCCAGGCATGAGCTATATATCTTTATAATCATTTAAGTGTGTACTTTTAAATTATCTAATTCAAAACGAATTATCTAAATTCAAAAATATTTTTTGTTTATGTAATCTGTATGAAAAGATGTCAGTCGTTCTCATTACAGCTCATTATCTGCTAATGTGATCACGCCCACGGAGAGCGTGCGCTATTCAAATGCAAATGATCTGAGGCGATCCACGCAAACTTGTGAACGCCAACATCAACTCGATAAAACTCATCAAGTTTAGTCCGATTCATGTACTTTATGTCGTCTTGCGATGCTGTGAGGAATAATACTATCAATAATAATCCTGGAAAATTCTGGTTTAGTTTCACTTTGAGAAGCAACGGATCCAGCTGAGGACTGTGAATAGTAAGTTCTTTATTCTTAAGTGCTTTGTTCTAATGGCGATATGCAAGTGTCTGTAAACCACAAAAAGACTGTTTAAATATGAATCACGTGTCTGTGTGTGAATGAATGAACTGCACAGATGTGCGCCTTTGTTTACTACAGCTGTAGTAAACAACAGCGCGCATCTGTGCCGTTCATTCACACTCGCACTTACCAAACTATATTGATATACTGAGATGAGTAAAAATCGACTGAAATATGTTTAAATAAAATGTCTTTATATAAGCAACGTATTAAACTGCAAAATAACATTTATATGCCCTAATATATCATAAAAACGATATGTTACAGACGAAATATGAAAGACAACATTTCGTTGACTAGTTTTGGATAGATTATAAAGTTTTTACTGTAAAATAGACTACTGCCACATCAAATAAGCTTTTGTTTGCCAATTTCTGCTCATATGTTAAATATATAGTATGTTTTGTCAAAAATAAAGTCATCAACTAAGATGTTATTATAGTGTTTGTTCCAATGTAGGCTATATTCAAACTAATGAATCCTTAACTTTAAAATATGTATGATAAAATGTATACTTTTTAAAAAGAAAGATTACACTTAAAATATTGTTGAAATTGTAATTGTTGTTGATTTACATGTGAAAACTTTTTAATAAAATAGCAAAAATAGCTTCTCATTAAATTATTTATTATTGTTTTTTTATTAGTGACACATTTGGGGAGAGGATATATTATTCCAAAACTTTCTGGAAATACAATATGAGAATTAACTGCACAATAACTAGAAATGTTTACCTTGGATATTATACAATTTGCATGCATACACAATTTGTGGAAAAAGACAAAAAAAGATGTTTCCAACTCAAACTCAAAATGTGCTTTTGATTTTAAGTCATATTTGGATTATATTGTTAACTACATTCTAAATAAATTAAAAGTTATATATATTTATATAAATATATATATATGTATATATATATTTCTTTTGTCCTCACATTCTTTCTAGTAGTTCCCTCTCAGTGACATACCTGACTGAAAGGCTCATTATGGGGGTCATTGTTTTCTTAAAAATGTAAATCAATCCATTGTTTTATGTGAATGATTAGGCAGGATGATTTTCAGATCAATTTGAAGCAAAAACTCCATTAGTCACAAGTCTTGTGGACACATATTTAGTATGTGTTTTGTGGCCTTATTTCAGGAACTTGCATTTTTATTTTTTGAATAACCATGCATAAACATTATTCTCTCAAAAATACAAACATGTACATACATGTTGCTCACATATTATAGTAGCCGTGTTTGTGCTAAATAGTGTAATAACACCTTTGCCATTAATATGTTTATAAGCAACTGTAAAAAGCACAAATGTCAGGGTATGTCAAAACATCTCAAGGACCCCAAAAACACCTTAGACCCCAGAGGGTTAAAATGCTGTATTTTTTAATGTTTTTTAAATACATGCATTTGTAGATGTGTACACACCTTGGGCTGAGATTTGCGAGGTCAGGCTTTGTAACAGTAGTATGCTGAAACTGGAGCTTTTTGTTGATTTGGTGATCATTTTTCTGCACGTACGTTTTCTGCTTGGTTCCACCACTGAGATAATGTATCTGATCATCTTCATCATCATCATCATCTCCCTCGTCTTGATGCGTAGCTATTGATGGATAGCACTGGATCACGTCTCCATTTCCCCTCCCCTCCATCTGTGATTGGACAGAAGAGATTGCACTGAGGTCATGTGAGGCCAGATGAAAGTTGGATGACTAACCCTGGATGACTCAACGAGAAAAATAATGACTTTCCATTATTAACAATGAAACAAGTAGATGTAAGGACATCCAGTTAATGTGACATAACTTGCTTATTCCTAAGACAATTTCTTCTTAAGCAGTCATATGTGGCATTAAAGTTATTTTTATGTAGGTCCCACATTTTCATTGCCATCTTCTCCTTAATCACTGAACCAGTAAATAATTATCTAAATGCTCACTTTCAAAAGTTAAAGCAAGTTTATTTAGAAAGAACACATTTAAAAGGGGACATATTATGCCCTTTTACAGAGACTTGATTTGTTTTTGGGGTCAAATAGAACAGGCAATAATTCTTGTTTTTTCAAAAAATGACCGTTGTTGCAGCACCTCTCTTCCCAGTCTGTCAGTAACACTCTGTTTAGTTCCTGTCTCTATGAAGCTCCTTCTTCCGAAAAGCACAGTGTTCTCTGATTGGTTGGCTGGACCAGTGTGTTGTGATTGGTCAACTGCTTCGAGCGCATTTCTGAAATGTCACGCCCCTTACCACAACGGCAAGATTCAACACACTACTAACTCAACTCAACTAGGCCTTGCCCCTTTATTGCATATGCCTTGGGTGGGATTTATTTAAATAAGGAATATTGTGACATGAACATTCCAGGCAGAAAACTCAAGACTAGTGTTGGGTAAAGTTACTTTTAAAAGTAATGCATTACAATATTGCGTTAAAAGTTACTTAGTTACTTTGAATGGAAAGTAAAGCATTTTGTTACTTTTGCGTTACTTTTTCTCACTTCGACTGGGCTTGCTCGTTTGTTTTTTAATAACAAAATAATAATAATACTATTTTTGGCAAATGAAAAGACCCTTTGTTTTAAACCAAAGGGTCACAGCTCAAACAGATCTAGTCAGTGTCAGTCAAAGGGTGAGGGTGAGTAAATCATGGGCTAATTTTCATTTTTGGGTGTACTATACCTTTAATATTTGTGGAAACCATGATATATTTTTCAAGATGACTTAATGAATAAGTTCAAAAGAACAGCATTTATTCGAAATAGGGCTGTCACGATGTTAGATTTTTCACACCACGGTTATTGTGGCCAAAAGATTTCACGATAACGATATATCACGATATCTATAGAATCTATGGGGCGGGGGGCGGGGGGGTAGTAGTTATCAGTCAAATTAATTTTTACTTTGTTTATATAGTTTTTCTTTTTTACCCAACAAACATAAGGATACTGGTAAACACAAGGCACATGCATTTTTACTTCTTGCGTACTCAATCTATGGCAAATTTTTGTGAAGGAAGACAAGCATGTGAAGTTTATCTGGTTTTAAACTGAAGCCAAACACTGTCTGAAGGTTTCCTGAAGAACTGAAAAGCTCTTAAACCTATTGCCAATAAAGTCATGCAGATAGCAGATTTGAACAAAAAAATCAAGTGCAAATACAAATACAAAAATAAGATGAGTAAAGAAAACAGGGTTCTTAATTTTAATAATCACCCTTTATTAAATATATGAACACAGAAACCCCGTTAACAGTTAATGTCACGTTTCCCATTCCATGACTAGTAAAACTAGATGTACCGCATGGCTGTACAAAATATGACCGCTGCTCAGGCCTGCACTGGCTTTCCACAAAAAGAAATGACGTGGAGCAATTTGGCTGTATTGCGTGTTTATGTATATACCTTAAAAAAGTAGTAGTATGTGCATGTCTGTCTGTGTGTGTGTTTGTGTATGTGTGTGTCTGTGTGTGTGTGTGTCTGTGCGTGTATGTATGCGTGCGTACATGTGTATGCGCGTGTGTGTATGGGTGTGTGTCTGTGCGTGTGGATGTCAGTGTGTGTGCATGCTTGCGTTTGTTTGTATTCCTGCATGTGTGTGTGTGACAGTTAGGGTTGCCAACTTCAGAAAAGGAAAATGCGGGACAATCGTGGTTATTTATAGGAAAATGAGGGACACTCAAAATATTTGTACTGTATCACACAGTGTACGTCATTTCAGTGTCTGCAGTTAAGTTTGTGTTTAAAAGGTTATCAGACATAAACACATTTGTATTGCTTAACCTATTTATGTATTTAATTCTAAAAATAATTTTAATGTCATACATGAAAAAAGTCACATTACAAACAAACCATAGTTCAAAATAACAGCATTTATCTAAAATAGAAAGCTTTTTTAACATTATACACTAGGCTTACAGTTCAAAAGTTTGGGGTTAGTAAGATTATTTTTTGGGGAAAAAAATAAAGAAAGTAATTGCCTACTTTTATTCAGCAAGGATGCATTACATTAATCAAAAGTGACAGTTAAGATAATGTTACAAAAGCTTTCTATGTACTTTCTAAAAGCTTTAAAACATTAATAATAATCAGAAATGTTTTTTGAGCATATTATTCCCTCAGGTAGATTACATGTTTTCTTGCGTGGCTGGATGTTAGACTCATGAACAATAATCACGTTGTTTGCATTCGCCAAAATTGATTAGCCGAAATCAAAACGTGGACAGTGAAAGGAAATTACCGTTAGCGCGAGACGAGTCCGGCTTGAAGCGGAAGCGACCAGATGGCAGAGGATGTTCGCAAATCAAACAATGATTTGTCTCAAAACAGTGATTAAAAAAAGCTGTGATTGGATGATGACAGGTGTCGGTGATCATTCTCAAGTGTCGTGGTCAGCACTGCTGCTGTTGCATTCAAAAAACGGGACACGGGAGGTCACGCAAGGGACAAATAAATTAGGCCCAAAATGCGGGACGTCCCGCCTAATTCGGGACAGTTGGCAACCTTAGTGACAGTATCATCCTAAACCAGCAACCCTTCGCTCAACACCACCATCTACAGGCCGATGAGTGTACAGTCACTAAATGTGCACATAAATGAATTTATTTTATACCCCCCCCATGGATGAAATTCTACGAAACTTAGCATACCCCCAGAGGATGTCAAGTTAATCATACACATGAAATATGGTGCAGTTCGGAACATCTCAACTGAAGATAGGGGCGATTAAAGCAGAATAATATTGCATTTTCATTTTTTATGGGAGGGGCGCAAATCACAAATGAGTGATTATGGGCTAGGTTGATGTGGGCCCTTAAGAGCAACATAAAAATTTCTTCATCCTCGGTGCCACGGTTCAGGTAGTTATTTAGGAAAAACTGAATTTTTTGGGTTTGGGGGGGCCCAGCGCGGGGGGAGTGGCCCCCGGGGACCAAACGAATTTTTTCCGTAAAAGTCTAGTGGGGCTACATGCCCACCAAATTTCATGTTCCCCGGTGTTTCGGTGTCCCTGGTATCGTTGACGAAAAAATTCAGTAGATGACGAAAAAAAAAAAAAAAAAAAACCTTTGACAATCCCTATATGACCGCTTTCGCTAGCTACGCTAGCGGCAGTCATAATAATAGCCGCGTCGCGTCTATGACAACTTGAGGTATCGCATACCGGACGCGCACTTTCTCAGTTTATGGCCAGCAATATCATTATGTTTAAGGACATTATGGAATTGAGATCATGTCTGTACTATGTTATGATTATACTGTACAATTAAATACAATAGTTGCTGAGTCTGTCATCTGAACACTTTACCTCAGAGCGTCCGTTAACTGAATGCATTGAGAATATCACCTGAAAATCCGATAACATCAGCAATTTTCATTCAAGCAGCTGATTTCTGTGAATAAATGTAAAATTAAATGTATATTGCAGCACAGGGTGAAATCATTTAGGATGATTTGAGACAAATATAATGTAAATTTAATATAAAACGATGTAAATGGCGCTCTGTGTCGCGGCAGGATTTTGAACAAGGTCCTGAGCCGTTGCTGGGCGCTGCTGGTGTGTGTACACCATAGACTGTAAAAGGTGTACACTCATACAGAATGTGTTCTAATTTTAAATACGTGGCGCTGCGCTTCTCGTCCGGTGTGCGACCATCTTTAATGTGCTGTTTTCTTTGATGAAGTCGAAGAACTCTTTTCTTATTACTGGCGAGCTTACTTTTTTCGGTTGTGGACAGAGTGTTTCACTCTAGCTACGCGAGCGCGGACGAGCGCTGCGTCGTCTTCTTATTTGACAGGTGTTCGCGGGTGCAATACTGCCACTTGAGAGGTCAACCAGGTACTGGCGCTGTAGTATTTACGTGTCATGTTATCATAAGAGTCCTATTCTTTTTAAACATTGTGGTTATTATCGCCAATACCGGTATATTGTCACACTCTAAATTAACACAATGTCGATATTTCATGCTTTGAATATCACGATTATCGTCAACACCGGTATATTGCGACACCCCTAATTCGAAATATTAAAATATTCACTTTTGTAACATTATCAATGTCTTTACTGTTACCTTTACTTTTATTTATCCCAAACTTTTGAATTATAGTGTATCAGTTTCCACAAAAAATTGAGCAGCAAATATTTTTTTCAACATTGATAATAATATGAAATGTTTCTTGAGCATCAAATCAGCATATTCGGATGATTACTATTATTATGAATATTGTAAATTATTATGATTATTATAAATTGGAATCATTATAAGCATAATGTAGTATCAATATTACCATTAAATATATCTTAAATTGATTATTGGCTACAGCTGATTCACAAAAAAGGTCAGCATTAACAGTCATATTTTATGATCAATGAATATTATAAATCGGCAAGATTATTAATTGATGAATAAAAATATAGTAAGAAAATAAATGCATAAAAATTAAAGCACAAAACAAATATAAAAGAAAATCGTATAAAATACATGAACAATGCACTAAAAATCAGTAAGCTTAAGTGCAGCGCACTGCTTAGAGAATGTCAGAGAATGGACAAGTAAACAGATGTGTTTTTCAATATGGACTTCAATGTGGGTACTATTGGGGCACACACACACACACACACACACACACACACACACACACACACACACACACACACACACACACTCCTAAAACAAACTACACACTTTCCCTCAAGGACCAATTAGACAAAAGTTATGAAACAGCAGAAACACATCAAAGTGAATGTCCTTACATAAAACTCATGTAATGGTAGTGGTCTTATAACTTGAACTTTAACCTTGCTTGCTAGTAATAAACCGGGAAGACTTGACCTTAACGCATTTAGAACAGCTGGCCTTTGATAATATAATGCTCTTGGAGTGATTATGTCACAGAACGAACCCTAAAGGCTTGATTAAATCTGCACAATAATAGTCATTGTAATGGGTTTTGCTGTGCTTTACACCTCACGGTTCTTACACGCATTGCCAATTACACAGTGAAACTGCAACGACGTTGGCTGGAAATAACAATCTCCATTTATAGAACACTTTAAATGTCAGTCCACTGAAAGGTGTCGGAAAAGTCAAGAGGTAAAAGACAGCAAAGAGAAGGAATAAACGTGAGGGGTATTCCCCATCTATCTCTCTTTTAATCTTGCGCTCCCTCTCTTGTTCTATATATATCTGATTAATTACACTTTTCGTATAATAATTTGGTCATTTTCCCTGTTGAATAATTGAGGCTCCCTCACACTGTAATTGAAAGAGCGGCAGTTTCCTAAAGCAGTCAGTCATCCGGCACTTCAATAACCCCCCCACCCCCCCTCCTTTTACCCCTCCATCGCCCCTAAACGCGCTGTTCCCCTTCCTCTAGCGCCGCTCCCTCCCTGATTACTGCTTCAGGCATGGAAGGACAGGGAATGGGGAAGATGATCATCATCAATTTTTCGTTCTCTCTCCCTGCTGTTTCAGAGCTGTAGTGTTTTTAGCTTCCCTCATTAGGCAAATGAGGCGGGAGGTAGATCATTGTTAGGGAAATGAGCCCCAAGCTATTATAGTCAACACAGCACTGTTAGTGGATAAGTGTGGAATGATTGACAGCTTAGGAGAAGACACACCTGTGTGTCCATGGACTTACTGGACATCCTGGATTTGACCTGGAAAACGACACATATGACTATATGTCAACAGCATACACTACCATTCAAAAGTTTGTGGTCAGTAAGATTTTTTCTTAAGAAATTAATAGTGTATTCAGCAAGAATACATTAAATTGATCCAAAGTGACAATAAAGACATTTATAATGTTACAAAAGATTTCTATTTCAAGTAAAAGCTGTTCTTTTGAGCTTTCTGTTCATCAAAGAATCCTGAAAAAATATCACATTTCCCACTAAATAATAAGCAGCACAATTGTTTTTAACACTGATAATAATAAGAAATATAAATAACACTGAAGACTGGAGTAATGATGGGATAAATATTTCACAATATTACTGTTTTTACTGTAATTTTGTATATAATTTCTTTAACTTACCCCAATTAAATCTTGAACTCACCCCAAACTTTTGCACGGTAGTGTACATTCAAACACACATTAATAACAAGCAATCAATCAGTCTGTCTATGAATCTTGGGTCCGTGAAATCAAAAAATTCAATCAGGTGAGGATCAGGTCAGCCTTTAACTACTACAAAGATGAATTAAGGGTTTAGGCAACCGGAAAAAATAAATGAATGAATCAGTTTTTTAGTATAACAATTTTTTTAGTATAACAACACAGTGGTCATGTGATGTCTTACGTGGCTCTCTTGTCCCTCTCTCAGGTTATAGGTGAGGTCGTGCGTGATGTCCTGCACAAAACGATGGGAGTATTCAGGATACAGGTCAAGCACCTCATACAGACCCCTTAGATTGATGCACTGCAGGTCACAGTACGTCAGTGCCTTCACGTCAGCGTTTGTCTTTATGACGCGGTCATCAACTGACATGTTGGCACCAATCAAGTCGCCTTTACCTGGACGTGTCACACAGGAGCACATGAACAAAGAGGAGGATGCAAAAACATGTGAATATTTTGTCAGGAGGAATTACAGGAGTGTTCAGTCAGTGTGTCAATATGTAAGCTAAAGTGGCAAGCTAATCCAGCATGGATTCTATGAGGAATGTATTTAATAGAACAAAAACATAAAATTGTCTTCAAGTATTGTGTTAACCAGAGACTGTATTTTACACATAAATCGAAAACCACAATTCTCAAAACCCATTAGAAACTACCAAGGGAAATCGTGGCTCTAAAATGCTAATTTGTTGAGCACTTTAGCACTGTGGGACTACAAACAGCTCTATTAGCAGCACAGAAACATACTGTATAAAAAGCACACACACGCATGTAAACACACACAAAAAAACAGAACCTTTTTGAGAACTCAATGTCAGAGAGACCTTCCTTTGTCAGCAGGATGGAGAGAGAGTGTGAGGTAAAGATGAGAAAGATAGTGTGTGTTCTTTTCCTGTCAGAACTCATAAGGTGATATTAACACAAACACACACACACACACACACAGGCAGGACCTAACAGGATGATGAGGATTTTATTTTTTCACACATTAGTTCCACTGTCCTATGAGCCTGCTGTGTGTGTGAATCCTCACAGAGAGAGAGACCAATCACAGAGAGCAGTTTTTGTTGGCTACTGTAGGAACACATGGGCAGGGCCGCATTAACAATAGGGCTTGGCGGGGCTGAAGCCACAGGGCCCGAGCTACAGGAGGGGGCCCATGATTGGCTGTGGAGTAGATTGACTGGCCATCGGGAGCACCAAAACTTTTTCCAGTGGGTCGATCGCCAATACCCCATCATGCCCTTGCATATTAAGCGCTGTTATTTAGTGGAGCACCTAGGAAACAAAGACCAAAAGCCAAGTGATGAAACCCAGTAGGATTTTTCCATAGGCTTTTGGATTATTGCAAAAAAACAAGCTCTGTGATCAACAAAAGTTTATGATACTTAATTTTGAAGCCTAAATGCAGTCGCCAGAAGTAAAAAGCTAAAGGTCGGCTATAAACGAACTACACCACGGTCCCACAAATTCAACATTACCATCACTAAGCTTCCGACAACTTTCAGTTTTTATCTAAAAACATTTTCCCAGAAAGTCTGAGTTAGAATAGTTTATAAGCATAACGAAGCTGTAAAAGCGAACTGAGTTTATCTGTTCAGCGTGATGATTAATGTCCCAGACAGTCTCTGTAGTCCCATTTAGCCACCACATTTTTCAAGACACATAACAGCTTAAAAATAATTATTTTATCTCGTAGAATAAAATGTGAAAGTATCTTGATCTTGTTTATCATTTAACCAAAAACCTATTAAAAAGTGCTAACATACTAACTAATTTCCGCGTTTTGGTCTAAAAATTTACGTCATACCTGCAACACTCTATACACACAGAGCCACCACTATAAAAAATACCATGCAATTACTAAAGCTGTAGAAATATGACATTATGGTATTTATTGTTAATATTACTATTATTAGCCTTACATTAAATATTGGGTAATATAAGGTCACTTTTATAGAGGTTGTTTTATAGTGTTTAAGATGTTTTTCATTACAAATACCATAGTTTATTATTAGCAATATTATTATTGTTGTTGTTGTTATATTAAAACCATGGTAATGAGGAGCTTTTCTTTTTTGCCTGTGTCTTGATCTTACAGTGAAACTCTGGATTCCAAGCAATAACTACGGTAACTTTTCATTAGGGCAACAAAGGAGAATTTAAGAGCTTTTTAGCCTGGATGAATTAAGAAAAAGCTATAACGTTTTCTTCTGTGTAGATATGGTATGTTCAGTTCTAATAAACTTTAAAATATGAATTCAATAATTAAGAGCCTTGCACTATAATGCAATATTAATATTGTTAAACACGTTTGCAGTATATTCAAAAATATTTATAATTATTTTTTTCTGTTCTTTATTTATTAATTCATTTATTTGTTTATTCCAATTTAAAGGACTTAGCAAAACATTAATGGGGAAACGTTTGGGCCGGAAGGGTACTATTGGGGCACACAGGAGTTTAACCTCCTGGGACCCAGAAAAAAAAAGTTTTTTGAATTTAGTTTTTTTCCATGTCATCACACTGTTTAGAGCACAATAAACAAATGGTAAAAAAACATTTTTGAAAAATAATATTTTATTCATACGTTATGCTATGTCCTCTGTAGTGGACGCCAGGACTAAGTTGTTTAAAAAATAAAATGACATGAAATTATATGTATAGGCAAAAACAATGGGATTTTTTTTTCAATCACCAATAAATAACTATATTATGAAAGAAATAACGGAATGAATTGATACACCATTTTACTTTATGCAATATGTGGGTAAAATGTCCATAAATTAATATTCCCATTCAATGCAATGTATCTATAAACTGTATCTAATTTGCACCTTAATGTGTTCTTGGAGCAACATTTAATGAAAAAAGAAGTGTAATAATTGGAGTAATAATTGGCAACATTTGAATAATAATATCTAATATTTCATAGGAATATTGATGTGTAATTTATTTCCATATTCACTTGTTGTGTCTCACAAAATGCCTGATAAACATGATTTAAGTCCTGGTGTCCTCTACAGTGGACACGTATGAAATCAATGCCCTGTTCTGTAACAGAATTTTTTTTATTTATTTGAAACCCCTTAACATTTTCCTGAGATGTTGTTTTATGAAATACAATCTGAAAAGTAGTCCAATTTAAATTATAATTACAATATATTAGCATATTTCCATAAGAATGCTACATTTGATCACTAAATTAATGTCAGACATTTTTAAAGACCAAGGAGAAGTTGTTTTCATGGTGAAACCTCCAAACATTTCGTATCTCTGAAAAGTCCTGAATGTGCTCTTTAAACTCCTCAAGGCAAGGCAGTCATATGCGCAAAAGTTGTTGCTGTTTCTAGAAACCTTTTTGCTTTGACCTCATATTTGGTGTTAATGCATGTATGCTTTTAATGTGTTGTAACCTGGAATATTTTCACATTTTATATAGAGATACAATACATTGTATCTCTGTGTTAATGATATAACTTTTCAACTAATATATTTATACTAATTATTTCTGCGGTAGAAAACGTTGTGGCACCAAGATAGGCTACTATGAAGGGGGCCCTTGTGTTGGCTATAGCCCCAGGGCCCTATGTGTTCTTAATGCAGGCCTGCACATGGGCTCTAAAGTCTTCACTTAATGAGAGGCAGTAAATTTTCCCTTCATGCTAAACTACACTGAACATTTTGAGTTTGGCTGTGTAATTGGTGGGTTTGTGTAAACTGACCGAGGATGGCTAACACCATGCTGTCCTTTAGCACCTCCATGGAGCCAGAGCAGACAAAGAAAAGGGCCTGTAGAGCATCTCCCTGCCGAAGAAGATACTCGCCCGGTGCGCAAAACGTCGTCTTTATGTGCAAGGAGAGAGAGCGGAGACACCCACGACTCAAAGAGGAGAAGACGGAAAGCTCTAGGATCTCTTTGTTCAGATGCATCGCGATGTCCGAACGCAACTCATCTGGAAAGTCTCTCAAGAGCTGGGGAGTGTATTGGAAGAAGAGAAAAAAAGAGAAAGGAATAAGAAACAGAACAAGCAAAAAAGAATAAAGAGAGAAAAAGAAAAGGAAAAAAGGAAAGGAAAATAAAAAAGAAAGGTGTGGTTAACAGTTACTTTTTTAACAGTTTCCTTACATTGTAAGGAAAATAAATCTTGTGTTTTTTTATGTGAACTTGCGTAACAGCACATTACATGAATTAAACTGCCATTAAAATCATTAAGCATGCCGCCTTCACAAGTTTCCATCCTGAAAGTATTCCGGCCATGCCTCATTCCTGCCCTCTGCCACCCTTCATCTGCTCTGCTCATCCATCCATATATGCAACCATCCTTCAGCCTGACTGAATGGCATCTGTCACTCTCCCCTTCACTCACAGCACACACATCCCTCTTTTTCTCCCGCTCTCTGTCTCCTGCTCTCCGGCCATCAGCCTCACCATCTATTATTCATAAATCTGTGATTTAGCAAGGTGTTTGGATTTCATCTCATTTTTCCCACTTTCTCTCTGGACTCTGGAATAAAGTCCCTGGCTCAAGGACAGAGCGCATGCAGTTGTCCCCTCCTCAAGTGTCCAACTGTCTATCTAAATTATACTTGCCTTAGCTGTTCCTTTGCTCTTGGCTTTAGTATGTTACTTCATTAGTAGTACATCACTTACAGTACACCATAGTATACAAATTTAGGTTTGGACGTGATGCCATGGTTTTCTTTCATGTTAGTGTACCATGTAAATACAATTGTATGTGAATATGGTAATTAGAGATTGGTCATTATTGTTTTTTATGAAATACTGATAGAGAGTAAATATTATATAATATTAATAATGAACAAAAATAAAAAATAAAATAAGAAAGATTTATTTTTATCATCATCATCATCATCATCTTTATTTCAGGCTACACGTTTTTCATGATGTAATTAATTCATTTAATTTATTGTTACAGTGTAATTATATATTTAAGTACTGAGTAATATTAATTAAGTGCATGTACTTACTATAGAGTTAGGGTAGGATTAGGATTTGGTTGAGGGTTAGTTGCATGTAATTATGCATAATTCACTGTTAATACTATTGTAAGTACATGTAACATACAGTACCAGTCAAAAGTTTGGAAACAATACTATTTTTAATGCTTTTGCAAGAAGTCTCTTATGCTCATCAAGCCTGCAGTTAAAAACAAAAAAAACAAACAAAAAAAACAGTAATATTATGAAATATTATTACAATTTAAAATAATGGTTCTCTTTTTTAATATACTTTAAAATGTAATTTATTTTTGTGATGCAAAGCTGAATTTTCATCAGCAAGTACTCCAGTCTTTGGTGTCTTATGATCCTTCAGAAATCATTCTAATATGATAATTTGATACTGTTATTATCAATGATGGAAACAGTTGTGCTGTTTAATATATTTTTTTGGAATACTTTTTTCAGGATTCATTGATGAGTAAAACGTTAACAGCATTTATTCATAAAAACAGCATTTATTCAAAATAAAAACATTTCTAACAATATAAATCGTTACCATCACCTTTTATCAATTTAACGCATTCTTGTTGAATTAAAGTACTAATTTCTTTAAAAAAAAATTGTTATTGTTCCCAAACTTTTGAACGGTAGTGTATATTGTTACAAAAGATTTCTATTCTAAATAAATACAGTTCTTTTTAACTTTTTATTCATCAAATAATCCTGAAAAAAGTATCTCAGGTTATAAAAAAATATTAAGCAGCACAACTGTTTCCAACATTGATCATAAATCAGCATATTAGAATGATTTCTGAAGGA
This sequence comes from Abramis brama, assembly GCF_963993115.1. NCBI lineage: Eukaryota > Metazoa > Chordata > Actinopteri > Cypriniformes > Leuciscidae > Abramis > Abramis brama. The sequence continues at coordinate 14,715,106 of NC_139974.1, forward strand.
TCATAAGACACCAAAGACTGGAGTACTTGCTGATGAAAATTCAGCTTTGCATCACAAAAATAAATTACATTTTAAAGTATATTAAAAAAGAGAACCATTATTTTAAATTGTAATAATATTTCATAATATTACTGTTTTTTTTTGTTTTTAACTGCAGGCTTGATGAGCATAAGAGACTTATTTCAAAAGCATTAAAAATAGTAGTGTTTCCAAACTTTTGACTGGTACTGTATGTAACAAGGACACTGTAAAATAAAGTGTTACCGTTAAATAAATATCCAAACAATACAATAATCAAATTATGGCATTTATCAGTGACCTAATATTTAAGTACTGATAACCAAATACTGTTTGAATACTGGTCAATCGGACCAGTATTATATTGGTCTATCAGTCTATCAGATTATTGTCATCATCATCATCATCATCATCTTTACTTCAGGCTAACTGTTAAGCTACACATTTCTATATAGATAATGAATATCTGTTATTTTAAAAGTTTATCTATACAATACGTTAAACCAAAGATGCCATTTATGTTAAAGACCAGATAACCAATTAACATGTGAATATTGGTAAAAAAAAAAAAAAAAAAGATTGGTCAAAATGTTTAGTCTATCAGATCATTTATAATTTTTCATTTCTGTGATTTATTAGCAGGCAGAAAGTGATTTCATGATGTGAAAACAATAGATTAATAATAAAGAGTTAATAAAATCCTGAAGAGGAGACTTTAAAAGTTTAATGTTCTGTACCAGTGTTACACTGCATGAAACACTGAAGTGCAGTAGGGAAGCACATTGTATTCTTGTAAAGTTGGCTCGTCTTGCACAGTCCAGCTGCAAGGAATTCCGCATCGTCAAATGATTCAGTTGTGCTGTGTAATACTCTCTGAAGCGTGGGGTTTACCTCGTTGGAGTCGATGCCGTTGTTGACAGACCAGGTGGTCTGGAAGTACTCCAGCATTCGCTGTTTGAGGCTCTGGGGAAGGTGGTGCACACGGATGAAGTCCTTCAGGTCTTTAGTGCGCGTGTGGTAAGAGGACCAGCGCGAGTACATGCGTTGGATTATGGCCGTCACGTTACCGAAGACCAGAGCATGCATCAATGCTGCCAAAAACACAATGACACACATATGCATGAATGTACACAAAACTTGAATGTAGGGCTGTCATGATTCCTAGGTTAAATTAGAGTAACCTTTTTTTTAAATAAAATCCTCGATTGCAATTTGTCGAGTAATACCAAGTAAATTTCAAGTAAATACCGGACGTGGCACGTTCCACGGACGAGAATCCATGAACCACATTATTAGACCGTTTTCTAAGGCTGCACGATGTATTAAAACCATTTAAAAACCATACTATAGAATACTATGCATCCTGATAAAGTTCCCTTGGCCTTTGGAATTAAAATAGCCCCACATCATCACATAGCCTTCACCATACCTAGAGATTGGCATGGTTTTATTTCAGTTAGCCTAATGCTGGTTTGATTTGCATTGAGAGATGATCTTATGGAAAGTACTCCATGCCAATCTCTAGGTATGGTGAAGGCTATGTGATGATGTGGGGCTATTTTAATTCCAAAGGCCAAGGGAACTTTATCAGGATGCATAGTATCCTGGATCCATGAAGTAACTGGCCTTTAAAAATAAAATCTCTATGGGAATTTAACATAGGGGTGTCCAGACTTATGCACCCTGTATTTTAAGGAAGAACATTTATTTATTTACGATACATTATTCATTCGCAAAGAAAATTGGTGTCCTTAAAGGTTGGATTTTTCCTATTTTTTTTTAATTAAGGCATTAAGTTCAATTTCCAAAAGATGATTTTTTATTCCTCTTTTTAGTCAACTTTAGCATGGGTGTCTAAACTTATGCATAGCACTGTAGCTTAGACAGCATATCCTCACAGCAATTAAATACAACAGACCGCTTGCTGCAGCATAAACACAATTGCGTAAACGCTGCAGCTTATATGCTTAGTGATGCTTGATTTTAAAAATAAATAAAGGTTTATAAAATTTATAAAATAATTTTTGTTATTGAATTCTATAGATGACAAAGTGATCAGCATGGATCCTTTCCATTTCTGTAAAAATCCAACCTATTTATTTATTTTAGAGGCTCTCGTCTCTCTAAGATCTCTGGTAATACACAGGTGGTGACTGAATGTGTACATACATGTTGGGGTGTGTAATTGGGTATTATTGTTTTGGAAAGGGAGCAGAACTGCCCGATGGCAAATGGTGACATTTCACAAAATAAAGGCCATGAATTTTGAATGCGAACAGCTGGCGTGACCTCATATCATCCTATTTAATAACAGACGAACATACAGTGTGTAAACGCATGTGGTTATGCAGACATTGATGTTGTTGTTTGTTGTGTATTATTATGTTTTTAATTTACATTTTTATTTACTTTTTGTAAATATACACTTTTATACAAATCTTTTTATATACACTTTATTTTATATACACTTTAATACTTAATATCTACAACCTTTTTCAATATTTCTCTATTGTCTTGCACAAACATGTATTCAAACTCATTTTTAGTTTCTAAATAAGCAGCAGACATACAGCCTCCACTTTTTGGATCCTAATGATAATCCAAATTTGTTCTACCTCCAAATATATTTAAAAATATCTCCTAAACTTCAACCTTTCTGCAAAGACACACACACACCTCCGATAAGCATGGTGCAGATGGAGAAGATCTTCTCTGCGTCTGTGTTGGCAGAGACGTTTCCGAAGCCCACGCTGGTCAGGCTGCTGAGGGTGAAGTACAGCGCTGCAATGTAGATGCTCCGCAAAGACGGTCCACTGCTCAGCGTTTTGTTGACCGCTCCCATGTCCTCCTCGTATGGAGACTCCAACCGCTTCCCGAGCTCATGAAGCCAACCTGAAGAGAGCGAGACAAAGAAGAAAGCGTTAGATATAATTAAAAAACTCACACTAAAATGTGACTGTGTATCAGTTTCATATGTGTCCATATGGTGGAAAAGTATCTCACACTGCAATGACACATAAGCTAAAGGAAATGGTTTATTTAAAAAAAGAAATTTCTGTCATTATTTACCCGTATGACTTTCTTTTTTGCGTGGAACACAAAAATAGCTATTTTGTTTTGCATACAACAAATAGCATACCCGTTTCATGGCAAAAAAACAAACAAAGAGGGATCATAAAAGAACCATTAAAGTAGTCCATACAATGTGTGTGGTATTTTCTAAGACATATGATAGCTTTGTATAAGGAACAGATTGAAATTTAAGTAAAAAAAAAAAAAATTATTGAAAATTTGCACCTCAAGTGAGCTGTTAACCTCTGTGACAGGAACATAGAGAATTTATTATATATATATATTTATTTTTTAAACACAACTTCTTTCTGCAAATTTCATTGGCAGCAATGCCAGGTTTTGGGGCAATTCATCTAATTTCCTTGGTTACACATTGTTTGATTATCGTTTAAACCTGTGACTCATTTTGTTGATTGGTTTGTCTGTGTATTTAAGCACTGTGTTTCTTTCTGTTCCTGATCAGTTCCCGTAGTGTTTAACCCGGTTGTTCAGTTCTGTTTTTATGAGTGTTTCATTTTGAGTTCTTTGTTAATAAAATACTATACTGCTGCACTTAGATTCTTTACCTCAGGGGTTTTCAAACTGTGGGTCGCAGAGGGGGAAAAGGTAGTTTGTGCAAAGTCACTTGGCAGCAGTGAAATTTACATTTCAGTGAATGACACACACACATACAGTTTAGTATAGGGCTACACTATATACCAATATTAAACAGAAACCACGATGTTGCTAGTGCGATTTTAGAATCACAAAGGTTGTGATTTAACTATATATACGCTTCAAGAAAAGTGCAAAATAGTGTTTTCAGGGTCTCAGAGTGACTTGGTTCATTAATAAGCGGCTCATTAATTGTTAAGCGGCTTATAAATTGTCCACAAAACTGCATTAACACATGTACAGTTGTACACTGTAGTGTTTCCAGACTTTTGACAGGTACTGTACAATGTAAACACCATGAATAACATTCATTCTACACCATAGTAATTCAATCTGATACATCATTTTAACATGCTACTATCACATTTGTACATTTTTGTAAGGCAGACTTACGTACATGAACTGGTTACATGAAAAGCAGAAGGAACATCTTGCGAGCCCTAAACAGTTCTCCACTAACAGTAGTTTTTTGGAATTCACACCAAGTCAATTCATCAAACAGAGTTTGCCTTCTTTATGAAACAATCCTTGTGTTTGCTGATAAAGAGCGACCCATCAGTTCTCACATACCACACTATCTAAATCCGGGTACCAGAGAGGAGATTCCAGCCCAGCGTTGCTATAGTAACAGCCCATCAGAGCAGGCCGGGGGTCAGTGGTTGGATGCCGAGGGGAAGCTGCAACTTTCCATCAGTACTGATAGGGGACCGGGCGGTGAACTCTGGTACTTTTACAGCGATCCGTCATTACAGACCATAGAGAAGCACACTGGGCCTAATTACAGCCCCTCCTGCAGTCAAGATGGAGAGAGGCCCGCGGCACGACGTCTGGGTGACTGGTTTGTTTGCCGTTCGCTCACTCTTTCACTCACTTGGCTGCTTGTTGTCCCTGATGCATTCTTCCTATCTTCCTCCTCCACTATAACTGTCCATAACACCAGCTAACAGTGTCAGGCTTATCGCGCTTCTTCTGTAACTATAAATTCTGCCTTCCATTCTCATTTGATGTCTTCATCCGAACGCATCAGATTAAATCCATTCATATTATGTCCATATTGCAGCTTTAACAAATCCATTACAAACTGAAATGAAACTGGAGAGCCAGACTGCGTTGAATCAATTAACACACTGTTGCATGATTGCTTCGGTTCAATAATTAAAAACTTGAAGAGATAGTTAATCTCAAAATGAAAAGTCTGTCATCATTTACTCACCCTCATGTTGTTTAAAACTTATTTTAAATCTTTCTTATGTTTAAAGAAAAAGATGTTTTTAAAAATGTTTCAGTGTTTTTTGTCCATATAATGAAAGTCAGTGGAGAATAATGTTGTTTTGGACCCTGTTGACTTTTATTGTATGGACAAAAACACGTATCGCTTCATTTGTACATCGCGGCAGTTCAGAAATGTTTGGTGAGTGGTGCTAAAAGGTTAACGCTCTGTTGCATTTGAAAATAACGTACCAACTTGACTAAACACTACATTGAACCTAACCAAAGCAAAAGCAAACATGAGATAAAAAGGCATCCACGGAAGCAACCATGCCATTTTAGTTTGCTTCTACAAGTATTTTAACTCTTTATTTAGTGCCATGACTAGTGTTTAATGGGACTTGTACCCGAGCACTGTTCCTCGCAAGTACATAGCTGTACGATGTGAGCTACTGAGCAAGTTTACTACTTCAGAAAAGCCATACATATGGAGCTGATCATGTGATGCAAATAGGGCTGGGCGGTCTTACGGTATATATTGTGACCAAAATATAAAATTTTACTATATAGTTTTTTTGCGGTGTGTAAATATATTCACGTAGCACAGTACTACTTAAAGATATATACAGGTAAGAGAAACATGCATGAATGAGAAAATAGAGAGTGGGACATGCTTGATGTTGAGTGCAATAAGCTGTGAAAAGAACTCCATGTGGTTGGTGCTCGCGCTGACTGACACACAGAAAGCACCCCTCTCAGACAGCATGCGATCGTGAATCCAGTTCTCTTTTCCGTCTTATTGCGCTTGAATGGTCAGATATACGCACAATAATGTCCAAATGTCTGTCGTGTGGAGTATTCACGTAAAAATAGTTGGCTAGGTCTTAAATTAACGTAACCAGCTGGGTGAAAACCAGATATGTGTATAAACTGCTATCTGTCTCATTAATGTTAACAAGACAAAAAGAAAATCACTCACTGATCTTGACTGAATCACTTTTGTATCTTTAATAAGAATTAGTTCATATTTGATTGAAGACTCATTGAAGACTATGATTATTCAATTTCTGTAGTATTTCTTACTACGTTATATAAACCTACTGTAGCTGAAAAAAGTAGCGTTTTTGTCCTGTAGTCAGTAATTTTTTCCCTAAAAACTCATCTTTGATCACCATATTTAAATACTTTTTCCTGTGAAATGTTTTTTATTCATGCCTTAAAATAGCTTGAATGTAACTCTACACCCTTGCTTCATTTAGTATACACGACTCCATGAATATGCAAATTAGCCCCACCTCCACTCACACCAGCTCAGAGATCCACTCTGACAACTTTATTGTATTAAACGCTGCACAATGGCAAGTGGAAATACTGGTTTAATTCAGCCATATATGTTTGAACCAGAAAATGATTCAGATGAAGTGGAAGAACGAATTATATAGGCTTGTCTACAAGTCGATGTATCAGAATGGTAATGCGTTTTATGTATCACTCTACAACGTCAGACACATAACGGTAATTAATATGATTAGCCTTTTGCTTGACTAAGTTATCAAACAGTTAATAATGTGTTGCTAATGTTACACAAACCATGTTCCCGTTCGCCATCTCAGAGCTGCCTTCTAAAAATCATTATACTTAGAACGGCAGTGGAGAAAGGCACATAGTTCATATTCATAACATCGGAATATATATCATATCAACTGAAAAATATACCGGGATAACCTGACTTCTCTTGAGACAGCATTTCGACAGCAAATGCTTAGCAGTATTTAGTAATGATGATATGCTAAAACCTGCCCGCACACACGTTGACGTGATTGTTTACAAGGTAGTTTGTGACGTAAGGAACACCTGTGATTTCTCAAAATATTTGAGACTGTCTTTTTTTCACTGCAGTTAAGGAGAAAATACTTAGCAATTGTGTTGACATGAATTTGCACATGGTTTGTCTTAAAGCATATTAAAAACACCACACAATCGTATGTATAGGTAATTTTTGGTGTTTTGCAAAAATGTAGGTACTGTAGAAGCATGTTTTCCAGGGAGACTAGGTTGGTTTTCTCTCACATATATACACTTTCATTCTGTCTGTGAGTCAATGAGTAAATTTTGTGTGCCAGTCTCACCTATATCCCAGGTGTCCGCGTTGCTCTCCACCTCCTTCTTGCCGATGATGTACCAGATGCAGGCCATCCAGTGGGCCAGCAGTGCAAACATGGACATGAGCAGGGTCAGCACCACCGTACTGTGCTGGGAGTAACGGTCCATTTTCTGCAGCAGGCGCAGGAGTCTCAGCAGGCGCACGGTCTTTAACAGATGAACCACTGACACCTGGCAGAGGGGAAAGGGGAACTCACATTAACTGTCGAGGATTTGCTCTGCATGCAAGTGCATTTGAGGGCTGAGAAGGGCAGGTGCCTGTCTTGTTAAATGATAGATATAGTGTGGTGCATCCAAAACCAGTTAAAACCTAATTAAACAAGACAACGGGGTAGAAGTCCTTAGATTCCATCAATAAATCTTTAAAAGTACTGTGGTGGTACTATGGTATAGTAAAACTATAGTATAACCACAGTAAAAAAGCATGTTCATACAATGGTGCTTTTTAGAAAGTAAATACAGAGGGAAAACATACAATAACTGCATGTTCTCAGGTGAATGGAAATATACCGCCCACTAATAAACAAGACAATAAATCACAAGAAATAGACTGCAGTTGTGGGATATGAAGAGCATAAACATACAAAAAAATTGAGAACAAAACAGTCTGCCTAAGTATATGTTTTTCAATATGACAATCATTATCTTTCTGTTCTCTGGAGCTCTGACTGTGCTCTCCGTCACTGTCATACTGTCAGAAAACAGACAAATGTATCATTAAGGTTAAAAATGGCATAAAACAGTTTCCTTCCACTTAATGCTTTTAAAGAAGTCGCTTATACTCAGCAAGGCTGCAATTATTTGATCAAAAATATAGTAAAAGCAGTAATATTATTATGAAATACAATTACAGTATAACGATAACTTTTGTATATCAATATATTTTAAAATGTAATTTGTTCCTGTGATGGAAAAGCTGAATTTTCAGCAGCCATCACTCCAGTCTTCAGTGTCACATGATCCTTCAGAATTCAAAAATATTTCTTATTATTATCAATGTCGAAAACTCTTGTGCTACTTAATATTTTTGTGGAAACTGTGATACATGTTCAGGATTCTTCGAGTAGTAAGTTCCTTTCTAAATAATATTTTCTTTTTAAATGTTGACCAAACTTTTGACTGGTATGCATTTCAATTTATGTCATCTACTTTAAGAGCACTAGCTAAATTCATCAGGAATCCTCTGATAGTTTCAAATTCTAAAAACAACAGTCTGACCGCAGATGATGTAAGTGATGCGAGCAAATCAAATGCGCACAAACTGTCAACTAAAGGAAACATCTATCAAAACTTGCAACATTTTTATAGTGTTTACAATTACATCAGTGCAAAATTTACCATCAGAGAGTTTATCTCTTAGAACTCAATGCAGTGACACTAAAATGAAAATATTGGGAACAAAATCACAACATCTTCACATTTTTGTGATAAAGATCTTGCATAAAGATGACGTAAAATATATAAATATAGCTATATAAAACATGATCAACTGTACAGTATGTCAAATATGCAAGAAAAACATTCCATTTTCATTTGGATGGATAAAACATTTTTTTCATGACGTTCATGTTTCAAGGTCAGTAAAAATCACAAGTTGTATTTTTCTGTGTCCCTGTTACACAGATTAACTTACTAATATTAATGACTACAACAATAATAAATATAACATGTAAGAACAAGTAACATGCAATTTAAGAAGTACTTTTAAGTACATGTAGTTCATCAGAATTTCTCAAAAATATTTATGCTAAAACTTACTGTTAGACCCTGCACACATGTTATTCTACATATTCAGCATGTATTTTTATGTTTTATGTATTAATACTGTTTTATGTATTAAAGGAGGTTTAAAGTGAATGAGCAAGTGAGAGTGTTTTTAAATAGCCCATATATATTCTATAACTATATATATTCAGTGTGACTGTGACTACATAAAAATAACACTCTGTATTAACCTGATCACAAACTTTCACACATGCACACTACCAGGTCAGTAACAGACGCATACACACTGCTATTAGACCAGTTTGTCTAGAGCTTCAGGCAGTAACTAGCCAGCAATATTCATCACAGCCTCTCTTATTAAAATCAGACAATCCCTATGAGAAACAACCCTTTCACGTCCCTGCAGCATTAAATAATAATCCACGTTGTAATGGCCACAATCTCTCACTTGACAATCAAATATTAATAAACATCAAGAGATCATGATCTCAGAAGCAAAACCAATGAACATTTATGTCATTAGAGAAACAAAGAGGCTGAACTTAACAGTTGGTTAAAAATTAGATAAGGAGGGTGAAAATGGAGGTAAGGCCACGGCAGGGGTTCATATACTGAGCTTTATGTGGTAATGTGTCTATGTGAATTAATAACTAAATCACTCATACTGCTAACAATGTGTAGGTGGGTTAAGAGGGAAGGGAAGTAATTGGGAAAGATATGGGAGTGATAGAGAGCAAAAAGAAAGGAATAGAAAGGGTAGGAAAACGAAAACGAAAAGGGAAAAGAACAGGAAAAGAAAAAGG
>NC_139974.1:14724949-14753005 GCF_963993115.1 Abramis brama
TAGGAGTGGAGTTGAGTGGAAAGAAAAGGGAAAAGAATAAAAATTGGCCAGGATAGGAAAAGGAAATGAAAAGAAAAGAAGAGGAAAGTAGAGGAAACAAATGAAAATTGGCCAAGACAGGGAAAGGGAAACCAAAATAACAGAAAATGTCCAGGACAGGAAAATGAAATCAAATAGGAAAATGAAATCAAACTCAGAGAGGAAAAAAAGAAATATCATTCTTCACTTCTGATGTCTTTTTGTGGGTTCATGTCTGTGTGCATGTTTGTTGCATCTCTGTGTGTGTGTGTGTGTGTGTGTGTATAGTGCAGCTGAAGGGCAGATGTGAAGGGATACCAGAGGAGCAGAGGTGCAATCTGTAATTGGAGCAGATTTAAGGGAACATCTCGGAGACAACAAGGTCTGTATTACAGTGGCACTTAAGAGTCCACTGCATTTCACTCTCCTCTTAATAAGCCTCAGTGGATTTCAAGCACTCTTTCGTTGTGTTTCGCCGTACAGAGGGTGCATGTGTCATCACTGTAAGTGTGTGTGTCCAAGTGGCACTGATCGATTCTGCCAGTCTGGATTGGCCAGAAAAGCTGACTGTCTTTTTCTGTGAATTAAAACCAGGAGCCTGTGACCCTTGATTTTGTATTGGAGTCATCAGAGGCAGTGTTAACCAATTTCAGAGCCTGTAATACATCTTTATTTGTACCTGAACCCATATTCTCTCATTAAAAGATCTACATCCATGATGTCATCAAAAGGACTTTATGGTCCATCCACTCAGGGTGACCCTGACTGCCGCTGCTCAATATTTTGTTTTACACTTAAGGAAGAGTAAAACAAATCATTGAGCTCAATACAGTGCCGGAGGGGCTAAAAAAAGAATATCTGGAAGTCCAAAAGTCATGACTGGTCAAGCAAGACCAGTCCAGATGGATTCTAGCATCCTTTGGTTTTAATTGGAGGAAGCTCTTCTACAATAAATGGATTTCACCACGGTGAAATGCATTGAGAGTACTAAACTCTTATACATTTACATATTTGGCAAACACGTTCATCTAAAGCGAGTTTACATTAGGAAATGTAAGGCATACGTTTTATCAGTTCATGCTTTCTTGGAAATCTTGACTTACTGTTTGAGCTACAGGAATGCTTATCCTAGAAGGTACAAGACGTTTTCACAGCATTGCATTTTGGTAGAAGTCAGCCCATTTTCAGCCCGGGATTTTAATTTGACCACAGATCAGATAATTTAAAAAAAAAAAGAAAAGTGAGGTGGGGTTGGTGTGGGGGCAAATGTAACTGCTATTATTTAAAGCTAATTTTAAGTACTTCGATACCACAGCAAAAACTACTAGCCTAACTAATAAAGTTCAAACATTATTAAAGACAAGTAAACAGTCAGTAATTAAATAAGAATAAATACACAATTACAGGCATAGATGAATACTATATAACAAAGTTACAAAGTCTAACAGTAGTATTCAGGTACAGAAATGTAATAATTAGGCCTAAATGTAAAATAACACTATTGTGTTCACTGTAGAAATTAAATATAGATTAATCTTTGTTATTTTGTTGTTTTATTAACATTAATGGCACAGACAGCAGCAGGAATATTAGGCTGCTGTCACTTTAAGACCAAATACACGGACCGAATATACTGACAGGCATCCAGTTTCTTTCTCTACTGTTTACATTCACTTAAGACATAACCGAGAGAATACTTGCAGAGACGGGTATTTTGATGTGTATGTGTCTGTTCAAGCGCAAAGAAATGCGAATCACATGCGTGCTGAACCGTGGGGCCTGGTCCATACGGATCGCAGATCAACTGCAATCCAGTGCACCCCTACTCTTGTAAGGTTTATGTTTTCATTTTCTTGTTTTCTGTGTGCCTTTGTTACCTATGTTCCCGCTTTTAATTTTTTGTCATGGTTACTCGCTAGTTGATCGATTAGTCCTCACATGTGCTTGTTGTTTCTTTCTTAGTTTCTCTGTATATATTTTCGAATGCGCATGCGTCGCGTCTGAACGCGTTGTTGTCTTTGGAGCTCCATCGATTGATTTATAATTCTTGATTTCTCTTTAAACTCACTTACAACGAACATTTTCTATTTTTCCTCACCTCATAGTTACAACGCGGACTGTTGAGCAGACGCGTCTCAAGCCTATTAGTGATCCAACGTCGGATACTCTTATAGGTTACTCCTGTGGATCACGGCTGAACGCGTCTTCTCCACACTCACTTACAAACAAACATTTTTTCGCCTATCGTGCGTCTACTCTACACCTGTACCACTAAAAAGACGGATTATATCCAAGACTTCAGTCATAAATTAGTATTAATATTGATAGCATCACTGGTAGCGTCGTTGCTAACTTAACTTACTGTCCATCTGTTAAAATGGCGAATATATCAGATGTAAGTAGTCTACCTTTTGGTGCAGGTGAGGACACATTTGAGCTACACGCGTTGCAGTCTGAGCTGGAAGCTGTTGAGAAACAGATCCACGACCTTTTAGTGAGAAAAGCCGAGCTGATAGACCAGCGGTTAGCTCTTGAAACATCACGCGCCGATGCACACAAATCAGTGATCAACGTTACTAACCCGCTGACTCCGACCTCGTCTACTCCGTGCGTTACTCAGCATCGGTCACGAGCGTCGAGGCCGCGATCAGCTATGGTCTCGTTTACGCCGGCTCCAACATGCCACCACGAAGCCTGGATATTTCCGCAGCGGGAGACGCGAGTCAGGTCTAGACCAAGAAAACTCTCTCCGACCCTCCCGGTTTTCGAGATATCCACACAAAACCGCTTCTCCCCTCTTCGCGAAACAGAACGCGATGCTGTGATCATCGGTGATTCCATCGTTCGACACGTACAAGCTACGTTAAATAAAAGTAAGGTGCATAGTCACTGCTTTCCTGGTGCTCGTGTTTCTGAAATCGCTGCTCACGTTCCCGAGATTCTGAACGAGCGCGTCGGAACTGTGGTCCTGCACGCGGGAGGGGCCGACATCAGGCTGCGACAGACAGAGGTTCTGAAGAAAGACTTCAGGAATCTGATCGATACGGTACGCAGCACATCGCCTGATATAACGATCATTGTGTCAGGACCGCTTCCCACGTACCGACTAGGTCATGAAAAGTTTAGTAGATTATTTGCGCTAAATGAATGGTTAATGTCATGGTGCAATGAGCAGAAACTGCTCTTTGTAAATAATTGGAATCTGTTTTGGGAGCGTCCTAGGCTTTACCGTGCTGATGGCTTACACCCAAGCAGATTCGGATCGGATCTTCTGTCAGATAACATCTCCAAAATGTTAAATACCTTTTGACTAGTAACCAAAAGTTCAAATCATAGTCTCTGCTGCACCAAATTAACTGATATAAATAGTGTAGAACATTGCATAGAAACTGTGTCTATTCCTCGTTTAGTGAGATCAAATAATAAATCTACTGCAGGATCTAGAAAAAATCTAATTGTTATTAAACCAGAAAATGTTGCTATTAGTAACCAAAAACAATTTCTAAAGCTAGGTCTTCTAAACATTAGATCACTCACACCTAAGGCAGTTATTGTAAATGAAATAGTCACGGATAATAGCTTCGATGTGCTTTGCCTTACTGAAACTTGGCTTAAACCTAATGATTATTTCGGTCTAAATGAGTCTACTCCATCAGGATACTCCTATAAGCACGAACCCCGTCTGATTGGTCGTGGCGGAGGTGTTGCAGCGGTCTATAGAGATATTCTCAATGTTACTCAGAAAACGGGTTATAAGTTTATTTCGTTTGAAATACTTGTACTAAATGTTACGCTCTTAGATGTTAGAAAAAAATCCATATTATCTCTAGCCTTGGCTACCGTATATAGACCGCCTGGGCCTTACGCTGATTTCCTAAAAGAGTTTGCAGATTTTCTCTCAGATCTATTGGTCAATGTAGATAAAGCATTAATTGTTGGAGATTTTAACATACACGTAGATAATCCAAATGATGCGTTAGGGGCTGCGTTTATAGATTTATTAAATTCCTTTGGGGTCAAACAAAACGTCACCGGACCAACTCATCGTCTTAATCACACACTCGATTTAATTATATCATATGGAACCGATCCAACCGATATAGATATCATTCCACAAAGTGATGATGTCACTGACCATTACTTGGTAACTTGCATATTACGTACTGCTGTAATATGTCATGCGGCGCCGCGTTTTCGACCAGGCAGATCAATCCTTCCATCCACCATAGATAATTTCTCGAGTTGCTTGTCTGATCTGTCTCAGCTGCTGCCTGAACCCAAACAAACAGATGAACTAGAAGAACTAACTAGCACTATGAGTGTTACGAACTGCTCCGAGACACGAAGGTTGAGGATCCAAATGCAGTTTATTTAAAGTGTTATTCAGAATCGCAGTCAAAATCCAGGCAAAGGTCATACACAGGCAGGCAATCCAACAAACAGACAAATCCAGAGGGTGAGGCAAAAACAGGAAAACCAGGACACGGGCAGAGATCAAGAACCAGGAATAACGACAACAAAGGAAATGCTCAGAAATGCAGTGGAATAACGTACAAGACTTCGCAGGGAATAATGAGGTGAACCAGGCTTATATAGGGTGAACTAAACAATATAATGAGACACAGGTGAATGTGATAATCAGGGATGATGAGTCCGGGCAGTGAATTATGGGAAATGTAGTTGTGAGTGAATCATGATAGTCTGGTGTGGAGTGCCCTCTGGTGGCTCTCAAGGGCACTCCAGCTGGTGACCGTTACATAGCCCCCCCTTTAAGGAGCGGATTCCAGACGCTCCTAAAACTGTCCAGGAGGGAGGTGGAGCGGAGGCGGACCCGGGGGCGGGATGGAGGGCCAGGCCCGTGCAGCGGAAGAGGACCTGAAGACTCTGGCAGAGCGGAAGGCCAGGGCGGAGCAGGCTGTGCAGGCGACCAGGGCGGATCAGGCTGTGCAGGCGACCAGGGCAGATCAGGCTGTGCAGGCGACCAGGGCGGATCAGGCGACCAGGGCGGAACAGGCTGTGCAGGCGACCAGGGCGGATCAGGCTGTGCAGGCGACCAGGGCGGATCAGGCGACCAGGGCGGAACAGGCTGTGCAGGCGACCAGGGCGGATCAGGCTGTGCAGGCGACCAGGGCGGATCAGGCTGTGCAGGCGACTAGGGTGGAGCAGGCAGTGCAGGCGACCAGGGAGGAGACGACCCTTCAGGCGGCCAGGGAGGCGACCATGGCACAGGAACAGACACCGGCTCAGGAACAGGAACAGACACCGGCTCAGGGACAGGAACGGGCTCAGGGACAGGAACGGGCTCAGAGGATGCGGCGGCCATCTTGTCCGAAGACACAGGCGTGGAGTCGGCCATCTTGTCCGAAGACACAGGCGTAGAAAGAGGAAGAGGAACAGATTCAGGCTCAGTATCAGGATCAGATTCAGGCTCAGGAACAGATTCAGTCTCGGCGGGACGAGACTCTTGACGGGCGGACGTGACGTGAAGCTCAGTCTCTGGATCAGGGCGCTCTGAGCTTGACGGGACCAGCGGCGGCGAGGGCTTTGAGCTGGGTAGGATCAGCGGCGAAGAGGACTCTGAGCTGGTTAGGACCAGCGATGAAGAGGGCTCTGAACTGGACGGAACCAGCGGCGAAGAGGGCTCTGAGCTGGACGGAACCAGCGATGAAGAGGGCTCTGAGCTGGACGGGACCAGCGGCGGCGAGGGCTTTGAGCTGGGTAGGACCAGCGGCGAAGAGGACTCTGAGCTAGTTAGGACCAGCGATGAAGAGGGCTCTGAACTGGACGGAACCAGCGGCGAAGAGGGCTCTGAGCTGGACGGAACCAGCGATGAAGAGGGCTCTGAGCTGGACGGGACCAGCGGTGAAGAGGGCTCTGTGCTGGACGGGACCAGCGGTGAAGGCTCTAGCTTGGCGGGCATGTCGCTTGCTGTCTCAGGCGAGGCGGGCATGACGCTCTCAGTCTCAGGGGCGGCGGGCATGACGCATACTGCCTTGGATTCGGCAGATTTGGCGTGAAGTGCAGGCTCGGCTGGACTGGCGTGAAGTGCAGGCTCGGCTGGACTGGCGTGAAGTGCAGGCTCGGCAGACGTGACGTGAAGCTCTGGCTCGGCAGACGTGATGTGATGCGTAGACTCGGCAGGACGAAACCCTAGAACGATGGCCCTCTTGGCAGCGCGTGCAGACATAAGCGGGGGATCGGCCACGCTGGAAACCGGTCCTGTACGTCCATAGACCGATCCAGTGGCTGGCAAGACGTGATGATTCCCAGGTCGGGCGGGCAAGACGTGAACTGACTCTGGCTGGGCAGACTGGACGTGGAGCTGTGAAGACCCTGGACTGGACGCGGCCAGCGGTGAGGGCTCTTGGGGTACTGTGAGCTTGCAGGGTGTTTCATCAGCCAAGCCCACAGTAAATGTCGTACCGCTCAAGGAGAGGGCCAGGTCGACATACCCTTCTAGGGTCCAGCCGGTATAGTCCTCCGGCATCAATTGAGCAACATCATCATCCAGCCCGCTCAAAAACAGGTCCATGAGCTGGGTGTCATTTAACGTTCCCAGATGACAGCAAGACAAAAAGTCCCTCGCATACCTCTCAATAGGCTGGCCATCTTGGAACACAGAAGAAAGGAATTTCCTCAGGGCCTGGTTGCTGACAACTGCTGGATCCATATGTGGCGAAGTCTTCTGTTACGAACTGCTCCGAGACACGAAGGTTGAGGATCCAAATGCAGTTTATTTAAAGTGTTATTCAGAATCGCAGTCAAAATCCAGGCAAAGGTCATACACAGGCAGGCAATCCAACAAACAGACAAATCCAGAAGGTGAGGCAAAAACAGGAAAACCAGGACACGGGCAGAGATCAAGAACCAGGAATAACGACAACAAAGGAAATGCTCAGAAATGCAGTGGAATAACGTACAAGACTTCGCAGGGAATAATGAGGTGAACCAGGCTTATATAGGGTGAACTAAACAATATAATGAGACACAGGTGAATGTGATAATCAGGGATGATGAGTCCGGGCAGTGAATTATGGGAAATGTAGTTGTGAGTGAATCATGATAGTCTGGTGTGGAGTGCCCTCTGGTGGCTCTCAAGGGCACTCCAGCTGGTGACCGTTACAATGAGCACCATTCTCTCTAGAACATTGGATGTTGTTGCACCCGTTAGATTAAAAAAGGTCACAGAGAAAATTAAAGCACCATGGTACAATAATACTACGCATGTTCTAAAGAGAGAAACCCGTAATTTAGAGCGTAAATGGAAACAAACTAATTTAGAGGTCTTTAGAATCGCGTGGAAAGACAGTATGTCACGTTATAAAAAGGCCCTAAAAGCGGCCAGGGCTGAGCATCTCCGCAAACTAATAGAAAACAACCAAAACAATCCTAGGTTTTTATTTAACACCGTGGCTAGACTAACAAATAAACAGACGTCACCCGAACAAAATATCCCGTTACAGTTTAGTAGTAATGATTTCATGAACTTCTTCACTGAGAAAATAGAAAACATCAGAACCACAATTGTAAACGTTCAATCCTCAATCGCACCTTATAATTCAGCCTCAATTTTCCCCCCGCAAGAACAATTACAGTGCTTTACAACTATAGAACAAAAAGAGTTAAATAAACTTATCACTTCATCTAAAACAACAACATGTTTATTAGATCCTATACCAACTAAACTACTGAAGGAAGTGTTACCTGTAGTGGAAGAGCCTCTCCTCAATATTATTAACTCGTCTTTATCTTTAGGTCATGTTCCAAGAACATTTAAACTGGCAGTGATAAAACCTCTCATTAAGAAACCACAATTAGACCCGCATAATCTAGCAAATTATAGACCCATTTCAAATCTACCTTTTATGTCTAAAATACTAGAAAAAGTTGTGTCCGCTCAACTGGGCTCTTTCTTGCAAGAAAATGATATCTATGAAAAGTTTCAGTCAGGATTCAGGCCGCATCATAGCACTGAAACTGTGCTCGTTAAAATCACAAATGATTTACTCTTAGCTTCTGACCAAGGCTGCATCTCAATACTAGTTTTACTTGATCTAAGTGCTGCGTTCGATACTATAGATCATACAATACTCTTAGATCGACTACAAAATTATACTGGTGTTCAAGGACAAGCATTAAGCTGGTTTAGATCATACTTATCAGACCGCTACCATTTTGTCTATTTAAATGGAGAAAAATCGATCATAATTCCAGTAAACTATGGAGTGCCACAGGGATCTGTGTTGGGCCCTCTGTTATTCTCAATATATATGCTGCCACTTGGAAATATTATAAGGAAACATGGAATTAGTTTCCATTGTTATGCTGATGACACTCAAATATATATTTCATCACGGCCGGATGAAAACGCTAAATTATCCAAATTGACAGAGTGTGTTAAAGATATAAAAGATTGGATGACGCGTAATTTTCTTTTATTAAATCCAGACAAAACAGAGGTAATACTTATCGGTTCAAAAAACCGCCCACAGAACCTCTCACAATACAACTTTGACATCGTAGGATGTCCTGTTACTTTATCCTCTACAGTAAAAGACCTGGGTGTTATACTCGATTGTAACCTGTCTTTTGAAAATCATATTTCGTATGTTACAAAAACAGCCTTTTTCCACCTTAGAAACATTGCTAAGCTACGTAATATGCTATCAGTTTCTGATGCAGAAAAGTTAGTTCATGCATTCATGACCTCGAGACTAGATTACTGTAATGCTTTATTAGCCGGTTGTCCTGCATCCTCAATAAACAAGCTACAGTTAGTCCAAAATGCAGCCGCTAGAGTTCTTACTAGATCAAGAAAATATGATCATATAACACCGATTTTATCATCACTACATTGGCTACCTATAAAGTTCCGTATTAATTACAAGGTATTGCTACTGACTTATAAAGCCATAAACGGCTTAGCTCCAGTCTATTTAGCGGATCTTCTATCACCCTATAATCCATCGCGCTCTTTAAGATCAATAAATTCAAGGCTTTTGGTCATACCTAGGATATCCAGATCAACCAAAGGAGGGAGAGCATTTTCACATTTGGCTCCAAAACTCTGGAATAGCCTTCCTGATACTGTTCGTTGCTCGGACTCACTCTCCCAGTTTAAAACTAGATTAAAGACGCATCTTTTCAGCCAGGCATTCATATAATATTGTTAATCTCACAGTTTCAAACTACAATCCGGCCTCTAGTTCATAAATGCCAGAGGAGAACTGGCCCCCGACTGAGCCTGGGTTCTCCCAAGGTTTTTTTTTTCTCCATTAGGTCACCTGATGGAGTTTTAGGACACCATTAGGCCGCTTGATGGAGTTTTTTCGGTTCCTTGCCACTGTTGCCTTTGGCTTGCTCAGTTGGGGATATTTTGGGGATATTTAATTTTATTCTATCAATCAATAAATTCCACTAGAAACAAACTTTGTTGTATTATTTTATTTTAATACTGTGAAGCTGCTTTGATACAATCTGTATTGTGAAAAGCGCTATACAAATATACTTGATTTGATTTGATTTGATATTTAGCCCTCATTTGGAAATGTTCTTTGTCTGTTCTTATCTCTAGTGTTGCTTCAGTGTATAGTTATTTTACAATCCCCTCCTAGGAGAATCTCCTGTTCTCCAGCATGTTTGTTATTTTGTTTGAAGAGTTAATAAAAGTGTCTGCTGCAATTAGATCCTGCCTAAACTACTCTCTTGCTGCAACCACCACCGTGACAACTCTAGAATGCTGGTATATTGCACTTATTTATATTTATGGAAGTAAGTTTAATTCATCAAAATGTTTTCTTTATATAAAAACGTAGTTGTGCTAGCTGGGTCAAAGCATTATCGAATTAGCCATAATATTTAATAACAATAATATAAAAAAAACACACAAGTGACAATTCTGCAGAGTTTTATACTGGCACATATTCTCTGTATGCCTGCTTTTTCCCCCAAATCATGTAAAAGTTGTAAATTCAAAATGCATTTGAAAACTGTGCAAAAATCTTCCCACAGATTTTTCCCTCGATAGATTCATTATAGTTTTTGTAATATATGCATAATATATGCATTACTCACCACGCTGACTTTGAAAGCGTAAAGGAGATCAAAGGGCAGAGCAGCAACCAGGTCGATGATAAACCAGGTGGTCATGTAATGGATGCAGATCTGCCGCGCATCGAAGATCACCTGCCCCGACTTACTCACGTACGTGGTGCGGAAACTGAACACGATGTCTAAAGCGACAGACAGAGTCAGCGTCTTCAAAAAATACACCATCAGCATAATATCAATGAACGACAGTGTGTCCAGTGAAGCATTTATAACAGCAAAAATGCTTTTCTGACAGCTATATATCAAGTGGAGAGTCTATCACAGACTAACAACAGAACAATTAAAAATTCATGTGCTGTCAACAAATCTGAACACAAAGCGTTTTAAATAGAGGCCTTATCAGAGTCCCAAAGGCAAAATAAATTTCAGGAAACAGTGTTAATAGGACAAGACAAAAAAATGCATGTAGGCCTATAATATT
Organism: Abramis brama; assembly: GCF_963993115.1. NCBI lineage: Eukaryota > Metazoa > Chordata > Actinopteri > Cypriniformes > Leuciscidae > Abramis > Abramis brama. The sequence goes on from NC_139974.1 coordinate 14,735,499, forward strand.
ATTGTTTTAAACTCAAATCATTAACATAATGCATGTGTTTAACTTTTAAACCATATGGAATCAACATCCTTTACATCTTATGTTGTTCAAAAAATCTTTGAACAAAAACATCCATTTACCTAACAAATATGCAAGAAAAAGAAAAAATAGCGTAATTTGAGGAAGCATGCGTGCTCCTTCTCCATCAATCATGGAGAGAAACTCAAATGGCAGATGTCTTTAAAAAAGCACATTTTTTGTTTCTGTAAAAACTGTCCTTTTAATTCCAATTAATTTCTTTCTGAATAGCAGGATACTGAATGATATGCTGCCCTGTGGCAATGCTGTACCTCAGAGGGTTATAGAGATGTCATAGAGCCTGATTTAAAGACACTATCATAATCATGTGTAAAGATAAAGATGTGATTGTGCAAAGATAATCTCATAAATCATAATCATGCTAGCAATGAAAAATATACCATGTATATTAATAATTGATATATATCTAGCTAAATATATTATGTCGAAGATCAAAATTGGATTCTCTTACCAATGATGAAGAGAATCTCGACGGCAATGTCAGTGACGGTGGTGCTACGTGTCAAGTCTTGATCACCAATAAAACAAACGTTGTATGGCACCGTCACGGCGACATAGAATGTAGCCAGTAGTATTAGCCAATCCCAGCCAGCTTTGAAGGTGCTGAAGTGGAGAAGAATGAACTTGGACTTCTTGGCATCAGCGACCTTATATTCAGGGAGAGCCGGTGGATCACCAAACACATTCTAGAAAGAGATTTGGTAGAGTTTATGGTAGAGACACTGGTTCTGTTTTATCTTTTCATTCCTGTATTTTTCTATATCATCAGTATTTGAATGGTCTCACCTTGTTAAGTTTGATTTTACTCTTTTTCTGACGGTTGTGCAGGTGTCCTGAAATGTGGTACAGAACTGTGCTAGATCGCAGCCGAGTGGAGCCAAACGGAGAACCTCCCTTGACCTGCCCGCGGCGACACTCTGAGAAAAGGTTGGACTGTTGTTATGAAAGTCAAGGGCATTGGGGATACAATCCATCAAGAAATAAAAACATGCTGCACAGAATAAATTCCACTAATACATAAAAACAAAGAACACAATGCATCTTTCAAGAAAAATTCCTGTGGTACTGAGGGTGCTATAATGGTTTTTTTTTTACTTTACAAAATAAAATAATAAATAACTACTATTACTACATGAACAACTCAACCTTTGTAGCATTACATTGACTTGAGCTTGTATTACAACAATACTTGAAATAAAGACTCTGAAAAATGTATGAAATCCTCTAATATATGGTGAAGTAACAAAGAAAAATCTAAACCATCATCCCCTAACAACTTGAATTCTTACATAATTTTTATGTACCAGCAAAAATTGGTGGAAGAAAATGTAGCTTATCCTTCTGTGAATGTTTTTGTAACTTTGTGAAGAAAAGCAGAGATTTTCTATCAATACTTCCATGCAAATAGTGCTTGCCGCTTTTATTGAGTGCAGGTTTACTCAAAGTGGCCCGTTTTCCTTCTATTGCCCTCCATGCTGCTGTTACACAAAAGCTGGTGTGAAACAAGAATAACTTCCTTTATGCTGGTGACCTGCTTTACACCAGTGGTTTCCACAAGTTGGAGCTCTGCTATCAGAATGTTTTCATTCCCATTTTGAAAACATCTGTTTCAACTGATCGAGTGACTGCTAAATACTGCAGTGGGTTCATTTCATTTAGTCTTTGAGGTCTTGAACTAAAACAGTCTGTCAAGGGGACATCCTAGACTACAGTTGAAAGTTTACCTGAAATGGTCTGACAAATGCAGTTTCCTCTGTCTCCTGTGGTGATTGTATTTTCAGCTGAAACACTTTCTGTCTAGATTGTTTTGTAAAGCCAAACCTATGGAAGCTTGTTTCCGCCACAGAATAAAAATAAAAAATGTAATTGCGACTTTTCTCTCTCACAATTGCGTTTACATCTCGCAATTGTGACTTTTTAGAATTGCGTGATATAAAGTCGCAATTGTGAGTTATAAAGTCAGGATTGCGTGATATAAAGTCAGAATTGTGTGATATAAAGTCTCAATTGCCTGTTATAAAGTCAGAATTGTGAGATTTAAACTCACAATTGCAAGAAATAAGCTCGTAATTCTGACTTTATAACACGCAGTTGGGAGATATAAAGTCAGAATTGCATGATTTAAAGTTGCAATTGCGTGTTATGAAGTCAGAATTTTGAGATATAAACTCGCAATTCTGAGGAATAAGTCAGTCTTTTTTTCCTTAGAATTGGACTTTATAACACGCAATTGCGACTTTATATCACGCAATTCTGACTTTATATAGCAGTAATAAATATAATCAGAATTGTGAGATGTAAACTCGCAATTGTGAGATAAGAAGTCGCAATTATCTTTTAAAATGTTTTATTCTGTGGCGGAAATAAGCTTCCATACAAACCTCCTAGTTGTTGATAAAAAATGTTTTATAAAAAAATAAAATTCAAAACCAAAAACTAGGCTGCCAAGTGGCTGAAAAAACAAAAAAAAACTTTTAAAAAACTATCCATTACTATAACCTGAACAAATCGACCCTTAATCCAAAAACATATTACTTTGCTGCCAAGTTGCTGAAAAAATAACATTTTAATACAATAAATTAAAATACTCTGGATTACTATAACCTGAGACCAACACCAACTGAAAGCTGTTAAACATAGCGGGTGAGATCAAAGGACAAATATTTCTCTTCTGAAAAAACTTTGGAGGAAATACAAATGAATCCAAACTTCCATTTCCATTTTCCATTCATTTTCTTTTCCAATCTTTCCCAATCAACATATAGAATGTGCTTCGACTGTGCAAAAATAAAAATGAAACAAGGAAAAAGTGCCAACAGGAGTATTGTAGTGCAATGGTTACAGCGGTAGAGACAGAGACAAAAGCATATGAAATGTGTGGAGTCTCTGTGGATACTGACCATGAATGTATGTGTGCATGTGTGTACGAATGTGTAGCGTGTAGCATTTTTAAATCAGCCAGCTGAGGAAACAAGCAGACAGCCAGGCTGCCAGTCTCAATTGCCGAGGGCAACAGGGGAAAAATGTCACTCATTGCAACCCTGCCGAACAAGGTACCAAGGGAAAGCAAAGCAGGAGTAGAAGGACTGAAGGGATGGAGCGATAGACAGACAGAGAGAGAGAACGCAGGGAAGCTGGTTATTAGAGAGGGATAGAGATCACTTCAGCCTGCAGGGCCGGAGAAGGAGAGGGGCGACAAAAACTCATCCATAAAAGGCTGTAGTCAGCAGGGAGTCCAGCGGCATAACACTTATTATAGATCCTAATAAATGAACTCCCAATTTACTGGCAGAACAGGTCACGAGAAACACAGAGAGGGAGAGAGAAAGGAACAAAAGGCGAAAATGTGAAAAGAAAAAAAGGTACAGACACAGTTGCACAGGGATTCCCTGCTCCACATGGTTTCCTTTTGCTGCTTGAGGCCAAAATCTGATCCTGGTTCTCAATCACACAATAAACAGATATTTGTCATCATGCCTCACCTTAACAAGACAAGCACAAAAAAGGATCATGTGAGGTTTTTTCTTACACTATAGACATGTTTCACCAAGTGGACATCCTTAAAACATTTGTCTAGTAACAATGTTCAAACTGGGGATGCACCGGTACCATTTTTTCAGAATCGATCCGATCCGATACCAAAAATTCTGAGTATCGACCGATACCGATCCGAGCGCAGTTTTTTTTTTTTTTATCAAGTAGAATTTCTATAACTCTGTGTTGAACTGATAATCACTATTTTGTGTGTTAAACACAATCTACTTAATACAGACAACTTCATTATAAAGAAAACCAACAACAACAAAAAATATGATCATAATCTGACCATCATATAAATTATTTTATATATAGCCTACTATAAAATTGAGACATTTTTTAAATGTATAGCACAGCTGTTTAATGAGGTAGCAACATATGATAGATAGGACAGAACAAGAAAGGCTATTAATAATCTTTCATTGCGTCACTGTTTTATAAGGCTCCAATACAGTGCGGCACAAAAGTTTAAAGCACAAAGAAAAGACATATTGATGCGTAGTGTATTATACAGTATCTATCTATGCAATAGTCTATTCAGCATTTTCTTTTAACAGTTTTAAATTTCAGTTACTGTGCGCGTGAAGAACAAATAGTGCTCTGATTTTACTCCAGTGTTGTGATCAAACAGACACCCGGTAGAAAGTAACATGATTAAGGTACAGCAATAAAGTCCAGCAAGATAAAGTTGTTTTATGCGAAACTATAGACCTTTATCTACAGATCAAGTATAATAGTAACATTGAACCATCTTGGAGAGAGTTTCATCGTGTTAACAGTCGTAACCCAATGCGACGCGCTGTTTGAATGCTGAATGAAGAATGATTGACAGCCGCAGCTGAGGGAAACGTTTAAGTGAGCTTGAATTTAACGACTTAAAAATTTATTTCTATCTCACATTATACTATATAATGGCTTCAGAACACTTATAATATTGTGCACGAAAACTTATGGTGCTTTATAATGTTTGTGTGCCTTTTGTGGGGCTTAACAATAACACTGAATAGTATACGCACAATATCAGATTTGGATCGGCCTCTTCTGACCGATACCCGATCCGGCAAAAATGGCAGTATCGTAGCCGATACCGATACTGAGTATCGGATCGGTGCATCCCTAGTTCAAACATATACAGTATACACACACACACACACACACACAAGAAATCTGTCATTTCTGAAAGTCATTTCCACCACAACTCAAATTGTGGGTTGTATTTAACAGGATTCTGTAATGGAAATGTTCACAATGTTTTTGCATAATTGGATTTAAAAAAAAAAAAATTTTTTAATGTTGACAAATATGTACCTTAATTTTGGTTTTCTACGCACATCATATACCTTTTTATACTGGTACACTGATGTCTCCATGATAGCCAAGTACACTAAACTTTGATAAAACTTTAAGTGAAATATTGTTGATTGTGATGAAATTGACACCACATCAGGGTCATAATTTGTGAAAAATTTCTATATTACTTTCAATAATAAATAATACAATTATGTTTATTTCTCTCTTTGTTTAGGTTTTCCTCATTTTTTATAAATAATAATTAATATTTAATAGTAACAGTAATAATATTTGTATGACACATTTTTATATTTTAAGATTTAAAGTCTGGGTCTAGGGCATGTGTAAAACAATTAAAGGGCACCTATTATGACTCTTATCACAAGATGTAAAATAAGTCTCTGATGTCCCCAGAGTATGTATGTGAAGTTTTAGCTCAAAATACCCAACAGATATTTTTTATAGCATGTTTAAATTGTCATTTTTTGGAGCTCAGAAAAACGTGCTGTTTTAGTGTGTATCCCTTTAAATGCAAATAAGCTGCTGCTGCACGGCACAGGGGGCGGAGCCTCACGAGCTCGCGCTCAGAGCCAGGACAATCTCATTTGATAATATCAGAACAGAAACTCTCAGTAGCGGTGTTCATTTCGACTCGGAGTCGGACAATAATTCCCACAGAGCCAGAGAATATATGCTGTATGGAGATAGAACAGGTATAGTTTAGTTTAATTATGGTTATAACTTATTTGTCATCTGCTTTTATCCACTATTAATACAAGCCTGCTGTAGCAAACCCCGTCCGAATGATGACCAAAATATACTGACAAGTTCAGTGAAGTTTATTGTACATCACACAAAAGATGAGCGTTAGTTTTACTCCAGAGAATCACTGTAAGAGCTGAATAAACACAGTACAAGAAGTGCGCATTAAAGTCTTATCCATAAACTCTCTCTCTCTCCCTTTCCTTATCATCAACATACACAGCGAAGTACACAAAACACTCGTTACAACTAACAGTAAACAAATATATACACACCTTTTCAGTCAGTGCTTAATAAACTGGTAAACCTTATATCCGTAAAATGACTCGATGAGCTGTCATACAGTGCGTGCTCTCACTTTCATTTCTGCCGTGGTCAGTAACGTTAGGCCTGTCGCTCCGGAGACCGTAAGCTGGATCACAAACAGTACAGATCCATCCTTGAGTAACAACGAGAGTAAATGAAGACTGCTATGTTCATTCTTACATCCAACAACAAAACACCTCAATCGCTTAGGAGACATTCTTGTCTACAGCTGCTCAAGCGTCGAAACAATGGCGGACTCTGTGTCCAGCTCACTCAGGGTGGGTCTATGCTCAAACTGCAGTGTCAATCAACAGTCATGGGAGGGGCCTGTGCAAAGTGACGTCACATTGCCCCGAATCTGAGAACAGCTTGTTCTGAGACAGTGCTTATGATTTATGGGGATTATAAAAAAAGCACTGGGTAGATTTTTATCATTATAGGGTGGTTGTGTACACACACTGCCAACACACATTTATGTTCAAACACCATGTAAAAGTGAATTTTGCATAATAGGTGCCCTTTAAAATGTATATATAAAAAAAAACTAAATAAGCAAAAATAAATGATGATAGTAAAAAGTTAAAATGATTTAATAAAAATCCATGCAAACACACATACACCATCATCATGTACTAACCTTTCTTCTCCTCAAGTATGGATTTGGCTTTGGTGTCGGTGACGTCTTTAAAAGAGGCGAGGAAGAGGACAACATCTCCTTTCTCATTCTTGATAGGCACAATATCCAGCAGACACCAGAACACACTACCTGCAGTAGAATTGAGTGAGGCAAAATACATAAACACACACACATACACACAGCCTTAATGATGTAAGTGAAGTTTATGGGGGCATTCACACTGTAAAAACTGCTACTGCTACCTGATCTGACCCTTAAATCACCTTCAGTGGTGTAAACTATTAGTCAGTTGTAGATTTAGTCATTACAATATGACATCAAAACACTGTTTTTAGTGTTTTCACTGTATTCCTGGAGTTATTTTGAACGGGTTCATCAGTGCACATTATTTCAAAGAAAAAAAATATTGTCTTCATAATCAAAATCAAAACTTGCTGAACCTCTGAAATGTCTTTTCTTTTGGTAGTAAATGTCTTACTCTGGCTATCGGATAATGTCAACCATTAACTACTTGAGCATTGTTTTAGCAAACTTGCACCTAATTCTGGTCAAGAGAATATGTCAGATTATAGAAGTAAAATAAGTTGCAATTCACAGTGACTTTAAATAGTTTTTCCAAATTGAATAAAACTAGCTCATTTAAATGGTACCACAGGAAGCACATTTTTAGCTTACTTGGCAAAACATTACTTCCAGTCTATTTAAAGAGTTAAAAACCTGAAACAAAAAAAGATCAGCACATCCAAAAAGAGCAACACCATTATGGTACCCAATTCCCATGTAGGTGTGTGTGTGTGAATGCTTGTTTGTCTGTCTGTATTGAGCGGTGTGGGTGTGTGCGGCAGGACATTTATATGTATGCTTAGTTGTGTGTGTGTGTGTGTGTGTGTTTCTCTCTTCACCAGTAGCTGTTACTGGAAGCCTCTAGGGGAATTCCGTCTGATTGCTCACAGCTGGAGAAGTCTTTGTCAAATCTCTCATTTCCTCACGAAAAAGCCTCACCATTATGGAGAAGAAAAGGGGATGAAATAATAACGCTCTCTAGAACAAGTGCACTGGAGATGTTCCATTCAATACAGAACAAAGGGGGAGAGGAGAATGAGCACAAGGAAAAAGGTACAGCGAGCTTAAAACCCAGCAGCAGCATTTAAAGATCTAAGACCTTAGCAAACTAAATCATATGATATATGATATATTATATGATACAATATAATATATGGAGCATGAGGAATAAAACATAATATAAATATATTTTTTGTATACATTTAATATTATATTTTTATTATGAATTATTATATTATATAAATATAATTTAAAAATATTATTATTACTATTAAAAACCCTTTGTTTTTTACACTTACAGAAATGTACCATGGTGGTGTCATGGAGCAGCAGATACTATGGTACTTTGATGTATACTATGGTACTGAATGACTACCATATTCATGAAACATGGTGTGTACAGGTACTGCTCAAAAACACAGTACCTATGGTGGTATATCGAGCGAAGGGAGAAATACATCCATTCTCCAAGCTCTAAATTTACCATTAGTGCCCCTTAAATGGAAGAATAAAGTGTGGAAGGGAGTGAGATATGCCATATTAAGAAAAAATTATCCTAGAATTTGCATTTGTAAAGTCAACAGCATTGTGTAGTAGTATATTCTTCTCAATGTCATCGTAAATTCCACAAATAAACTTGCACACCTGCTGGACTTTATTTTGTAATCCGACTTTAGAGTCTCTCTGGTGCTTTTGGCCAACCAACTCTAATAAAACCATCTGCTTCTAACAATGGCTAGAGATTTCACTTTTTAAAGGTGTGCTGTAATACCTCCATGTGCTATTACTAGTAATGGATCAGTTTAACCTTCCATGTTCCACCTGTTCTACTTTCACAGTGGAACTGCTTCTAAGTTTTACAGTTATGAAGAAATACTGTAAAATACCAACATTTACGATTTATTGCTAAATCACCAACAGCTAAATGCATCATCTAACATTTTTTTTTTCTCACCAGTCTTTTTGTAGAACATTATCTCTTCCTTGAGCTCGCTCCGTTCCTCGAGCGCAGAGTCCACGTGAAGAATGATGTTCTCGTTGGTCTCCAGCCCATACAGAAACTTGCACGCGCAGCTCTGCTGCATGACCTCGGTTCGGGCAAATCCAGTGAGCTCACAGAATCCATCTGAGCAGTACACAATCGGGAAGCCTTTGGACACTTGTGCATTGGCCAGGATGAAGTTGCTGTCTGTTCCAAATACAAACATCAAGCAAAAAAATTAGTCTACTAATGTTTATTGTGACCAGTTATTCATTTTTTCAACTAGATGCTTCAATAAGATTTTAGTATGATGTTTTACCAGAGGCCATGTTGGCACAAATTTCTAATTAACAGCAAGGGGACAAAACAGGTTAAAAGATGCCCTGCTGTGTTCACTGAAACAGTTTTCACCTCCTGTTTCTTTCTATTTTAACTCTTGATCTCTTGAAACAGAACCTGTAAAGTCAAACTCTTTTTAAGTGGAACTTAAGTTGATGCAGCTTGGTCAAAGCATCTGAGCAAAAACAACTGAATGCTTGAAATGGATTCAGATTATATACAAGAAAGTAATTTCCGTCCCCCAAAACGACCTTTGTAGAAAGTGTCCTGTCCATGATCCTTCATAAATCATTAAAATGCTGGTTCGGGCGCTCAAGAAACATTTCTTATTATGATCAATATAGGAAACCATTCTGCTGCTTTTTTTTGTTTTGGAAATCATACATTTTTTCAGGATTCTTTGATGAATATAAAGTTCAAAAGAAAAATTTATTTGAATATTTACTGTCACTTTTGATTAATTTAATGCAACTTTGCTGAATAAGAATAGTACATTGTATTTTATACAATACTGTGCAAAAGTCTTATGCACGTTTGTATATTCACCCCCCAAAAAATGGTTGTAAGCCAGTTATTTATATCTTTTGCTGTAGTGTGTCAGTGGAAAATATCAGTTTACATTTCATTCATTTTGCCATTAATTGTAATAATCCAGTGAGATCTTTGTATGCACAAGGAGTCCACTCACTCCACACTGAGATCTGATCTCACCATCATCGAGTCCGTCTGTGATTACAAGAAACTGAGACAGACTAAAAGAACTTTGGCAACGTCTCCAAGACGCTTTAAGAAACCGACCTGCAAAGCTATAACTACAAAGCCAAAAGTTTTAGGCACTAAAAGTGAGGAGGCTTTCAAACATAATGTCAAAAATAGATTTTATTTATCAATTAACTTCTATTAAATAAATCAAATCAATATTTGGTGTGACAACCCTTTGCGTTTAAAACAGCTTTTGTCCTTGGTACACTTGCACATAGTTTTTAAGGTAGCTTTGCAGATAAGTTTCTTCAAGCGTCTTGGAGACGTTGCCACAGTTCTTCTGGATTTAGTCTGTCTCAGTTTCTTGTAAACACAGACAGACTCGATGATGGTGAGATCAGATCTCTGTGTGGAGCATACCGGCTGTTGTCAGACTCCTTGTGCAAAAATCTCACTGGATTATTACAATTAATGGCAGGAATATTTGGAAATGTAATCTGATATTTCCTACTGACACACTACAGTGATCTAAATAACTTTCTTAAAAACATTTTTTTTGTGTGTGAAAATACTAACATACCCAAGACTTTTGCAAAGTACTGTATATATATAAGAAACTCACATGACCTTGCATGCATCTTAGACAAAAACAAAACAATGCCTTTCACATGTAGAGCCGTTGAAGCTTTCTATTTCATTGCATAACCAATTTCCTGCCTGGATAATTTTTTTTTGTATTTTGACTTGTTTTATTGTTTTACCCTGTCATTGTGTCAAAACAGATTAATAGCATCCACGCATCATAAATGAATACAGCAACACTGCCTTGTAAACGTTTCTCGAAGGACAGCTCGTGAGCCTCATCTCTGAATGCATTATTAAATGCTGGCATTTATGAGAAGCGTGCATGTGGCGAGACAACAGACATTTGGTGCCGAACGACTTTACTGAGCATTGTTCTGCTTACATAAGCAAAAGTAAATTAGGCTCTCATTTATAACAGTGTACGTGTTGGAGGTCAGACCCAGAGAGATATGAGAAAAAAGATGATGAGAGAGAAATAACAGAAAAAAATATATATTTACAGGGCAGGGAAAAGAATGATTCTGAGAGAACAGAAAGAGAGAGCAAAGAAAAAGGTGAAAGAATACTGATGGGGAGAATAAAAAAAAAGAGTAACAATTCATAAGTGCTGGTTGGCTGACAGGCACAAGTTTGACAACAGGATTCTTTATCGATGAACAACATATCACAACAGATTATGGCAAAGATTTAATGCTTTAAAAGCATGATTTCTTGAAGGGTGTGTTATCTTTAAGGAGGACCCATTTACAAAGCCCCTTTACAAAGTCTTGATTTTGTTTTTGCGTCTACTAGAATAGGTTTTCATGCTTGAATACATTTTTTTTTAAAACATTTTTTTCACATATTTGACATTATTGCAGCACCTCTCGAGTCTGTCAGTAATGCTCTGTTTAGTTTATGTATCTATGAAGCCTCCCCAAGTGAAAAATAAATGTACTAAAATGTATTCGAAATACATTTATTTTATACTAAGTATACTACATATACATTTACATATTTATGAACTTAAAATAAATACCCTGCTAAATTGGTATACTTAAAGTCTGCTAAATTGGAACAACTAATTTTGTACTTAATGTACTTTAGTCAATCGGAAGTAGTGCTGAGGTGCAACTAAATATATACAGGTGCTGGTCATAAAATTAGAATATCATCAAAAAGTTGATTTATTTCAAGAATTCAACTTAACAGGTGAAACTAATATATTATATAGACTCATTACATGCAAAGCGAGATATTTCAAGCCTTTATTTGTTATAATTTTGATGATTATGGCTTACAGCTTATGAAACCCACAAAATCAAAATACCAGACAATTAGAATATTACATGAAATCACACAGTAATTACACAGTGATACCATGGTCATTGAACCAGGTTTTGGTTATTTTGGCAATGTGGGCAGGTGCAAATCCTGCTGGAAAATGAAGTCAGCATCTCCATAAAGCTTGTCTGCTGCCTGAAGGAAGCATGAAGTGCTCTGAAAATGTCCTGGTAGACGGCTGTGTTGAGTGGACAGCACAGTGGACCAACACCAGCCGATGACATGGCTCCCCAAACCAACACAGACTGTGGAAACTTCACACTGGACTTCAAGCATCTTGGATTGTGTGCCTCTCCATTCTTCCTCCAGACTCTGGGACCTTGGTTTCCAAATGAGATGCAAAATTTGCTCTCATCAGAAAAGAGGACTTTGGTCCACTGTGCTTTATTAAATCCAGAGTCAACGCAGCCGTCTACTAGGACATTTTCAGAGCACTTCATGCTTCCTTCATTTTCCAGCAGGATTTGCACGTGCCCACACTGCCAAAAGAACCAAAACCTGGTTCAATGACCATGGTATTACTGTGTAATTACTGTGTGATTTCATGTAATATTCTAATTGTCTGGTATTTTGATTTTGTGGGTTTCATAAGCTGTAAGCCATAATCATCAAAATTATAACAAATAAAGGCTTGAAATATCTCACTTTGCATGTAATGAGTCTATATAATATATTAGTTTCACCTGTTAAGTTGAATTCTTGAAATAAATCAACTTTTTGATGATATTCTAATTTTATGACCAGCACCTGTACTTATTTGATTGTGCTAAAACAAAACTATTGCAAGTATACTTTATATATCTTGCATTTAAAGACTGATATTATACAGAGATCTTACTATCCTTACTAATATTGATATTAAAACACATTTAGGCTTAATCTTAAAGGGGTCATATAATGGTACATGCACTTTTACAATTTGATTGTACTGAAATGTGTGTTGGCAGTGCCTGTACACAACCATCATAAAATGATAAAAATCCATCCAGTGTTTTTTTTTTTAATCTTCTTATATGTTTTCCCCCATCTCAAATCAAGCTGTTCGATTTTGTGATGTCACAAAATCGACGCCCCTCCCACGATTGTTGATTGACAGCAGCGTTTCAACACAGACCCGCCCTCGCTCGTGAGCGAGCTGTCAATCATAGTCATTGTTGATACGCTGGAGCACTGTCTATGAGCAGAATGGCGTCTAAGCGATTGTGGTGTTATGTTCTTAGGTGTAATAAGTAGAGCCCGACCGATATGGATTTTTGGGCGCCGATGCCGATACCGATAAAAAAAAGCCAGATACCGATATATCGGCCGATATTATTTATGTGTATATTATAATACAGTAGCAATATTATTTATGTGTATTATAGTACAGTAAGTTTGGACACACTTTACAATTGGTGTGTACAAACTTTTGATGGGTACTAGAGCCCGACCGATAAAGGATTTTGAAGGCCAATACCGGTACAAATATTTGTTGGTTTTAAAATCCGATATTCCGATATATCGGACGATATTTTTTATTTTTTTTCAGAAACGCGCAACAAAACATTAACAAATTTCCCTAACATTAGTTATTTATGAGTTTTAACTAAAATAATATGATAATGCATTTTAAAAAGAAACTTGTTTCTTTTATTGTCACAACAGAACAGAGGGACATCAAAATATATTAAAGTTCTGATAAATAAAATGTATAAAAATACAAACTTAAGATTTTTTTTTAAGACTAAACGTTTAGTCCTTTGAACAAAAACAACAATTTCACATTCAAATTGACAACAAATTCAAATTGTCATAATTTACTCTCTCAAGTTGTTTTTTTCTTCTGTTGAAAATAAGTTATTTGGATGAATGTGGGTAACCAAACAGTTGATGTACCCCAGTGACTTCCATAGTATATTTTTCTCCTTTGGAAGTCAATGGGGACCAGCTACTGTTTGGTTACCCACATTCTTCAAACTATTAATATTAGAAAAATATTAGAAGGAAATTAATACAGTTGGAACAACATTAGAGTGCCTGTAAATAATGAGATCATTTTTATTATTGGGTGAACTATCCCTTTAAGGACAAGCGGCAATGTGTTTACAATTGCTACTGTCTCTTTAAGAGCTGAGCACGACACGTCTAATGTACACGCATTTGACAAGCAGATTTTCTCTCAATTTTGCCTTCACTTTAGACAACCGACTTTGTTTATGTAAATCTTGTGTGTATTTAACAGTATTAGCACAATAATACTCGAAAGATAACTTAGTCCAGTATCCAGGCGCTGGTAGAAAGGCTTTTAGTGCATGTGAGCTTCACATGTACGCGCTGAGAAACGCACACGTTAGAACAGCGCATCAGCATTTAAAATTAAATGTTTAACCGACAAAGCATTAAAGCACATGCACATTATGAACTTTTGTGAACTGCAGTGTTAACATTTTATGTGAATATAGCCTACCTCGCGTTGTTCCGCTTCACTCTCGGCTTATTTAACCGCAGCAAAACTGGACATGAGTCACGAATTTTGTCATCCTTATTTGAGTTAAGAGAACTGATAGGGATGTTCTTTTAATTGTTATTCAAGCAATGTATGTCTCGTGAGTCGTTACCAACTCACCATGAACACACTTCACCGATGATCTCACTCGCGGTTCTCTCTGCCCGACTCTGGCTGGATCAGCAGGTTGCAGAATGTGTGGCGCGTTATACACGAGTGTTGCCAACAGGGACGGTGTAGAGTGCCCTCTGGTGGACAAACTATACAACGCCAACACTCATAACATGGTTGAAGGGTGTTTCGTCCGTTTTTATTTTATTTTTGAAATATTCATTTATCGGCCGTTATAAATGCCGATACCGATAGTTTTGAAAATGCCTAATATCGGCCGATAATATCGGCCTGCCGATATATCGGTCGGGCTCTAGTAATAAGGAACACAGCAGTCATTTTGATGTTGCTAAATCCGAACCGCTGAAGACGCAGTGGCTGAGTTTTGTTTTCGAAGGGAATATTCCCCACAATCAACGTCAATGCTTTCATGTTTGCGCGAATCATTTCACACACCAGACTGCTTTACAAACGAGGGTCAGTAACGTTATAAAGCTGGTTTTGCTAAGAAGCTGCTCCTGAAAAAAGGATCAGTACCAACTATTCGTGTTCCTGCTGCACCTCCAGAAGAACTGAAGTGAGTGTAACGTTTTATTAAAGCTCCAATATGTAATATTTTTTCACCACAAGAGGGCGCAGTTTCCAACAATAACAAAGGCGAAGCTTGATGACGCTATGAAGGAGGTGACGATGGGAGATGTCGTTTTTAATGCGTTTTCACCATCTAGCGATGTATCTAAATGGAATTAATGAATCATGATCACGGATGAGGTAATTTATTCGTTTTTGTATTACCTGTATGTCTGATCGTATTATTTGATGTCATCATAATTAACTGCAAGGAACGTGAAATGTTATGCTATATTATTACAGGCATGTGGTGTAGCCTAATTCATATCTATTAAAATCATCGTTACTGTAACTATTACAATCCGTGTATCATTCGTTCAGTCGTTTTTTATTTAATATTGAAAGTAGAAAAATGAGAAAACAGTTCCTTTTTCGATTTTTCATTTTTTCCAAAAAACGAAAAACAAGAATTCAGCTTGATTTTTCGTTTTTCGTTCTGAGGTAGAAAAAATAATAAACAGCTTGAATATTCGATTTTTACACATGGGCGGGAATGAAACGCCCCTTTCCTCTGATTTGTCAGCCGAAGATTTTCCTCAGTTCTGCACTGCAGAATAAGAGTCCTCCGTTGTGCAGATTCTTAACGCGTTTATTGCAACTAGGCTACATTTAATCTTTTTTTCATCAAACAACCAGACTAACGAATGGTTCGACACAACCCGTACTGGGGAATAGACTAGACAGGGCTTTCTTCTGTGTAGATATAAATTCACCTACGCTTTGCATCAGCTGGGTATGCAGGGTAAATGACGGCTGTGACGGCTACCATGGTCGCCTCACCCAGTAATTATTTTATTTTTTTAATAATAAATGAAGATATAAATCAATATAATTAGTTGTAAATTAAATATTTTTAACACTAATACACAAAGAAAAGAATAATGCATTGACTATATAATAGGCCTATTTTAACGTAAACGCATGAACTGTCATTCAGACTGACTATCTAACATCCGGAGAACAGAGAACAACAGAGATATTAAAATACATACTCTTCTGAAATGTATTAATTTATATCTCAAAGATGTGCTTTGAGTTTTATAAAAAGCAATAAGGTACTCTAGGCTAGTGCTGTATCTGAATAAGCCCCAGCGCACGGTCATGTTGAGAGGGAAACAAACGCATTGTATTATTAGCCTATTCAGAAATAGTGTAAAAGACCGTAAATAAAATACAACATTAACATTATAAACACTATTAATAACATATGTCTATGCGTATTATACTTCCCCTTTCTGTAGCCTGTCAAATCCTTAAATGAATGGTATTCAGAAAACAACAAGAATGAAAAATAAGTAGCCCGTATAATAAAAATATAGCCTAACCTAATAACTTATAATAATAGCCTATTATGTCCTTTATTGAAACTGAAACTGTACGGACATTGGTTTCGCGCATCTCTCATTCGGTCCAAGGTTTCCATATTTGCAATGTAACATTTGGATGCTAACTAGTAATGTAAAGAAGGCTTCGTACTTCAGTCGAGTCCCAATATACACGTATATGCTAAATCATCATCTTCACAGCAAGGGAAATGAGTTTGGAATAACAGCAAGTAGGACTGTGCAGCACAGCCTTTATATTGTACAAAAGACCAATTAAATTAAGCAGAATAATTTTTATATATTTGGTTGACTGTGTTTTATTTTAATAATGAATAGGCTGCGATGTCAAGTTAGCAATGCCAGAAGTGAACTGATAATAGCCTAGATGTTGTGTGAGCGAGCAATGCACCAGCGCCATCACTTGGATTTGTTGCTCAGCAGGGGAAATAATATTCTGGGAACAGAATAATATTCTGTCTTTTGATACTCTGTCATTCGAAGCAGTAAAATTTATATTTTTATTTGTGTACATTCAAAATGACTACAAATGACCTTTAAAAAATAAAGAAAACAACACGATGCGCTGCGTCTCAGACTCCTTGAACATCTTTCTGGCGCACACCAAAAATGAACCAAAATAGAGTGAATAGCCTTCTGACGCGCCTACTTTTGAAAGTCAACATTTAGATTATTTTAAGTAAAATGCATTATATAGTCACTTAGGAATAAAACACAGCGTGGTTCATGATAAAATAAATAAAAAAAACGTGACTTTACAGTTCGGAAAATAGCAAACCCCTGGCACTTGAGAACTCTGGTCTACAAAGAAGAAAGCCCTGTCTAGTCTATTCCCCAGTACGGGTTGTGTCGAGCCATTCGTTAGTCTGGTTGATGGAAAAAATATTAAAAAGTTGCAATAAAAGCGTTAAGAATCAGCACAACGGAGGACTCTTATTCTGCAGTGCAGAACTGAGGAAGAACTGATGACGGGACAGTTTGATCTTCGGCTGACAAATCAGAGGAAAGGGGCGTTTCATTCCCGCCCATGTGTAGAAATCAAATATCAAGCTGTTTATTAATTTTGCTACCTCAGAACGAAAAACGAAAACTAAAGCTGAATTCTTGTTTTTCGTTTTTTGGGAAAAAATGAAAAATCGAAAAATGAACTGTTTTCTCATTTTTCTACTTTCAATATTAAATAAAAAAACGACTGAACGAATGATACACGGATTTATTACGTTACTTGTACAATAAAAAAAAAAATGATTTGCTTACCTGTCTATCAATACACTCGCGAGAGCAGAGTCTCTGTCAAGTCCAAGATTGTCGCGCAGCTCTCTCCATCTCGAAAAC
>NC_139974.1:14753205-14765705 GCF_963993115.1 Abramis brama
GCCTGGCCGATATTTATCCGGGTTTTATTTCTCCGTTTGTCACACAGTCTGCGTGTATCTGAATATGGACGCTTTCGTTTTGTTGGCACTTCAATACTCGCTAGAGTAATCGTGATCCATAACAGCTATAACCATACAGTCTATGGCTATAACCAGGGTCCGAAATTAACTTTTTGGCTCACCTGCCACGGGGACTGGTAACGTTAGATGAAAAAATCAACCAGCCAAGCATATTTTTTACCGGCCAAAATAATAAACAGCCTTTTTTTTTGTCACATATACATTCATTTCAGTACTTTTAATTGAGATAATAAGGTAGGCCTTTATGTTTAATACAAAAAAAATATAAAAATTGTCCAGAGCAAAATTTTAAATGTATAATAAAAAAAAAACTCTCTATATATATTGATCAACATGTGAGAAATATATGAAATATTATCATTGGGGTGAAATAAAAAAGGCAGAACGTACTTGGTTACCTTAACCTCGGTTCCCTGAGAGATAAGGGAACGAGTATTGCGTTGCAAACGCTATGAGAAAACAGCAGCCTGGCCAGCGGCGGAGTATGCACGATCCGCGAGTGCTGAAGACGTTCTGCACGGCTTTGATGGGTGCGCAGGAGGACACAAATGGGCGGCGACAGCTTCTTCCAGTGGCGGGAGCTTTTCCCTCAGCGCCGTCAACAGATAGAGCGTTAACTGTACGTACACACCGCCCTGTCAAGGACGCTTGTCAAAAAGTACGGGGAAGCTTGACCGCTCTGAATAGTGAGTGAGTGCGCGCGCGCGACCGGGGCTCTCTCTCTCTCTCTCTGCTCGTTCTTAGAGGCAGAAGAGCGCGTGCGCGCTTAAAATTTCATATTTTGGTATGAACATTCACCTTTTGATAGACTTTTGAGATTTACTCGCCAAACAGAAAATCTACCCGCATTTGGCGCTTGGCGGGTGTTAATTTCGGACACTGGCTATAACGCTATAACCACCACTTCCGCATTTGACCATGTGAAAAAAGGATAGTGCGGACATTGCGTCACTGAGAGGCGACATTTCTTTTCCGGGACGGACAGTTATTTAAAATCGGAATTTCTCTGAAATAAAAAATCTTTGGAGACTTTTGAGATATTGTAAGTACACAACTGGAGGAAATATATCACACTGTGCAAGTTATTTTCGGAAATTTTATTACAAAATTGTTACATATTGGAGCTTTAACCTTTATATTAATATTTATATTAATCTTTGCAAATCGCTTGCTGCACGCTTCATGATGAATGCGGCTGTTTACACTCAGGGTACATTACGGCATGTTTTCTATGTACGACGTTCTCAATATAATTCATAATCCCACGTTTATAATGAATAACGCGTTATGGTTATTGTGTTACAAATGGTGTACGCACAGAACAGAGGGGCGGGGTGAGCAAAGCTCATTATCATTTAAAGACGCATGCACTTAAAAAGCGTGCTGAAAACAGAGCTGTTTTTGACCAGGTAAAATGAGTGTTTTCTTACAATACTAATGAGAATTTTTAATTAAAGTATATTACAAACTTTTAATTTAGACCCTAAAGAATCATATTAGCTTGTACAAAAATGGCATTATATGACCCCTTTAAGAAATGTGCACTGTTCAATAAAGAAGTACTCCAAATAAAGTTTAATTATAATATTTATATCAGTACATTTCAAGCCATATGTCAGAAAATATGTTAATGGATTTGTAGTACACTGTTGTATAATATCAAGGAAATGCAATTACCCTGCCTACTTGTCTATTGATGCCTTTTGTTACAGATATTTAGCCATTGTATTGAATATAATGCATTGTGTACAATGTTATTTATTTTGTTTCTAAGAGATGCCTTATACAACTGTATTGGCAGAGATGTACAGAAATAGTTAATTATTTCTGTGCATGTTCCTACCCACGAGAAGGAGGAGCAAAAGTGTGTGCGTTTGTGTGTGTGTGCTCAAGGACGCACAAGATTGTGGTTCTACTCCTAGAACCTTAAAAGGAAATCAGTCATCTTGGTTGAGTTTACTGGAGTTTAAGGACATGAAAAGGCGGACAGCTTGCATCTGCGAGGCCTTGAGAAGCATCTTGGAAACTTTGGGAAAGTTACAACTTGCATCAATCAAGAAGATTAGAACCTGAATTCAGTGGCAAACAACAGGAGTATGAAAGACTGATGAGCTGATTGCCTCTTTGGATACTGATACGTCACTAAACCCCCGACGCCTAGAAGGACTGAGGACAAGAAGTCCAGAGCGGAGGACAAGAAACCCCAGAGCTGAAGACAAGAAACCCCAGAGCTGAGGACAAGAAACCCCAGAGCTGAGGACAAGAAGCCCAGAGCTGAGGACAAGAAACCTCAGAGCTAGACAAGAAACCCCAGAGCTTAGGACAAGAAACCCCAGAGCTGAGAACAAGAAGCCCAGAGCTGAGGACAAGAAACCCAGAGCGGAGGACAAGAAACCCCAGAGCGGAGGACAAGAAACCCCAGAGCGGAGGACAAGAAACCCCAGAGCTTAGGACAAGAAACCCCAGAGCGGAGGACAAGAAACCCCAGAGCTTAGGACAAGAAACCCCAGAGCGGAGGACAAGAAACCCAGAGCGGAGGACAAGAAACCCCAGAGCGGAGGACAAGAAACCCCAGAGCGGAGGACAAGAAACCCCAGAGCTTAGGACAAGAAACCCCAGAGCGGAGGACAAGAAACCCAGAGCGGAGGACAAGAAACCCAGAGCGGAGGACAAGAAACCCAGAGCGGAGGACAAGAAACCCCAGAGCGGAGGACAAGAAACCCCAGAGCGGAGGACAAGAAACCCCAGAGCTTAGGACAAGAAACCCCAGAGCGGAGGACAAGAAACCCAGAGCAGAGGACAAGAAACCCAGAGCAGAGGACAAGAAACCCAGAGCAGAGGACAAGAAACCCAGAGCTGAGGACAAGAAGCCCAGAGCTGATTACACCTTTGATTCAAAGCATGATTATAGTTTTATTTGCCTTTATATTTTTGTTTATTATAAAAAGAAAAGTAACCAATTAAAATAAATGTAATTGATTACAAAAACTGCCTACAGAGGCTTGATTTATAGTGTTTTTAAAGACTTTAAACAAGAACATACCACAGAGAAGTCTTCGGACCGAACTGTAAGTCATTTAAAATGCTTATAATTTAGGCCAGACTCAACTTACCTAACCTGAGAATAATAAGAAATAAGGTTAAAGGTGTTTTTTTTCACTAGGGAACAGATGCTGTAAGGGCAGAATTTCCAAAGACAACCTACAGCGCAAATGTAACAATAAGCAATTTGCAAGTTAATTTGTAAAATATAAGAACTACTTCAGTAATTTATTTTTGCTGAATCCTCTGTTGACCTGTTATGATTAAATGTACAATACAATGAACTAGTGTTGTCACGGTACCAAAATTTCAGTATTCGGTACCGATACCAGTGAAAATCCACGGTTCTCTGTACCAATTTCGGTACCAAAGCTTAATTTAGATTAAATTTACATAATTATATTAAAGTGTATATCACAGTTACAAAGATGGAAACTGTAGTATTAAAAACACTTTACAATAAGATTCCATTTGTTAGAGAACATTAGATAAAATGACCTAACAAAAAAACAATAGTTATATACTGTCGCAATTATTCTCCTTTAGGGGTTAATTTAAAAATACATTTTTAAAATCAAAAGTTAACATTATTTCTGTTAACATTATTTAATGCACAATGAATGAAGTGAACAAACATGACCAATCAAGTGTTTGTATTAAATAACATTCACAAACATTAATTAATGTTGTAAAAATATATTGTTCACTCAATGTGTTTATGTTAGATAACGCATTAAGTGATGTTAATGAATGGTATCTTATTGTAGCATTACCAAACTATACAGGAGATAAAATATGTTTTATTTGACTTGACTATACTTTTATTTAATCCAAAACTGTATTCATATTTAACTTTAAAAGGGCTTTTTAAACCTGCTAAGAGTTATCCAGCCAAGAATAAGACTAGAACTGCTTTTCTGACGGACTGATATTAATGACGGCTTTTTATTTCTCATCTCCATAAATATATCTAGTAGTAAAGCTAATGCAAGGGCTAGAAATCAATTAATAGGCCTATGTCACACTTCCTCGTCGTCATGGAGAGCGCAGTTCGCACAAGCGTTTGTACTCCCGTGGCATCTGTCGTTGCTATGCATCCATGAACGCGCATGGAAAAGCGAGCGCGCCGCTTCTATTATGAGCGCGCTTGCTGCGCGCCATTTGAAATAACATATCTGCATGCGCAAAAACATCAGCACCACATCAGCAGCAGCACCGCCGATCGCCATCAGCGCTTTTATGAAGAGGACGCAACTGCACGCGCTTCGGGCATGCACGCGCATCAAGTACCGGGTTTGAGAAAACCTGGTACCATGACGTTTAAAAAAAAATTAGTACCGACTTGGTACCGAAGTACCGGGTCTTTTGACAACACTACAATGAACTGCATTTGAGGACTACCTGTGAGTTTTACAGGAAAGTTTTGCGTTAACCACACTTTGAATATCAATTGTTGTTTCATTCAATTCAACTTTATAAACAGAAATGTTAACTGCATGAAATGTAACAACGTAAAATGTATTAAAATAATTTCAATTCATGCGTTCCATTTAAATCCACAATATAATGTGAGACCATCAAACCGTCAAATCATTTCATTGCGTTTTACATCAGCAGCAGGTGTGCATTACATTGAGGGCCCTATTTTAACGATCTAAGCGCATGATCTAAAGTGCACAGCGCACGTGCACTTAGGGCGTGTCCAAATCCACTTTTGCTAGTTTAACGACGGGAAAAATGGTCGGTGCACCCAGCGCATGGTCTAAAAGGGTTGTCCCTATTATATGAGTAATGGGTGTGTTTTGGGCATAACGTGCAATAAACCAATCAGAGTCTCCCATTCCCTTTAAAAGCCAGTTGCGCTCACACAAATATTTTAATATTTGGCATGTTTGTATGTTGCCGCGCATCCCTGTGTGTGTAATAAGCAGAGTGTACACGCGTTGTTCACCCGCCTATAGGCGCATATTACTAATGCGCTCTTTAAATAACAAAAAAATAAAATACTGCGTCACTGACTTTAGACCAGGATTTTGTTGGTCAATGGCGCAGTCTATTTCAGTAGCCTCAAAATAGAAATGCACCAACAATGCGCCTGCACACACCTTGTTTTCAGACCAGCACGGCCATGGGCGAACAGATGGGCACAAATACATTTGCTATTTAACCCTCTGGGGTCTGAGGTGTTTTTGGGGTCCTTGAGATGTTCTGACATGCCCTGACATTTGTGCTTTTTTCAGTTGCTTATAAACATATCAATGGCAAAGGTGTAATTACACTCTATTTAGCACAAACAGGACTACCATAATATGTGAGCCACATGTATGTACATGTTTTCATTTTTGAGAGAATAATGTTTATGCATGGTTATTGAAAAAACTAAAAATGAAAGTTTCTGAAATAAGGCCACAAAACACATACTAAATATGTGTCAATAAGACTTTTGACTAATGGATGTCGTCGCCTAGAGTTTTAGTTTGGAAAGCCAATATGCGGATGGGGCGTAAACGCTCCAACAGCATCATGCATATTTAGTAGTTCACACCTGATGAGACAATGCCCCTGCATACTTAATGAGCCATTCATTCAGGTGTGTCACCTATAGCCACAAGAAAGAATACAAGAGCAATATATATATATATATAGAAATTATTGAACTTAAAAATATACTCAGTATAGCAATAGAGTTTGCTAAAAGCTGTTCATTCAATACAGAAGTATTTGAAAATCGATAATATTTTGTAAAATTACATTTATATTTGCATTTATGTCAAAACCTAGACACTTTTAAACATCAAAATGACATTTATTAATATGTATTCGTGTCAAAATGACATATAAACAGATTTTCCTATTCAATTTTGCATGGAAACGCTTCCAAGACGCTTGCGTGTCGCGTGAAAAATAGGCGTCGGTTCTATTTCTAGCATGCACGCGTTTTCCGCGCGGCTCGTGTCGCGCCTGAGACGAGTGTCTCACGCAGGCAGTGTGCAAACTCTAAACTGTTAACATGGGAGCCGAAATAAAAACGGACACGCCACGCAGCTGAGACGCTTACGCCACGCATCCAGTGTGTCACCGGCCTTATCCAGCTGATGTGGGCGTTTCACAGGTTTGTATGGATCGCCTCACATTTGCGTTTGTATAGCGCGGTCTCCGTGGGCGGAGTCACATTAAAACTTAATTAGCTGAGATGAGAACGACTGACATCTCTCTCTTTACATACATATTACATAAACTGTGAATATTTGTTTTTTATAAAAATTACTTCATTTAAAAGAAGAGAATTCAAGCTTCATGCCTGTGTGTCTGTATGCCTGTTTGACTGAGTATTCGCTGAGTTACAGTTCATTTTCGGACGCGTTTCAGAATTGACTTCACTGACGGAGAGTAGGCAGAACTCGCATCATGTTTATTTTTCTTTATTTGGCGAAAAGCACAACACTTTGTTTTTATTATGAGTATACACAAAAAAAATACACATTAAACAGGATCGATTGATGTATAACACAAGCATATAAGATAAAAATGAATATTAGTATTTAGATTTTTTTTGCACTGATAAGGAAAAAAACGAGCCTATCGCGCCGGCCTCAGGGGGTTAAACAACGTGGCGCAGGACATGAAAATGATAACTGCGTCGGGCTGAAACTAGCAAAAAACACTTACGTCGCACCTGGTGCCGCATTGCGCCGGGTGTATGATAGGGCCCTGAGAGTGGAAGTGCGCAGAGACAATCAGCAGAGAAATGTCACGGATAGTTTTATTCCATCCACACACACTGAAACTCAAGCAGTTCTGCACGTTCACATTCTTCCACCGATGAACGGAACTGTCTGTGTTTTAGTGTGTGCACAAGAATAAAACGTATGTTATCCTGGCTTATGCAATTGCTTCCTGCAGCGTTATGACAGATCATGTCAGAAAAAGGGAAGCAAAACATTCTGCAGATGATAGGCTATTGAATGTTGTGTCTGCTGGCTTTATTTCTTCAACAGCTTCAAGTTTAATGCACTTTCGTGTTCTCTACAGGCCGTTTTGCGTTTATTTTCACACCCAGTTTACTGCACCTATATTGAGACTTTTCTCTGCAATTTGCAGTCTTTAAATACATATAATTTGTGCTGTCATTGATGGAAAAATCTGTTTGCTTATAGTAATACTTGTAACACTAAAGGAAGAACACAAAGTAACCCCAGTTTGTTATCAGTATAATATTAATGTACAGTATGTTCAAAACTGTTCAATGCAATTGTAATGTCACCGAAATACATTTGAAGTTTATGCTGAGTGAATTCTGCATTTCAAAACCTAAATACAAGAGTAGATACTTAAAGTGTACTTAAGTATACTTGGAATAGTTCCTCTTTAGCACAAACAAGTATATTTAATACAACTTTAATTGAACTTCGGCACTGCTTTTGGACAACTAAAATGCATTTAGTACAATTTATAGCGTGCCACAAATACATTTAGTTATACTGAAGTACATACGAATAAATTGTGCTTAAAGCGGGTCGCACACCGGACGCGCAGCTCAGCGCCGCGCCGCGCCACGTCTAGGACAACTCTCACCTGAAAATCCGATAACATCAGCAATTTTCTGATTTCTGTAAATAAATATAAAACTAAATGTATATTGCAGCACAGGGTGAAGTCCGAATATACATCAACTACGATTTGAGACACATAAATGTAAATTTAATATAAAACTATGTAAATGGCGCAGCAGGATTTTGAACACGGTCCTGAGCCGTTGCTGGGCGCCGCGGACAGACGCCGCCGGTGTGTGTACTCTCATAGAGAATAATGTGTTCGAATTTAAAAGACGTGGCGCTGCGCGGCGCGGCGCTGAGCTGCGCGTCCGGTGTGCGACCCCCTTAAGTGTACAATTATTTCACTAGGGTATCCTTCCGAAAAACCTAATGTGCTCTGATTGGTTGGCTGGACCAGACTGTTGTGATTGGTTAACTCCTTCAGAGTTTCAACACTACTAAAGTAACTCAACCAGGCCTCGTCCATTTCTGCATATGCCCTAGGTGGGAATTTTTTTAATGAGGAATATTGTGACATGTGACAAATCCCTTTGGAGTTGACTTTATGCTTTGTAACTTGGCAGACCTTTTTCATGGTCAAACAGCAACACACTAACGAAAAATAGCATAATAGGTCCTCATTAAAAATGCATGTAACAATAGCAAAGACATACAAACTCTCTGGTATAAAACACAACCAATCATTTAAATCCATTGGACATAACTCTCTAAACAGCATCCCAGAGATTTCCCCTCTACGATTACATTTATTTTCATCTCATTCAAGTCAAGTCAAGTCAAGTCACCTTCATTTATATAGCGCTTTTAACAATATGAATTGTTTCAAAGCAGCTTTACAGTGATAATAGGAAATTACAGTAACAGAGATTGTTTTGGCTTTACAGCAGCTCTAGAATAAAGTTATTGTCCAGCTAAAGTTAGTTTTGATTGATTGATTCACTTCTGTTGCGAAGATCATTAGTTATTAACTTTAGAGCCCGACCGATATGGATTTTTGGGCGCCGATGCCGATACCGATAAAAAAAAGCCAGATACCAATATATCGGCCGATATTATTTATGTGTATATTATAATACAGTAGCAATATTATTTATGTGTATTATAGTACAGTAAGTTTGGACACACTTTCCAATTGGTGTGTACAAACTTTTGATGGGTACTGTATATAGAATACACAGTATAAACAGAATAAATATATAAACGTTTTGCAATGATCACTCAAATGTGTTGATCAAACACTTGTGTGACAAAGATATGTAATGGAGGCAGGGTGAATGATAGAATGAGAATTTGAGCTGTAACCAAACTAGTTTGCATTGCATTTTATATTATATTATATTCTAAATACTGTTGCATAATCTTCACTAACGACTTTGTCTTTTAATTTAGTCACGTTATTTAAAACATAACTTGTATCAATAAATATATCAAAAGTGTCACTGACAAAACCTTATCTTCTATTTTTAATCTTAATTTCTCTAATATCTACCAGTGGAGGAAGAACTCAGATCTTTTTAGTAAAGTAAAATTAATAATATCATAATGAACACGTTTATAATTACATATGTACAGTAGTTTTATACTATTTTAAATAAGTAGTAAGCAAAATGTACTAAACGTGAAACTAGGCTTATTCGAATATTCGTTCGGTGGGTTGGTATTCGATTTGAAAATTTGACATTCGTTTTTTTTTTTCACATCTGGGATCCCCCGCGAAACGGTTCTCATTCGCGCTTGAATAAGGCCTTATTTCGGCTCCCATGTTAACAGGTTGGAGTTTGCACACTGCCTGCGTGAGACGCGTCTCTCAGGCGGCTCGAGCCACTCGGAAAACGCATGCATGCTAGAAATAGAACCGACGCGCAAGTGTTCCTGCAACAGGAGTGTTCTCTGGCTAGAGCGCAGAACAGCGGAGTTTGTATGGACGAAGTGCATGTCTGAGCTTGTGTTTTGGGTTAAGCTGTGTTGCTTTGACATTGTGGAAAATAGAATAATAGAAACAAAATGTATTAGCCTTTTTACCCGTTATTATCAATCTAAATTAATCTCGTTTTTTAATTTAACTTAATTTCGTTTTTCTTTATTTAAATTTCGTTTTTTCTTTATTTAAATTTCGTTTTTCTTTATTTAAATTTCGTTTAATTTCTTTATTTAAATTTCGTTTTCTTTATTTAAATTTCGTTTTTCTTTATTTAAATCTACCCTTTACTGTGTCAGTAATTTTGTTAGTCAGAAAAATATTAGACTACCTTAAAAGTATTGCTTAATTTAACAGACCTGTGTGTGTGCGTTTTATATCACTAATGCAGTGTCCATTCTCGGACGCGTTCTCTGCCTGTGAGGTGCGCCGCTTCCCGCTCGCGCTGTTCTGTAGTTTACTAAAAGTGTATTAATTCTGAATGTGTCGCGTCTCGCGTGTCCATCTGGCTACTCTTAATGCAAAATGGCCCTATATAAAGTGTTATAATTACATAAATTATTGGAATATTGCTTGATGTTGTAACGTAGCAGAATGAGCTTTAACACTGTGTCTACACCGGACGCACCGTTATTTTTTTGCCACTTTTGCCCGTTCTTTGTGACAGCTTTTAGGTGCTTTATTGGCAGCACCATCCTTACATAAATCACTGCACGCTGCATTTTTTTAAATATTAATTTATCGGCCATTATAAATGCCGATACCGATAGTTAGGAAAATGCCTAATATCGGCCGATAATATCGGCCCGCCGATATATCGGTCGGGCTCTAATTAACTTAGGGGCCGCTAACACGACACCATTCTAACAGAAAACACTCAGCGCTCCGGCCGCCCATCCGCACAAAACAGTGCCTGGTGGCTCGAGAACGCACTCCCGGAAATAGGTTCCAAGGTGCAAACGACATCACGTGTTCAGTCCATAGGTATGCGCGTTTCAATATATATGTGCGCAGGCGTGTAGTTCTTCTCTTTAACAAATCAACCCTCAACAAACTACTTGTCTGGCCTTAAAAATGTATAATACATAATTATTTAGCGCGTCCATGATTCAAACAGTCTACTTTTTCTATCACAGATTTCGGAGGGAATATATTTACATACTGTACATTATTATCTACATTAAAATCTAAATGATTTTTTTTTATATTCTAAATTAGTAGTAGTCCATCTGTATAACAGTGTTTAACTGATTATCGGCCATTTAGCATAAAAATATAATTGTACAATTTTATTTAAATTTTTTATTTTATTCAAACAACGTTTATTTTATTTACATTTTTTTGCTTGTGTACACCCAACTGATGTGGCATAGATTAAGCACTATGACAGAACTAATAGAGCAAAAACATACAAAAATAGGGATCGAAAATGGTAGTAGTAGTTATGGATTTTTTCAGTGACTGACATTGATGCATGCTAAAGTGGGCCTACTAGCCATTCCAGTTCCACATCTACAGACAGCACATCCCAGAAGAGAAATCTCCCTATCTTACTGTCCATCTACTCACTCCCAGGTCATAACCTCTGGGCCAGCAGAACAAAAACAGCCGGAAAAGACCCACTTGTTCAATCCAAGTTGTAGCAGAGTGTTTGTGTGAGTGTATCTAAGCATATTCATGTTTTATATAAATATATGCGCACAGTGTAGAGCCCGACCGATAAAGGATTTTTAAGGCCGATACCGATACAAATATTTGGTGATTTAAAAATCCGATATTCCGATATATCGGCCGATATATATATATATTTTTTTTTTAATCCAGAAACGTGTAACAAAACATGAACAGATTTTCCCTAACATTAGTTATTTGTAGTTATTTAAGAGTCCTCAGCCTTACTAAAATAATATAATGCAGTTAAAAAAATTTTTTTTTTAAAAATTAACTTTATTGTCACAACAGAACAGAATATATTAAAGTTCTGATAAATATAATGTATATTAAAAATACAAACTTAAGATACGAAACTTAAAGTCCTTCGAACAAAAAAAATCAACTATTATTATTAATATTGACAGTAATAATTAAAAAAAAAATCAATGATGATGATATTATTATTATCATCATCATTTGTATTATTATTAAACAAGACAAAGGTCACTCCTAATTCTATCCATCTATTCCATCAAGCTACAACAAACCATTTTCAATCATCATTTGCTGCCTGCCTTCTAAAATCTACGACTTAGTGATGCACTAAATACATTATGTGAGGTAATTAACACATGGTTACCGAGTCGATCGTTCCCTTTTATCTCTAAAAACAGATTAACGTTAGCTTATAACGCTAGTATATAAGAGTAAGTAAAAGTACATCGCTAGTTAATACCACTAACAAGGCTCAAAATAGCCTCACACTAACACGGTAGCATAATGAGGGTCCCTACATGCAAACCGAAGCATTGAGAACTTTGTAAGTGTACAGACAGTTTAATAAGAAGATACTTTATAAAGACAGTACATTACGCGTCGCGTTTACAGGCATCATCTAGGAAAACAGTCTCGACTAGTCGAGTCACGAACGCCGTGCTACGTTAGATTTCACAAACGTAATTCCTATTGACCAGCTCACTTAGCACGGCGTTCGTGACTCGATTAGTCGAGTCTGTTTTCCTAGATGATGCCTGTAAACGCGTAATGTACTGTCTTTATAAAGTATCTTCTTATTAAACTGTCTGTACACTTACAAAGTTCTCAATGCTTCGGTTTGCATGTAGGGACCCTCATTATGCTACCGTGTTAGTGTGAGGCTATTTTGAGCCTTGTTAGTGGTATTAACTAGCAATTTACTTTTACTCTGTGCCCCATATACTAGCATTATAAGATCATCTGTTTTTAGAGAT